>NC_083437.1:45372954-45737329 GCF_020745735.1 Hemiscyllium ocellatum | reverse complement strand
ACCCATCTAATGAACTCGAGCTATAGCTCTCCCAGTCAATATCTGGGAAGTTAAAGTCCCCCATAACAACCACCCTGCTACCTTCACTCTTTTCCTGAATCATCCTCGCAATATTATCCTCTACTTCTCTAGGACTATTAGGAGGCCTGTAGAAAACACCTAACAGGGTGACCTCACCTTTCCTATTTCTAACCTCAGCCCAAACTACCTCAGATGGCAAGTCCTCTTCCATCGTCCATTCCACTGCTGTAATACTATCTTTGACAAGTAATGCCACACCTCCCCCTTTTTTACCCCCATGTCTGATCCTACTAAAACATTTAAACCCTGGAACCTGCAACAGCCATTCTTGTCCCTGTTCTACCCACGTCTCTGTAATGGCCACAACATCGAAGTCCCAGGTACCAACCCACGCTGCAAGTTCACCTACCTTATTTCTTATACTTCTGGCATTGAAGTATACACACTTCAATCCACCCTTCTGTTTACAGGCACCCTCCTTCGAGATCGCTGCATTATTCCTAACCTCCCTACACTCAAGGTCCTGTACCCTAAAGCTACAGTCCACGTTCCTATGCCCCGGCGGAGTTAGTTTAAACCCTCCCAAAGAGCACTAGCAAACCTCCCCCCAAGGATACTGGTGCCCCTCAGGTTCAGGTGTAGACCATCCTTTTTATAGAGGTCACACCTTCCCCAGAAAGAACCCCAGTTGTCCAGAAACCGGAATCCCTCCCTCCTGCACCATCCCTGTAGCCACGCATTTAACTGCTCTCTCTCCCTATTCCTCGACTCTCTATCACGTGGCACGGGTAACAAACCAGAGACTACAACTCTGTTTGTTCTAACTCTGAGCTTCCAACCTAGCTCCCTGAAAGCCTGTCTGACATCCTCACCCCTCTTCCTACCTATATCGTTGGTGCCAACGTGGACCACGATCTGGGGCTGCTCCCCCTCCCCCTTAAGGACCCGGAAAACACGATCAGCGACATCATGTACCCTTGCACCTGGGAGGCAACATACCAAACGTGAGTCACTGTCGCCCCCACAAAACCGTCTGTCTGTACCCCTCACTATCGAGTCCCCAAGAACTATCACTCTACCTTTCTCCACCCTTCCCTTCTGAGCAACGGGGCCAGGCTCCGTGCCAGAGGCCTGAACCTCATTGCTTGCCCCTGGTAAGTCATCCCCCCAAAAGTATCCAAAACGGTATACTTGTTCTTGAGGGGAATGACCGCAGGGGGTCCCTGCACTGGCTTCCTCCTCCCACTCCCCCTCACTGTCACCCATCTATCTTGAACTTTCGGAGTAACTACTTCCCTAAAGCTCTGATCTATGACCCTCTCTGCCTCCCGAATGATCCGCAGTTCATCCAAATCCAGCTCCAGTTCCCTAACACGGGCTTGGAGGAGCTGGAGATGGGTGCACTTCTTGCAAGTGTACTCAGCAGGGACGCTAATGGCTTCCCTCACCTCATACATGTTGCAAGAGGAAGGGACCTGAAGAAAGGGATTAGGAGAGCTAAGAGAGGGCATGAAAAATCCTTGGCGGATAGGATCAGGGATAACCCCAAGGCATTTTATGCGTATGTGAGAAACATGAGAATGACGAGAACAGGGGTAGGTCCGATCAAGGACAGTAGTGGGAGATTGTGTATTGAGTCGGAAGAGATAGGAGAGGTCTTGAATGAGTACTTTTCTTCAGTATTTACGAACGAGAGGGACCGTATTGTTGAAGAGGAGAGTGTGAAACGGACTGGTAAGCTAGAAGAGATACTTGTTAGGAAGGAAGATGTGTTGGACATGTTGAGCAACTTGAGGATAGACAAGTCCCCCGGGCCTGACGGGATATATCCTAGGATTATGTGGGAAGCAAGAGAGGAAATTGCAGTACCGTTGGCAATGATCTTTTCATCTTCACTGTCAACGGGGGTGGTACCAGGGGACTGGAGAGTAGCGAATGTTGTGCCCCTGTTCAAAAAAGGGAATAGGGATAACCCCGGGAATTACAGGCCAGTTAGTCTTACTTCTGTGGTAGGCAAAGTAATGGAAAGGGTACTGAGGGATAGGATTTATGAGTATCTGGAAAGACACTGCTTGATTAGGGACAGCCAGCACGGATTTGTGAAGGGTAGGTCTTGCCTTACAAGTCTTATTGAATTCTTTGAGGAGGTGACCAAGCATGTGGATGAGGGTAGAGCAGTGGATGTAGTGTACATGGATTTTAGTAAGGCATTTGATAAGGTTCCCCATGGTAGTCTTATGCGGAAAGTCAGGAGGCATGGGATAGAGGGAAATTTGGCCAATTGGATAGAAAACTGGCTAACCGGTCGAAGTCAGAGAGTGGTGGTAGATGGTAAATATTCACCCTGGAGCCCAGTTACAAGTGGAGTGCCGCAGGGATCAGTTCTGGGTCCTCTGCTGTTTGTAATTTTTATTAATGACTTGGATGAGGGAGTCGAAAGGTGGGTCAGTAAATTTGCAGATGATACGAAGATTGGTGGAGTTGTGGACAGTGAGGAGGGCTGTTGTCATTTGCAAAGGGACTTAGATATGATGCAGAGCTGGGCTGAGGAGTGGCAGATGGAGTTCAACCCTGCCAAGTGTGAGGTTGTCCATTTTGGAAGAACAAATAAGAATGCGGAATACAGGGTTAACGGTAGGGTTCTTAGTCAGGTGGAGGAACAGAGGGATCTTGGGGTCTATGTACATAGATCTTTGAAAGTTGCCACTCAAGTGGATAGAGCTTGTAAGAAGGCTTGTATTAGCGGGTAAAAAATGAGGTCTGCAGATGCTGGAGATCACAGCTGAAAATGTGTTGCTGGTTAAAGCACAGCAGGTTAGGCAGCTTTGATGCTGCCTAACCTGCTGTGCTTTAACCAGCAACACATTTTCAGCTATGGTGTATTAGCATTCATTAGCAGAGGGATTGAATTCAAGAGTCGTGAAGTGATGTTGCAGCTGTACAGGACTTTGCTTAGGCCACATTTGGAGTACTGTGTGCAGTTCTGGTCGCCTCACTTTAGGAAAGATGTGGAAGCTTTGGAGAGGGTGCAGAGAAGATTTACCAGGATGTTGCCTGGAATGGAGAATAGGTCATACGAGGACAGGTTGAGAGTTCTCGGCCTTTTCTCGTTGGAACGGCGAAGGATGAGGGGTGACTTGATAGAGGTTTATAAGATGATCAGAGGAATAGATAGAGTAGACAGTCAGAAACTTTTTCCCCGGGTACAACAGAGTGTTACAAGGGGACATAAATTTAAGGTGAAGGGTGGAAGGTATAGGGGAGATGTCAGGGGTGGGTTCTTTACCCAGAGAGTGGTGGGGGCATGGAATGCGCTGCCTGTGGGAGTGGTAGAGTCAGAATCATTGGTGACCTTTAAGCGGCAATTGGATAGGTACATGGATGGGTGCTTAATCTAAGATAGATGTTCGGCACAACATCGTGGGCCGAAGGGCCTGTTCTGTGCTGTATTGTTCTATGTTCTATGTTCTATGTCTTTTCACATTCATAATTATGGGACAGTGAGGTCTGCAGACGCTGGAGATCAGAGTTGAGACTGTATTGCTGGAAAAAACACAGGGGGTCAGGCAGAATCCAAGGAGCAGAAAAATCAACATTTCAGGCTGGAGCCCTTCATCAGAAGGGCTTTTGCCTGAAACATCAATTTACCTGCTCCTCAGATGCTGCCTGACCTGCTGTGCTATCCCAGCAACACACTCTCAACTTACATTCATAAGTATGACCATTTGTAAGTCAGACATTTGTAAATTGAGGGGCCTCTGTACACAAAATAAATCTACATCATCAATGATGTAAGACCACATCACTATTAGAACTGATGGGAAATGGTTCTATGTAGAAGCCTCTACGTAAAGGCTTGTCGTCTATATCATTAGAAGTAAATGTTCAAAAAAAGGTAATGATTCCATGAACCAAACCTCCCGAAATCCCTATTGATTCAATCCTGGATATAACTGTATGATAATCACAAACAATGATAACTGATTCATAATCAATTCAGTGCTTTAAGCCTTTCGTTGCTGGATTTGTGAAATAAATTATGGTGCACAACACAAGTTAGAGCATTGAGTTAAGCTAAATCAACCAATATGTACTAATTCCATCTTAGAACCAAGATGAGACAAATTGCTTGTAACTCATAAGGCATATGCATGCACTTCTTAAATGTAAAAAATGCTATGAGCAATAGACTACAACCTGTATTATGTATATACAGTCAGTTCTTCTATAATGCGATGATTGCAACCTCACGTTATAGAAAAATCAACTTTAGAAACAGCACTTCAAGTGTTGGTGCTGTAATCACATCACAGCTAACATGTTTTAAATGTTCATGCTGTAGAAGCAGCATCCCTAATTCATCAATTGCATTACAGCGAATTCATATTGACAAAATACATGTTATAACTGAATGACCTGTACAATAAATTAGGATAATGGATAAAGTTAACTTTATCCATGTTAACTTGGAGGGGCCAAAGTTGGACTGAGGTGGACAAAGTTAAAAATCGCACAACACCAGGTTATAGTCCAACAGGTTTATTTGAAAGCACTAGCTTTCGGAGCGTTGCTCCTTCATCAGGTGGTCCGAAAGTTAATGCTTCCAAATAAACCTGTTGGACTATAACCTGGTGTTGTGTGATTTTTAACTGTATCCACAGATTTTTCTCTCAGGCTGAACAAGTTGAAGGTGCATTTATACTTTCCATGCCTTCCAGTAATACAACTAATCAGAGTCAAAATGGAACCTGATGAAGCTGGTGAGTAACTTCATTCCAAGTTGACACTATTCAAGCAATTCTGATTTTTTTGTGGTTTCCCCTGATAATGACAGTTAGGATCAAGTGATCATTATGTGAGGCATTGTAAGATGGAATCCTCCTTTCCACCATGCCACTACCATCCAGTTTCTTCGCTTTGACTTCACAGCCTTGTTTCTGGTTTATTTAAGAGATCTAATTACCATCTAAATTTTAATATGCTGTTTGATTAATACCTCTAGCCTCCACTGTCTAAGACATTTCAATTTTCAAAAATGATTTCCTTTTTCAAGGACTGAAGCAAACTACCTCACTACTTAGAATCATAGAATGCCTACTACGTGGAAACAGGCCCTCTGGCCCAACAAGTTGACCCCAATCCCTCGAAGAATAACCCACCCAAAACCCACTCCCCTACTCCATTACTCTACATTTACCCCTGACTAATGCACCTCACCTAGACATCCTTGAACACTACGGGCAATTTAGCATGGCCAATTCACCTAACCTGCACATCTTTGGATTATGGGAGGAAACCAGAGCAGACACGGGGAGAATGTGCAAACTCCACACAGACGAATTTAGAATTCATCCTCACGTGGACGTTAACTTCAACAAATTCCAGTCAGAAGCAACGCTTCGTAATTTTGAACATGGTGTCTAATTCAAATCTGGTCATTTTTCCCCTGCACTTGTGATGATATCATTTACAGAACTGCTTTTAATTAATCTTCAGCGGTTGATATTTTTGACAAGCTCACCATTAATGCTGCATCTTTTTTAAACAAAAACTTGTATCTATTCTAAGCCATACTACTTAATATCTTAAACTAGGAGTCTTCTGAATCAACGCGGTCGAAGGACATCAAATATCTTAAAGAAACACGGTTCCTACAAATCTTCATAACACTATATTGGGCCTTTGTCATTATCCTTTGACATTATTCATGTTAATCAATTCATACGACTGAAGAACTGCCACCATTCTTGGGTGCTTTCTTCTATACAATTTGCAACTTCCTCCCTATTACTGCTATCAAATTATGTCAAAAGTTAACACTATGGATCATTCCTCGCCCTTTGTCTGATAAACAACAAAACGGTGAAGCTCCCTGAATTTTGTCAGTCTTATTGACAACTAGTATAGTTTCTAGAATTTCAAGTAACTCTTTCATTGTAGTGCTGTAGGTCATATCTATTAATTCTCAGTTGCTTCTGTGGAACTTTAACAAAATAAAAGATGCAATACACTCAAATTGCTTAATAATAAAAACATGAAGTTTGAGTTTTATGGAGAGTCTGAATGAGCTGGGGCTGTTGTCCTTGGAGTGTCGGAGGCTGAGGGGTGACCTCAGAGATTTATAGAATCATGAGGGGCATGGATAGGATGAATGGCTAAGTTCTTTTTCCTGGGGTGGGGGAGTCCAGAACTAGAGGACATAGGCTTAAGGTGAGAGTGGTAAGATTTTAAAAAGACCTGAGAGGTAGCTTTTTCACTCAGAGAGTGGTGCATGTGGGAATGAACTGCCAGAGGAGTTGGTGGAGCCTGGTACAATTACAACATTTAAAAGACACTGTGTTGTGTACATGAACAGGAAGGGTTTAGAGGGATATGGATCAAATGCTGGCAAATAGGACTAGGTCATATTGGGATGTCTGGTTGGTTTGGATGAGTTGGACTGAAGGGTCTGGTTTTGTGCTGTATGACTATGACTATATGATACTGAACAGTATGAAGCAGGAAAAAGTAATCTGCTTCACCAGCTCCAATTCATTCACATTATGTACAATTTCAACAATTGCATGTTCTATTCTTATATTAATAACTGAGGGAAAAAGTCCACATTTCTTCCTAAAGTTCAAAAGCTAGCTGATCAGAAGAATTTTAATCCTACCCTGTCTGGAAGAGGCCCAGCCTTGGTCAGGTAGATAGGAGCACCTTAGCTATTACTCAAAATCAGCCTTTCATCCTATTTGCCATTGGAAATGGAGGGGAGCAGGGGGTGCAAACGGATGGGAGTGGGGGATTCGGAGCAGCATCATGAATCCAAGCAAATCAAATGTCATCAGGTTGAAGGATTGAGGCTGGGGGCTCAACAATCTCAAAAATATTTTAAGGATTACTGTCACAATGCCACCCTTCACACCTAATAAGCAATGCTTCTTGGAAGTTTAAAACTTAGGTGACCAGTTCCTTGCAATCAGTTTTGATCAAATTGTGAATGCAGGTTTAATGGGTGGAAAATAGTTGAATTTGCATAATGTGCAAGTTTCTGACATTCCATATTCTCCTAAAACCAACAGCTGACAGACCTACCACCACAGCAGCTTCATTCTCTCTTTCCAGAGTTACATGTATCCTTTTAAGAGCAGCAAGACAGCTAGTTTCAACAGTGAACAGTAACCTTCAGTGTCAAGCTTCCTCCCGTCCTACAAACACAAATGATTACTCAACAGATTAGAAGCCAGCTGTAGCATTTCAAGAAATAGACATCAGTTGTGTTAACATTATAGTGACCAGATATAAAACTTTCTAAAGTTCAAGTTGCACAATTGCAAACCCAGAATCTTTGGTGTACCTTTTTTTTTGCTTGTTGCTACACTGAGCTAAGGGCACAATGTTATAACATACATAAAGGGGCACAAAATTAATATTGTATTCACCTGTTCCCAAGATCAACAAACATCAAACTCTGCCTTAAACATTCTATGTACCATCCTCTACCATACATGGAGTAGCTCCTTTTAAAGGGCCCATTCTCTGTTCCAAATCTGGTTCCATTCCTCTACTCCATCTCATCTGGTTAAATGCTCAAAAATGCATCGGCACAACTGATTTGATGATCTATAATTCCAACTTGTTCATAAAAATACAAAAGAACTATCATGTCTAAATGGTGCAGCAAAGTTTAAGAATTGCTGTCATCTAAATGCTTCCTCAGTTCATTGGTAACATCCTGTGACAGGAGAAATGTGTTATGAACATAGGATCATTATTTATAATAATCTGACTTGACCGAATCCAGGAAGATCTATTTTTATCTGGATCACATAATTAACTCTAATTATTCTGTAACTTTTTCCCTGAAGAAACTCAAGGCTATTTTGGTGAAGTGCATAAATCTTGCAAAAGTACATTACAATGAAACAGAATTAGGAGCAGTCGATAATTGCCACTCCAACGTTTTTATGTCAGGATGTTGTTACGGAGAATTCCACTTAATGTGCTCGTTGTTTCAAGGGCTTTTGTTCAAATGAACTCAAGAACATTGAAGGATCCATTGCAAAACTCACTCACACCATGTGCATAACCCATTCGTGGAGCAAACAATCATTTAGTCTTCCTCATGAGAATGAGATACAGAATCACCTCACAGTTTATATTCAATTCTTGTTTCATTAGCAGGATGCCATTTCATTGCCTATAATTCTGTAGCAGTTCCTTCCTCCTCCCAGGGTGTTCTGTAAGTGTGGCTCATGTCCCATGCATCTTTCCTTGTGCTGCCTTGGGAAATGAGCAGAAAAATAAAGTGTAAATGGAAAACTAATATATCCTCTGGCAACATCAACAGTGCTGTAAGCATTGAGTTTCCCACTAAGAAGTAATAGAAAATAAACTTATAATTATATATAATGACATGCTATTCCATTTTTACAGTGATAGATTTCACAGTGTATGAATTTAATTTGTCATCTGTTAAATTTGTGGAGTCCTTAAAAAGTCATTAATAGCTTATGAACCTATGCTGGGATTTGAATTTTTATCTAGGGTTTTCAAATCACAAAATGCCTGTCATCAGAAGTCTGAAATGATAAATAATGTGGTCAGTGTTAGCTGTACATTTCGAGTGGCTGGTTTATCAGGTTTTGTTGGTGCCACTCAGCTGATCCATTTCTTTTAGCTCTTTCTGTGGCTCATGAAAGTTTAATAAAGTAAAAGGCAATGACTGTTAAAGGAACATACTGGAAACATTTTCCCTTGGTTGAAATTCAGGCATAGCAACAAATTCTCATCATATGTTCATTATGTTTACTTTGCTCTACAATCCAACCATGTTACCTGAACACTTTGCATATCTATCGCTCAATGATTACAGAGAGTAAATGAACATTTTAGTTTAAACCTTCAGCCCATGTAATGAAGAGTATTACCATATCATTGTCACTAAGAATTTGCTTTCCAGAAGAAGTTGCCACACTATAAGGCTGCTCTCCCATGAGAGAGAACTGATAAGAAGTTTAACTTGAGGGTCACCATAACTCAGGCAAGGGAAAGAGATTGAGAAGGAGAGTCCTTCATGGTCACTACAGCCAGTGTGAGTACTAGACCCACATTGTGGTCTCACTCTATAATGCAGACTAGCCATCTAGCTATCTGAACTGACCCTTTTTCAAAGAAACATCACCCACTGCAAAACTATGGGGACTTCTGTCCCTTGTCCCACATCAATAATCCTCCCAATTCATCCCACCTCTCTGCCTGTTTGTCTTGATTTGCGAGAAGTGTGATGGAAAAACCCAAACCATTTAATTTGAATTGTTAAAGACTGGAATAGGCCTACATTCCTCTCCCAATTCAGAACAGTAAATATCAAAAAATACTCTAAAAGGCTTCTGCTTCAAAACCATTCCACTTATATTCCTAAATAACTCATAATCAGTCCCACCATATGTCCATTTCAATGCTGTTCAATAAGAATCTTTTTCCTTCAATGCAGGCACTTACTGATCAGGAACAACAAATAATGAAGGTGAGCCTTAGACTTTCCTACAGAATAAGAAGTACACATGTGACCTGAGCTAACAGTAAACAGAAAGTCCCAGCAGCACAACCAACAACTCTCAATACGGAATGTTCATTCATCAAACTGCTTCACCTGCCTCATCTTATCCCCATCACAATGTCCTTCATTAGTTTGAAGATCACAGCCTATTAGTTGGAGGTCAAGTGTATGCAAGTGGAGGACATTAACTGGGGTTTTGAGCAGGTATAAAGAGAGGAGACAGTGGTTAGATTAGATTATTACAGTGTGGAAACAAGCCCTTTAGTTCAACAAGTCCACACTGACCCTCTGAAGAGCAACCCATCCAGACCCATTCCCCTACATTTACCCCTTCAACTGACACTATGGGCAATTTAGCATGGCCCATTCAGCTAACTTGTGATATAGTAGTAGAGTGATTTTGTGGTAATGCTACTGGATTAGTAATTCTGTTTGATGTGAGTTCAATTCCCACCAGGACAGGTGCTGAGACCTGAGTTCATTTAATAGCCCTTGCAGAATGATGCCTGGGTTCAAGTATAACTTGTGTCAGATATGTAACTGAACAGGTTGATTTAAAAATCATGGAAATATGAGCAGGCATAAAAAGGCAATTGTTGAAAATTGGAATAGTGGAGTAAGAGGTGTATATTTCGCATTATACATAAATGTAGGACTTGCTTTCTGTATGTAAGCCTGTACCAACCGGATTTCTGAAAGATTGAATAGAGAAAGTGGTGTGTTCAGTGAACGTCATTGCACCAGTAAACCAGAGGCCAAGGTGAAATAACTCCCCAGAGGCTGGTATCCTATCACCAAATCACCCTTTATTTATAAATGAAGCTTTCTTCATGAGAAATGTAATGGGTTTGGAACAACTGGTACAGCAAAAGAGAATGTATATCACAGGGTTAAGGGCATAAGAGATTAATGAGGAATGGTTACATCATACACAAGGCTAAGGGAATGATAATAACGAAATAAAAGTGATGTGTGAATGGATGTAAAGCAGCTGTCTGAATTCAATATGGAGCAAGAAAGAAAAGATGATGAGGGAAAAATATTAAAAAGGAAAAGAAATAAACAAAATGGAGGCAGAGGTTCTGTTTAAAACAGTTGAATTCACTGTTGGGTCCAGACAATGACCATGCTGAGTCTAAAAGATGAGGTCGAGTTTGTGTGAATTGCAGTGGAATGTAGACAAAGATCAGAATAAGAGCATGGTGGAAAATTAAAATGGCTAGAGTCAGGAAACTACAGATCAGGCTATGGACTGAAGAGAGGTATTCTACAAAGTGGGCACCCAGTCTATGCTGGGTCTCTCTAGTATGGGGGAGTCAACATCACGAACAATGAATGCAGAATACTCTATTGAAAAAAAAAGTCTCTAAGACCACAGAGTTGCTCTCAGAGACAACTGTTGATGGTTTAACCTAAGGGTCACTGAATCTCCTTGCATCTTTTCAGGCAGTGCCTTCCGGATGAATGCGTCTGGTGGGGCAGAGGTTGAGAAGGTGAATCCTTCATGGGAACCTCAGCTGGTGCAGAAATTCACCCCGTGCTGTTGGTTGCTCTCTACATCACAAACCAGCCATTCTGCCAATTGAGATAACTGATCCCAGATAGTATGAAGAAAGGGTCAGAAAGGAAAGCATGAGAAGAGATTCCAGTCACCAAGAACCTGGTGAAAGAAAACTGTAGGTGGACACTGTTGGTAGAGAGCACCCAATCCCAATGACTGACCCTGTCACTCCTCCATGCCTGAGAGAGATGGTACCCTAACCCTATCTCAACAATATTGGCTGGAAAGGAGGATCTGCGGACGGAGAAATTCCTGTGGGAGATTTGCGAGAAAGGAAAGACAAATTGATGCAAAACAACAACAAGCATAAGTTCACAATTTGTTTAATTATGTCAACAACTGTGACAGACCATAGGGGTCATTCACAAAGCATCTCAGTTTTAAATGATGGAGATTTTTGACAATCAGCTTTTACAGGCAGTCCCACTCCTGATTAACACAAATGGGCAAGGAAACAAGAGCTTTGCTGCAAAACAGATCAGTAAATTATGTGGTGAGACCACTTTGCATCCATTTACATAATTGTTGGGTAGTTAATAAGGCCAATGCTTTCAAAAAGCATTTCTACAAAACGTATGAGACTCTATAGTCACACAAGGCAGTAAAATCTGGAGTACAAGCAGACTATGAAGCCGGACCTGGTCTACTCGGTGATGCTGCTGAAGGTGCATTGATGATGTTAACATGACAGAAAATATCTGCACATTCTTCAGTAAAAACACTTTATAATACAATCAGGTTTCTTCAGCACTATGTTAATTTGGAGAAGCTTCTGCAAGTAAAAAGCTGTAAGTTTGTGTTTGTGGTCAATGTGCTCTGACTTCTAGAATTTTTTGCCATGTTATTGACACAAGAATAAGGTGAAGGAAAGTTCCCAAATTGAGAACAATGCTATTTATGGCACTGGTTAGATAATGATAAAACAAGCTTTTCACATGCCACAGTGGGAATTATTCTTAGCGCCTTTCTATACAAGTGTTCAATGTCATGAATAGTTTCAATCAAGTAAATAATAATAGGTCAGTAAACAGAGGACACTGACTTGAGGTGATTGACAAATAAATCAAAGGTGACACAAGATGTTATCATCTGGAAGGCACTGCCTGATGGATTCGGTAATAACTTTCAAAAAGGAATTTATAAATACTTCCAAAAGAAAATGCAGGGCAACAACGGGAATGCAGGGTAATAGGACTAATTGGAGATGTAGTTCAAAGAACTGGGTTGAATGGGCTCCTGTGCTGTGACACCCTGATCGGACTGAGATACAGTGCTGTGACATGACCAGCATTTGATTGAGATACAATTGAATGAAGTTCAAGGCCATTAGTTGAGCGGCAGTAATTTATTTGTACTGTAGTCTAACATGGGCATCACTTCATCATACAGTAAAGACTTTGTAGATGGAGCTATTTTGCTTTAAGGATTAAAGCACTATACTATATTAAAGCAGTATGCTGAAATAATTGCAGGTGGTCATTTCAAATTGTTTAGAATAATGTGAATATTAACAGGGATGCAATCAAACATGACTCAAGAATTCAAAGTCCAGCATTCAAACAAAATTCTTAAAATTTTAAATGGTGTCTGCAAACTCTGAGAAAAATGCAAATCATAGGTGCTTATTTTATTGGAGAATCAAATATAATTGATGGGGAGCACACCAAACTAATAGCACTACGTAGTTGCTTGGTTATTAATAAATAGGTCATGCTTGTCTTTCAGAAGTTATGATATTGACAATGCTTTTACATTGTATTGATCGGCACAGTGTCAAATACAGTCCAGTGGTGCTGAAATTAAAAACCTGTTTATATTGCAGAAGATTGGAATGTTTTAAGGCAAGGTTCCTGCAAACAAGTTTAAAACCAAATGAAGATTTTGCAGGGCTTTCAACTCCAATCAGATTCTGTTCTTTAATTTAATGCACACAGGGGACTGCATTTCCTCAACACTTCCTGTGCAATTGTAATATTAAATCACAACAGGAATCAGTAGCTGCAGGGAAGCTGGGGCCTAGGGGTACAGACTCTATAGTTCTTGAGCAGGGAATAACAAAAGACAAAATTATTTGCTCTGTGAAAGTGAAGCATGTAATTGAGCCATGGCAGTTAAGAATTGTTTAACCCTGCAGTGGAAATGCATCCACTGTTTAGTATATGATTGGGTACATGAAGCTTTTCACATCTTTTCAGAGAATGTGTATATTGAACAGAGACCATAGGTGATTATTATCAAGATTCCTGAAACTATAGAGTCATGTTACTTTCTGATAAATTTTACATGTGTTGGGGATAAATATTGTATGCTTTTTGAATAAAGAGAATATTTGAGCTTCAGATTTTATTCTTCATATCCATATCTTCTCTGCAGTCCTTGGGATCATATGTCCTGAAAAATTTAAACTACATTATGCATTAACATTTGCAGTAAACCGATCAGACCCACAAGCTTAAATTATTCGAGCTTACTGAAAGCAAAGAGGGTGAAAAGGAAGAGTTATCCTCCAGCCACACGTGCACTTGCTGCCTTTACATCAGAGTAAACCAAAATTAAATTCATAACAAATGTCAATTAGACTTCAATGTTTATTATAGTCTAAACACTTCTTCAAATAAAATTACCCTTTCATTTTCATAATCCAAAATGAGGCATTATCATCCTCTAACGTCCCTTGGACTGCAAACCAGAAGAGGAAAGGCTGACCAACGTTGTGGGTGATACTAACTCCAGCACTTTTTAAAAATAAATTGTTGACTATTTGCTTTTGACATGGATCTAATAGTGTCCTATTTGTTACTAAATGAAGATTCTAATGGTCTTGGATTGAATGGATTTTTCAATGTTGTTTTGCATGCTGTTGTCAATTGTAACACCAGTGAAGAATCTATTGGAACATTTTAAAAGATTCTGGGAAAATTCAGGAAATGCTAAAGAAAATCAAAACACAGCAAAGGCTGGAACCTGATATCAATTTCATTAAATTTCTTTTTCCATTCCTCCCTGCCACTTGAATGGCCTGCTATACCATGGTGCCATGATCAGTGGCTCATCAACCCAACAAGCCGGACTCTCGTCCAAACAAACTGAAATCATTTCCATCTGTTACACAATGGCAAGAGCTGAGTGTTCCTTTATGTCCAAGGTGCACATTCCTGCTTCAGTCACAGTCACAGTCACACTTTCTTGTCCCTGACTGCTGACCAAACCAGAAGATTCTAGACTTAGACATGTGACAACCTCTTGAATAAAATGTTCTGGTATCTTCTCCCTCCCTGATTTGTTGAAGCCCGGGGTGTAGAATTCTACAATCACTCTCCATTCAAGTAATGTTCTACTTTTCTATTCATCCTGTCAAAGTGGACACTTTCACATATCTCACATTGTACTTCAATTGCCAAAATTTTGCATATTCATTTAACAGATCTATATCCCTGCATCATCTGCTATTCTCTTCAAAAATTGTTTGCTCATCTATCTTTGTATGGTCAGCAAATTTGGCTACAATACAATCAGTCCATTTATCCAGTTTATCAGCTATTTACTTTGTAAATAGTTGAAACCCAGCAGAGATCCTGTGGCACATCATTAGTTACTGTTTGCCAACCTGCAAATGATTCATTTATCTTGTTGTTTCAATCATTAGCGAATCCTCTATCTATTCTCAGGATCACACCAATAAATGAGCTCTCAACTTGTCCAGGAAGGTTTCATGTGGAAACCTTACAAATGCCATTTGAAAATCCAAATACACTACATCACTTTTTCCACCTTGTTTATGACATCCTCGAAGAGGTCTAATAATTGATCAAACATAATTTATTTTTAACAAAACCATGTTAACTCTGCCCAATATGATTTTCTAAATGTTGTTACTAACCTCAATACTGAATTCCAACATTTTGTCAATGATGGGTGTTTGTCTAATTTGCCTACAGATTCCAGCTTTCTGTCTCCCTCTCTTGAATAGAAGTGTTACTTTTGGCATTTCTCAATCTGCAGGGATCTTTCTAGGATCTAAGGAATTTTGGGACATTACAATTAATACATTCACTATCTCTGCAGTCATTCCCTCTCAGACCCCAGGAAGCAGGAGACAATGAGACTTGTCACCTTGAGTCCACAAGTGACAGTGACTTTACTTTCCCTCTTTTTTGCTTTTTGATTTTCTATTTATTTTGGTATGTTTTCTGTGTCTTCTATTGTGATGACAAATACAAAATATTTGCTGAAAGTCTGTGTCATTTCCTTGATCCCTATTACTAATCCTGTCTCACACTCCAAGGAGACTTAATAGAAACTTACAAGATAATACATGGCTTGGAAAGGGTGGACGCAAGGAAATTGTTTCCATTAGGCGAGGAGACTAGGACCCGTGGACACAGACGTAGAATTAGAGGGGGTCAATTCAGAACAGAAATGCGGAGACATTTCTTCAGCCAGAGGGTGGTGGGCCTGTGGAATTCATTGCCACGGAGTGCAGTGGAGGCCGGGACGCTAAATGTCTTCAAGGCCGAGATTGATAGATTCTTGTTGTCTCGAGGAATTAAGGGCTACGGGGAGAACGCTGGTAAGTGGAGTTGAAATGCCCATCAGCCATGATTGAATGGCAGAGTGGACTCGATGGGCCAAATGGCCTTACTTCCACTCCTATGTCTTATGGTCTTATGGTCTTATGTACTCCCTGCTGCTTTTCCCAACCAAATACTGTAATTGTATAAGTCTTAAACACTTGTCTGTTTATATTTCTTGCTAGCTTTCTTTCATACTCCAAATCGAAAACCCCAAAAGAGATTGTAAGAATGCAAAGAATTTAACCATAGGTCACAGAAGAGACTGTGAAATGGATGTAACAGTTTGGGGTCCACTTATGATGAGAGAGTAAATCAGCTCCTGCAGTAGCCATTAAACTACGGGAAACCAATACTTCACATTGCACCAATTGACACCTACCTGAACAACCCCTCAATACCAGGTGACTTGTTTTGAGCTGTCAGTGGTTTCAGCTGGGAAACGTGGATTTAAATACCAATGAGGATAAGATTAGGTTGAACTCTACCACTCTTCACACAATTGACTCGCCTAAGAATTCCCATTGTGTGGCCTCCCACCTGGAGAATGATCTGTCAAAAATTGTCCAGGGAACAGAATAAAGTATGAGTGCTTGCTTCACAAAAGCAGAAAAATGTATTGCCAGGATTTAAAGATAAAACCGGTTTTAATAAAGATCACTAGATGTTGAACTGAAAACTAGACAAGAACTAAATGCTGAGAAAAATTTAAGAGATCTTCCATGACCTTTACAAACATATAGCTCTTTGAGAAAACGTCCTTATGAACAACTGAAAAGGAAAGGGCAGGACAGTGAGACCTGGAGATGAGAAGTTGCCTACCATCAGGGCACTAAATAACTATTCCTCTTTTGAATGCAAGGAGTATATGGAAATAAAATTGGGTCTGACTCCGGGGGCTCTTGCTCACTGATAACATGACTAAGTTAAACAAACTAATCAATATCAAAATGCTTGTCTTTATTCTTCAACAATTCTTCATGAAAAGTCTTAAACTAAAGGAAAGGCATTCTATCAGTTTCCTTGTTCACATTCCCCTGTATAGCTGGGTTACTGCAGCTATGAAAGAAACATTTTAAAATTTCTTTGAGATTTCTAACTATTATGATTGGCCTCTCAGTTCAATGTAAAACCTCTCATGGTATCGCTGGGAGAATACCCAGAGTTCTACTGGGGATCTGGCTAAACATTATCCTACAGTCGACATCATTGACACAAGATATCACATAGTTTATGGTGAGAGGTCACTGTGTTCAAATTGGGTGTTTCACTTACCGACAGAACAACAGTTTGAAAATGCTTTATTTGTTGATAAACACTTAGGATAGAACATAGAAAAGTACAGCACAGAGCAGGCCCTTTGGCCCACAATGTTGTGCCAAGATTTAACTCTAATGTAAAATATAGTAACTTAACCAACACACCCCTCAACTCACTGCTATCCATGTGCATGTCCATGAGTCACTTAAATGTTCCCAATGACTCTGCTTCCACCACCACCGCTGGCAACGCATTCCATGCATTCACATCTCTCTGCGTAAAGAACCTACCTCTGAAGTCTCCTTTATACCTTCCTCCTAATATCTTCAAGCTGTGACTCCTCGTACCAGTCAATCCTGCCCCAGGGAAAAGTCTCTGGCTATTGACTGTATCTATTCTTCTCATTATCTTGTTTACCTCAATCAGATCTCCTCTCTTCCTCCTTCTCTCCAGAGAGAAAAGCCCGAGCTTATTCAACCTTTCTTCATAAGGCAAGCCCTCCAGTCCAGGCAGCATCCTGGTAAACCTTCTTTGTACCCTCTCCAAAGCCTCTGTATCTTTCCTACAGTAGGGCGACCAGAACTGGAGTAAAAAGTGAGGTCTGCAGATGCTGGAGATCAGAGCTGAAAATGTGTTGCTGGTTAAAGTGCAGCAGGTCAGGCAGCATCCAAGGAACAGGAAATTCGACGTTTCGGGCACTGTGCCCGAAATGTCGAATTTCCTGGTCCTTGGATGCTGCCTGACCTGCTGCGCTTTAACCGACTAGAACTGGACACAATATTCCATGTGTGGTCTCACCAGGGACTTGTAGAGTTGCAGCAAAACCTCATGGCTCTTAAACTCGATCCCCCTGTTAATGAAAGCCAAAACAGCATATGCTTTCTTAACAACCTTATCCACAACCAAATCTTCTCCCAAACTTTGAACCCTATCCACCTGGGTGGGAATTTTGAGGGATCTATGTACTTGCACACCCGGGTCCCTCTGTTCCTCCACACTGACAAGAATCCTGTCTTTAATCCAATATTCAGCATTCGAGTTCGACCTTCCAAAATGCATCACTTTGCATTTATCCAGGTTGAACTCCATCTGCCATTTCTCAGCCCAGCTCTGCATCCTGTCTATGTCGCGTTGCAGCCTGCAGTAGACCTCTATACTATCAACAATACCTCCAACCTTTGTGTCATCTGCAAATTTACAAACCCACCCCTCAACCTCCTCTTCCAAGCCATTTATAAAAACTACAAAGAGCATAGAACATAGAACATAGAAAAATACAGCACAGTACAGGCCCTCTGGCCCTTGATGTTGCACCGGCCCAAGCCCACCTAACCTACACTAGCCCACTATCTTCCATATGCATATCCAATGCCCGTTTAAATGCTCATAAAGAGGGAGAGTCCACCACTGTTACTGGCAGGGCATTCCATGAACTTACGACTCGCTGAGTAAAGAAACTACACCTAACATTTGTCCTATACCTACCTCCCCTTAATTTAAAGCTATGCCCCCTCGTAATAGCTGACTCCATATGTGGAAAAAGGTTCTCAATGTCAACCCTATCTAAACCCCTAATCATCTTGTACACCTCTATCAAGTCACCCCTAAACCTTCTTTTCTTCAATGAAAACAGCCCCAAGTGCCTCAGTCTTTCCTCATGCGATCTTCCTACCATACCAGGCAACATCCTGGTAAACCTCCACTGCACCCGTTCCAGTGCCTCCACAACCTTCCTATAGTACGGCGACCTAAACTGCACACAATACTCCAAATGCGGCCGCACCAGAGTCTTATACAACTGCAACATGACCTCAGGTCTCCGGAACTCAATTCCTCTACCAATAAAAGCCAGTACGCCATATGCCTTCTTCACAGCACTATTTACCTGGGTGGCAACTTTCAGAGATCTGTGTACATGGACACCAAGATCCCTCTGCTCATCCACATTACCAAGTATCCGACCATTAGCCCAGTACTCCATCTTCTTGTTACTACTACCAAAGTGAATCACTTCACACAGCTACATTGAACTCCATTTGCCACCTTTCTGCCCAGCTCTGCAGCTTATCTATATCCCGCTGTAACCTGCCACATCCTTCCTCATTGTCAACAACTCCACCAAGTTTCGTATCATCTGCAAACTTGCTCACCCAACCTTCTAGCCCCTCCTCCAGGTCATTTATAAAAATGACAAACAACAATGGTCCCAAAACAGATCCTTGCGGAACACCGCTGATAACTGCACTCCAAGATGAACCTTTACCATCAACTACTACCCTCTGTCTTCTTCCAGCCAGCCAATTCCTAATCCAATCCTCCAACTCACCCTCAATGCCATACCTCCATATTTTTTGCAGTAGCCTACCATGGGGAACCTTATCAAACGCCTTACTAAAATCCATATACACCACATCTGCTGCTTTACCCTCGTCCACCTCCTTAGTCAACTTCTCAAAGAATTCAATAAGGTTTGTGAGGCACTACCTGCCCTTCACAAAACCATGCTGACTATCCTTGATCACATTATTCCTCTCCAGATGTTCATAAATCCTATCCCTTACAATTCTCTCTAAGACTTTGCCCACAACAGAAGTGAGGCTCACCAGCCTATAGTTACTAGGGCTGTCCCTACTCCCCTTCTTGAACAAGGGAACCACATTTGCTATCCTCCAGTCATCTGGCACTATTCCTGTAGACAACGAGGACATAAAAATCAAGGCCAATGGCTCTGCAATCTCCTCCCTTGCTTCCCAGAGAATCCTAGGATAAATGCCATCAGGCCCAGGGGACTTATCTATTTTCACCCTTTCCAGAATTTCCAACACCTCTTCCCTACATACCTCAAAGCCATCCATTCTAATTAATTGTGACTCAATATTCACATCGGCAACAATGTCCTGTTCCTGAGTGAATACTGTTGAAAAGTATTCATCCAGTGGCTCTCCAATCTCTTCAGCCTCCACGCACAACTTCCCACTACTATCCTTGACTGGACCTAGTCCTACCCTAGTCATTCTTTTATTCCTGAGCAGAGACCCAAGAACAGAGCCCTGCGGGACCCCACTCAACACTGACCTCCAGGCAGAATACTTTCCATCTACAACCACTCTCTGCCTTCTGTCAGCCAGCCAGTTCTGAATCCAGATAGCCAAATATCCTTGAATCCCATACTTCCTGACTTTATGAATGAGCCTACCATGGGGAAACTTATCAAATGTCTTGCTGAAGTCTATATTCACCACATCCACTGCTCGACCTTCATTGACCTGTCTCGTCATCTCCTCAAAGAACTCAATAAGATTTGTGAGGCATGACCTGCCCCTCACAAAGCCATGCTGACTGCCTTTAATCACACTATGCTTTGCCAAATAGTCATAAATCCTATCCATCAGAATTCTTTCCAAAACTCTGTTGGCCACAGACGTAAGACTGACTGGTCTGTAATTACCAGGGGTTTCCCTATTTCCCTACTTGAAAAGAGGAACAACATTCGTCTCTTTCCAATCCTCCGGTATGAATCCTGTGGAGAGGGAGTAGGCAAATATCCTCGCCAGCGGCTTAGCAACCTCCTTTCTCACTTCCCGGAGCAGCCTGGGATAAATCTGGTCTGGCCCTGGAGACTAAGCAATCTTAATGTTTGCCAAAATTTCCAGCACATCAACTTCATCAATCTTGATCTGGTCAAGACTGTATCCCAGCTTCTCAAAGTTCTCATTCACAACAAGGTCCCTTTCCTTAGTGAAAACTGAAGCAATAAACTCATTTACGGCTTCCCATATCTGCTCAGACTCCACACACAAGTTCCCTCTGTTATCCCTGATCGGCCTTACCTTCTCCCTGGTCATTCTCTTATTCCTCACGTATGAGTAAAATGCCTTTGGGTTCTCCCTAATCCTTCATGCCAAGCCTTTTTTGTGCCCCCTCCTGGCTCTCCTCAGTCCATTTCTGAGCTCCTTTCTAGAAAGTTTGCAATGTTCTAAAGCTGTGCTAGATCCTTGCTTCCTCCACCTTACGTAAGCTGCCTTCTTCCTTTTGACAAGAAGTTCCTCTGTTCTCGTTATCCAAGGTTCCTTAATCTTACCCCTTCTTACCTGTCTCAGAGGAACAAATTCATGCATCACTCACAAAAACCACTCCTTAAATAGTCTCCACATAAATGTTTTGCCCTCTCTGTGGAACGATTGCTCCCAGTCTATACTTCCCAACTCCTGTCTGATAGCGTCATAATTTGCTGTTCCCCAATTAAATATCTTCCTTTGGTAACTGCTCCTTTCACTCTCCAAGGCTATGCTAAATGTGAGGCAATTGTGATCACTGTCACCAAAGTGTTCTCCCACCGTGAGATCTGACACCTGTCCTGGCTCGGTGCCAAGCACCAAATCCAAAATGGCCTCTCCCCTCGTCAGTTTGTCTACGTACTGAGTAAGGAAACCCTCCTGAACATGCCTGACAGAAACGGCTCCATCAAGCCATCTGCATTTATGAAGTTCCAGTCGATATTGAGAAAATTGAAATCACCCATAACAACACCCATTAAATCCGATCGGCAACATCCCGGACCCTGGCACCGGGGAGGCAACATAGCTTCTGGGAGTCCGGTTCCTGACCACAAAATCTCCTGGCAATCTGTTTCACTACTGAGTCCCCTATCACTAGTGCTTTTCTATTTTCCCCACTTCCTTTCTGAGCCACAGTGCCAGGCTCAGTGTCAGAGACCTGAAAACTATGGCTTTCCCCTGGTAGGCCGTCCCCACAAGCAGTATCCAAAACGGTATACTTATTTCTGAGGGGAACAGCCACAGGGATCCCTGCTCTGACCATCGATCTCACCCACTTAAAAACTTCCCAGAAGTCCTTCATTCCTCCCTCGCACCTCTCGGCAAATTCAGAGAGTGCAAGATGCTGTACAAATGCAATCTCTAGCTAGCTAACTGTATCCAATGATGGTGTATTGTATCTTAATTGAGTTTCTATTATAATCAAGAAATGGGCATTAATTGGGGATTTATTTGTGCTCCAATGCACAGGAAGAGGCTGAAATTGTGGGTGGATTTGGAGATGTGTGTTAATGATGTTTCTGAAAACAAACGTTTACAAACGTCTAAACATTAGGCTTTAGGCTTTATCCTTTAATGCTTGGCTCCGAAATTATACAAAATATTTCTGTCTGTGTTCCATCTCCAGTTCCATGATCATCTATTTGTATTACATGCATTAAAAGAGAGGCAGAAATATACTCCTAATCTGTAATATTTATTCAAGTGCTGCTGTTTGCAACAAATGTGGAAAGATTTGAAATTTATGATCTTTATAATTTCACAGACCTGAGGCAGTACCATGATAGAGGTAAGACGATATGAGGTTGAAACTTCCTGAAAGCCCAAGGGGTTATATGGGAGAACTACCTCCCCTTGGACTGATCCCTTTTGTGAATGTTCACCTTTTCTATGTTCATAGCTAATAAGCCTAAATATTCGAGCATATGTTTTCATAACCCTATCATTATCCTAACAGAAGTAAACTTATTCAAGAAATTCAACTGACAAAAGGCATGAGTTCCCTTGTGTATGATATAAGGACCAGTGCAGGACCTTCTCCTTCAACAGCAGCTTCCAAACCTACACCCTCTACCATCAAGAAGGACAAAGGCATCAGATATAGGGGACCACCACTCCCTGCAAGTTCCCCTCCAAGGAAAATCTGGATCCTGCTTCAGGACTGCTCCCGTATCTGAGGAGTTACAAATGCTGCATTCATCAAATATCATGTATCATTCTGACCTTATAATAAGGGGAAGATCATCAAAAAACAGTTTAAAATTGTTGGGCCAAAGTCATTATCTCGATTGATGCCTGCAGTGTTGCTGTTTTCTTCTGTTTCCCTTGAGCTCCTTTTCCTCAGCAGATGTGAACTCTAATGTTTTCCAAGACCCAGGGTCCAGGACCAATTCAACCATCAGCATCTGCTCCCAATCTGTTCTAAAATAGCCCTCTAGGTTCCCAGGACCCATATGGAGCAATGGGGTCTCACCTCCACCATGAATCTGTCCAATACAGGATCTGTCAACCTGGAAGCCTCTCACCCTCTCTCTTCCCTGGCACTCACTTTGCCATAATTTAACTTTCCACACTTTTCCCCAATACTGTCTTTAATAAGTTAAAAATCACACAACACCAGGTTATAGTCCAACAGGTTTAATTGGAAGTACACTAGCTTTCTGAGCATCGCTCCTTCATCAGATGATAGTGGAGTGCTCAATCCTAACACAGAATTTATAGCTAAGGTTTACAGTGTGATGTAACTGAAATTATACATTGAAAAATTGAGGTCTGTTAAGTCTTGCATCTGTTTGAATACCATGATAGTTTCACTTCTTTCATGTGTAAATCACAAAACCTGTTGGACTATAACCTGGTATTGTGTGATTGTTAACTTTGTACACCCCAGTCCAACACTGGCATCTCCAAATCCTGTCTTTCAGAAGAGCAGGTTGGTTGCACCTCCTGGTTTGTAATCAATGTTACTCTTCATCCTTGCTGAGCACGGAGACAGTGGTAACATTAAGGGGAAGGCAGCAGCGTAGGATCCTTTTGGCTGGATGACATAATCAATCAAACACTTTATGGATGAACCATGTGCTGCTCAACCTCAATCTGAACAGGGTCTGGTTAGTCCTAGATCATGATCTATGCACCCAAAAATCAGAATGAAGCAATTTCTAGCCCAAAATATTCATAACATTTTCAGTCACTGCAATTTTTCTACAATCTTATTTTTAAATTTGATTTCTACCTTTTATTTACTAAACGTTCTGAAAATGTCACCTGCATCTCTCTTTCCTTCCTAAAGTCTGCCTAATCTATTATTGCTGCATGTGGCTCAGTGTCAACTTCAGTTTGATGGTAAGGACAGTTGAGAAACCCAAGATGCTTTACAAATGGCACTCCATTCCTTACCTGAGAACTGGTGGATGCTGGAAATCTGGAGAGACTCAACAAGTCTGACAGAATCTGTAGAGCAAAAGTAGAGAATATTTTTGGTTCTAGTGATCCACCTTCCTTGTTGGTGTTTATTTCTCTCATTCCTTTCCTTGTTGATGACTGGTGAATTCCAACCCATTAAGTGCTGTTCTTGTAGTGTAGTGGTAGTATCCTATCTCTGGGCTAGGAGGCCCGGGTTCAAGTCCTGTCTGCTTCAGAGGTATGTTGTAATATCTCTGAAAAGGCTGAGTAGAAAATATCAAATTGGCGCTCCTGCAAATTGCCTTTGGTCTGTTGTACTCCATTAAAGCCATTATCTACTGGCACGTCATTCATCAAATATAATCAATTTTGTCCACTTCTCATTTTGAACTATTTGTAATAATATTTGTGAGGAGTTTTAGCATTGTAGATATTGTTAAAAGCACGTTTTAGATTTGAGTTACACCCAAAACTGCTTGTGCACATATTTCTATGATCTCATGGATATTTTTGATCAACCTATTCAGATATACCTCTGGCACAGACTGGACTTGAATACAGACACCATGCTGCAAGAGCCCCTCAGGTCTCAGCACCTACCATGGTGGGAATTTAACCTACATCACAGAATATTTCCTGAACTTCAGGCTTGTTCACCCAGTCACATTACCACCATACCACTGTCTGCCCAGTTTTCATGCTGTAGATATTTTCTAAACAACCCATCCTGAAATGTTATTGGACACCTCTGGAGCAGGTAGAACTTGAACCTAGGATTTTTTTGCCCAGAGGCAAGGACATTACAACTGCACCACAACAGCCCAGTTTAAACAGTCTGTGTAGATGTGAACAATCAGCTGCCATTATTCACCCTGACAGAAGTAAATTGGGCTAATTGATTGCAATACTATCTGCTTATCCCATCGCTCAATTTAACTTCATGATGCAGACCATTGGAATCTCTATGATATTGAGGCTCACATTTGGAAGTGAGAGGATTTCTTAAATTGAGAGTTTCAGCTCAGGAGAAACCAGTTACAAAGGTGTTTTTAAGCTGATAGGATGCCAAGAAAGTGATGCATGATATAGACTCCATCAGATCAAACTTTTGTAGTTTTAATGAAAATTTATCAGCAATTGGGCTTTGTCAATACAAGATGCTCTACAGATGAAACAACCAATATATTTTCATAGTTAATAGAGTAAACCTGCAGTTGAACAATTAAATCCATCTTCTTACTTGTTTGCAGAGACACAGCAAGTGACTGTAGCTTCGATTCTCGGTTTGTGATTCATGTAGTGTCAGGACCTTCATTGTCACTCCTGATCTCGGATTGTACAGATCTACCTCTGAATATCAGAGTTAACTCTGACCTCTCCCTCCTTCTTCTCCAGAGAATGTGTCATCACTTCATAAATGTCAAGGTGGATGATTAATGGGGATGTGAATGAGACATAGAACAAAGGCAGTACCAAACACAAGCTCGGCTCTTCTTGTACTTGGGGATAATGAATTTTCACCAATCTGAGTATACAGCATCCTCCTTGCTGGATCAGTTCATCACATACAAATGCTTCAGTGATACCTTAATCCAACCAAAATATCAACAGATTTATCAACAATACAAAAAAGGTGTGAACTGAAGATACTCTTCAATTTGCTGCCACTTTGTTTCTGATCAATGTCAAATTACTTATTGTTTATTAAATTTAAAAAATCCCAATTACTCTTTCTTTAGAAATGGCCCTGAGCTTTGGATCTATATCTGTAATTACTAACTCACTAGTTACTGCAAATAGTCTTTTTTCTATTAAAACCCTTCCTAATTTGGAGTATATCTCGCTCTCATTTCCACACATCTCTCTATTTGGATTAAAAGCAAATCAATTCCTCAGGGAAGAGTAGGGATCTTCCCAATGTCCAAACACATGATGGCATATGAGCATTGCTGGCAGGGTAATCATTTATTACTCTGGACAAGGTGAGAGTGGCCTCCTTGAATTGCTGTAGTCATGAGCTGTAGGTAGACCCACATTGTCCTTAGGGGGGGATTTTGACACAATGATAGTGAAGGAACAGCAATATGTTTCTAAGTCAGGATGGTCAGTGAAGGAAATTTGCAGGGGGTGGTATTCCCATGTATCTGCTGCTCTTGTCCTTCTAGAAGGCAGAAGTCTTGAGTTTGGAAGGTGCTGTCTAAGAATATTTGATTAGTTGCTACAGTGTCTCTTGTAAATGGTACACACTGCTGTTATTGTTGCTCATGGAAGAAGTGAGTATTGTTACAAAAATACTTAGATAACACAAAAAAATTCAACAGGACTGGAGAGAGTGGATGCATGAAGGATGTTCCCATTGGCAGGGGACTCCAGAACCAGGGGTCACAGACTAAGAATAGGGGAAACTACTTAGGATTGAGATATGAAGAAATTTCTTCAATCAGGGAGTGGTGAGTGTGTGAAATTCACTATCACAGAAAGCAGTTGAGGCCAAATTCAGCCTGAAATGGAGTAGTAAACACTCTCACCTCACATCTTCCAGCATTACACCCATCTCCAGTGGTCTCCCTAAGCCACCAGCTGTTGAGCTGTGACAGGCTGCACACAAAGTGCAGCACAACTACTGGCATTCCTGAAGGACAAGCTGGTGTAAAGGAGAAGGGAGAAGAGCAGACTGAGGGGTACAAGAACAGCTGGAGTCCCTGAGCTCTATGGGGAGTATAAACCTCGGAGGATGATGGGGCTGGATGTGATTTTCAACATTGAGACTGCAGACTGCTTCCTAGCCAGCACAGCAGCTGTGGGGGAAAAGGAAGGGAGCAATCCCACAATTCTGATGAAGTAGCTCAGTCACATACAGACAGCTACCAGCTCATTCACTGATATTGTACAAACACTCTATACTGACAGAGACAGGATGTGCACATGGGGAATCATTGAGGGTGCTGTAGTCAGACCAGGAGTGTAAACCATCTCTTCTGACTCACTGTGGGGTAAGGGGGAAGGGCTGCAGTTACACTGCAGCAGGCTCAGATGAGAAATTGGCTGTGACGGTCCCTAGGAGAATGCTGGAGAATCTGCTTACTGAGCTGTTCGAGAGCATGCTGTCACAGCAAACATCATGGTAGAGTCTGACTCCGGGGGGATGGAGAACTCTTGGGAACCAATGGAAAGGACATTAATATCAGGCACTGGGTATAAGAGGCAGCTGCTCTGATATCACCCTTTTTATGCCCATGCCTGAGACAAATCTCAGCCTGCCAGAATGTCAGTGTCATTTAACTATCCCCTGGACCCAGAGCAAGCTGTTGAAGGAACTTGCTGTATGTGGTCCAGCTACACTGCAGAAATATACAGTTTCTGTAATGACAAATTAACTAATTTCTCAATCCCAAATTGTTGCTTCAAATTCCAACCTATGATATAATTACTTTTTGAACAGTTAATGTAGAAACTGAAGGAAAATGAATTTCAGTCATTGACCAACAAATTGTTCCTCCAGAGTCAAAACTTAACTTCAATTATTTCAGTCTATATTACTTTCAATACCATGAATAAAACTGACCTATCTGTAAAATCTTGGTATACAGAGCTCGAGTTCAATTGATTGTCCTCATACATAATATTTCAAAAGCATTTTGCACAATGCAATAAAAGGAACAACATTGGAAATCATATTTAATCACTTCTGTAAATTAAATTGAATAAGAATGCAGAAGAAAAGCCTGTTTTGGAACACATTACTGAAATGAGAAGTGACTGTGGAATACACATGGATTAAACATAATTCATGAGGGCAATATATTTATTCGTTTCTCATGGCTGTACACAAACACAGCCAATAAAATGTGACTGCCCCTCTGAAGCAGAAAATCAAATCTCTGATCATTTCTAGAACCCTTTGGGGGTATTTTATTCTACAGCAAATAATGCTGCACAAGCACTCTTCAAAGCTTCTGTTACTGCCTGAGTATTTCATTAATGTTTTACACTCATCTATACTAAAGATGTACAGACAGGGCATGCATGAATTATTTGATGTACATTAAGTTGACAGACAACATCATAATGAACTCATTCAAGCCGTTAAGCTAGAAATAGCCAAATATAGAAACTGCCATTGTGCAGATTCGGCTTGAATATTTTACATTTAAATAAATATATAGTTCCAGTAGAAATTGGTTATTATTGTTGTTAAGTTGTGAAATCTAGTGAAGGAGAGAAGCCCCAGTTTGAATCCAGATCCAATTATGGCTGCAATTTGTGTTTTCCATGCAAAGGGAGAAGAGTAATTGAAATTTGCAGCTTGTGATGTTAGTGTAACCAGCTGTTAGTTTATAAAGAGATATTAATATTATGTTCTGAGGAAGGGTCACCAGACATACCACGTTAACTCTGATTTTACTTCACAGATGCTGCCAGACCTGCTGAGCTTTTCCAGCAACTTCTGTTTTTGGTTCAATATTATTAATAATGGCGAGTGACACATACTCATTTGTTATTAAGTGGATTCTGTGGTATTAACTTGGGTGTGGGTGGGATTTTCAAAAATAAAATTGCAATTTCTTTCAAACTCTTTGGATTAAAAATCAAAATGTACAGCAGAATAATTATTCATTAAACTGAGACAGTTATAGGTGCTGAACAGCTGTATTATTGTGTATGTCATTGGGTGCTAGTTGAATTACTTTTACATTCTGTAAAGGCTGGCAATGTTGGCAACTCATTGATCTGAGATGGGAACCTTACCTTCTCTCTCTCTCTCTCTCTCTCTCTCTTTCTCTCTCTCTCTCTCTCTCTTTCTCTCTCTGTCCTTCCCATATTCTGGACTGATGGAGCCTAACCTGTGGAACATTTCCAGCTATTTCTGTTCTTAATAGAGATTTCCAGTATCTACAACCTTATAGTTTCTATTCATAACCAAGCTGTGTCCCATTTGGGGCAGCACAATGATGCAGTGCTTAGCACTGCTGCCTCACAGCACCAGGATCCGAGGTTCGATTCTAGACTTGGGTGACTTGTCTGTGTGGAGTTTGCACATTCTCCCATGTCTGTGTGGGTTTCCTCACACAGTCCAAAAATGTGCGGGTCAGGTGAATTGGCTGTGCTAAATTGCCAATAGTGTTAGCTCGATGGAGTGTACACACGTCAGACAGAGTGGACTATGTCATAACATAGCTGAAAATGTGTTGCTGGAAAGGCGCAGCAGGTCAGGCAGCATCCAAGGAGTAGGAGAATCAACGTTTCTGGCATGAGACCTTCTCCACCATCTGCAGTCCTCACTCTCTCCTATGTCATAACATAGCTGAGTTTATCAGTAGGAGAGAGATCCACTGCACAAATGTGAGTAATCTGTTTTCATTGGGACCACACATTAATGTCTGCACTCATGACCCAGGGGGTTATCATGTTGCCTGAATCCTTGAGAATTCTCATGTTCCTGCTGAGTTTAAAGGGTCAGATTCCTTACAGCAATGGTTTGAGAGATAGGTTACCTTCTGTGACCATGACTGACCAAGCTGGGTGTAGATACAAAGCAGCCCATTCTTCATCCAGGCCCATTGTGGAGCAGAAAATGTGTTGCTGGTTAAAGCACAGCAGGTCAGGCAGCATCCAAGGAACAGGAAATTCAACGTTCCGGGCCAGAGCCCTTCATCAGGAATGAGGAGAGGGTGCCAGGCAGGCTCAGATAAAAGGTAGGGGGGAGGGACTTGGGGGAGGGGCGATGGAGATGTGATAGGTGGAAGGAGGTCAACGTGAGGGTGATAGGCCGGAGAGGGGGTGGGGGCGGAGAGGTCAGGAAGAAGATTGCAGGTTAGGAGGGCGGTGCTGAGTCCAAGGGAATTGACTGAGACAAGGTGGGGGGAGGGGAAATGAGGAAACTGGAGAAATTCGAGTTCATCCCTTGTGGCTGGAGGGTTCCCAGGCGGAAGATGAGGCGTTCTTCCTCCGACCGTCGTGTTGTTATGTTCTGGCGATGGAGGAGTCCAAGGACCTGCATGTCTTCGGTGGAGTGGGAGGGAGAGTTAAAGTGTTGAGCCACGCGGTCTTTGGGTTGGTTGGCTCGGGCGTCCCAGAGGTGTTCCCTGAAGCGTTCTGCAAGTAGGCGGCCTGTCTCCCCAATATAGAGGAGGCCACATCGGGTGCAGCGGATGCAATAGATGATGTGTGTGGAGGTGCAGGTGAATTTGTGGCGGATATGGAAGGATCCCTTGGGGCCTTGGAGAGAAGTAAGGGTGGAGGTGTGGGAGCAGCCCTACAAAACTGGAGGAGGCAGAGAGGGAGTGTGAAAGAGGCTGAAGAGCTGGGAGATCAGGAACTGCCTAATCAGGAGGAAGATGACATTGTTGAGCAGGAGGAACATCATCTTCTGCCAGACAGGAACTTAATTAATGCTCAGTTCCAGTGAAGCTGTACAGGGTGCAGTCAACACTCATTGACGGTAAAATTCCCTTTTATTTAATATCAGCAACAGCAATCCCTGTCTGTTCCAAGAGCTAATGCTGCTTTTGTTTGTTAACCATTTGCTGTTATTGCTGTTGAATAGAAGTAAATGCTTTGAACTGTTTCAACGGTTTCCAGTCAGTGATGGTTCCACAAGTTAACTCCAGATTGTCAGCACATGAGCATCTTCACTCCAAATATGGTGCTAGTGGCATGAAGTGGTGATTACTTCCCTTTCTGCACTGTGGGAGAATTTGACGAGTGGGGCACCACTGAGGCAGGCTTAATGAGGCGCATTTGAGATAATCTGAGAAAACTCGTTCAGCCAAGAGAGAGGATTTCTCTGTGAAACTCACCAAAAGTGACAGATAGCTAATTTCTGGTAAGATTCATCGTTTGATTTTGAAGATACTGAGCATTTTTGCCAACCTGTACAGTGGTTCTATCATTCTGGGGCTGACCACTGTCTTTAACCAAGGACAAATCTCTTTCAAATCCATTTCTGACTCCTGACCTGATTTGCATCATCCATCAGGAGTCACCAGGTGGCGATGATGAGCAGGACTTCCTGCTGATGTTCTCCTCTGGCAAGTGTTGCCTCCTGCAATCCTGGTGAGCTAATGAGTTATCTCAACATTGACCAGGATCACACCAGGCACCTTCCACTTCAGTTGCTTCAAACCTACGCTAGCTGAAACTTCATCAACCAAGCAACCCCAAGATGTCTTTGTGCTAATATTTAGCTTAAATTCACCAGATGTTCTTCGGTTACCCACATAGTTTCTTTCATACATTTCTGTGACAGACTGAGTTTTACATATTTCATGTGTTCAACTATTAAAGAATGTATCTGATGTTGTAGCAAATAAATATTACATAAAATAATGATTTTCTTAAAGTAAACAGAATTAATATTGTGGGGGTTGATGTCAACTTTGTGTGTCACTGCAATATGTTGCCTGTTCACAAGGAGGTACCCTCCTTAGAATGGAGTCTTTGGCTCAACGACAACAGCCCTCAATGTAGAAGTCACATAACAACAATAGCAGGCCAAAAGGACATTTGTATATGATTGTGTTTCAATCTAAACTAATTTTAGGTGATCATTGATTGAAAGCCTGTTTCATTTATTAAAATCCACTCAATTCCCTGAATTAAAGTTTGGTCTAATATTTCTCCCCATTTTGATTTTATTCCCAATCATTAACATAGTTCTCATTCCGCTTCGGGCTGTGGGACCAGTGCCACTTTAATCTGGCATCCTTCATTTCCTTAGCTCAGCCCAAAGGGAAGGTGCTGGTAATGTCACTGTCAAAGTACTCAGGATCTCAGGCTCAGTTGTCCTGGGGACTTGAGTTCAAATGTCACCACAGCAGATAGTCACCAGTAAAATCTGGAATCTAAAGCTACTCCCAAATGGTGTTACCATTTTTGTTTATAAACTCCTGTGATGTCCTTTACAGAAGGAACCTTATGATCTTTACTCAGTCTAGTTTACATGTGACTCCAGGCCCAAAGAATTCTTCTTGATTCTGAACTGCCCTCTGGCTATTAGGGATGGACTGGCTTAGTGTGTGATCCATATTCCATGAACAATTTTTTTTTACAAAGTACAGTTAAATCAATTTTGTTCTTCATTGCTTTCTTTCATGGAACATTACTGGATGGGTTAACTTTTATGACCATCCCTCATTACCCTGGTAATTGGTAGTGGTTGGCAGATGTTGTTCTGTGCTGTAAATACAGCCATAGTACTGCTAGGAAGAGAGATCCTACACACGGACAGTGAAGGAATGACAATATATTTCCATGTTTGGAGGAGAATTTACAGGTATTATGTTTCCATATTTCTGATCTCCTTGTTCTCTGTGATGGAGGTTGTGGATTTGGAACAAGTTATCGTAGGAGTCTTATGAGGTGTTGCAGTGCAATATGTCGCTGGAAATATTGAGTGTCAATGGCGAAAGGAGTGCATGCCAATCAAACAGCTGCCAGAGTCCTTAAAATGATAAAGGATAATGGATGTGTTTATCAGCTCATTTGTTAGAAAGAAAAAAAAAGTATTTATCTTATTTAATTATCAGTTATTATGTCCCTTGTGAAAATTGGAAAAGAGCAAATTTATAAAAATTTATGCTGTAAATGTCAAAACTGAGATTTGTATTTGTAACAACTGATGCAGATTGTGTGAGACAAGAAGGTAGTTTACTTGGTGTATCACCGAGGAGAATACTAACATTGTTATGGTGTGTTTTGGAAACTAACAGCAAAGTCAATATGAAATGGTCAATATCTCTGAAGTTATGCTTTATAAATATCATAAATAAATATTACGTGCTAAAATTGCTGAACAGTTCATGTTTACTTTAAATTTTAAGAAAATCTTGGAGTAGCCAGAAACTACCACCAAGTTAAAAAATTATTAATGGTTGATTTTAAGTGGTTTTCTATGAGGTAAATAAACTTATTTGACATAATTTTCTCCATGTCCATCTTAACTCTGCTGATAAGAGATGTCTAAACACTTTGACCCTCAGCTACTGTAAGCATCCAGGAAATTGAACATTTTAAGGCTCATTTTCCTAAAGAGTAGAGTGTTTGCTCCTGCCCCACGGAACTCATCTCCACCTACCTTGACACTGTCCTATTCCCCCTAGACCAGGAACTCCCCACATACGTTCGGAACACCACCCACACCCTCCACCTCCTCCAAGACTTCCATTTCCCCGGCCCCCAATGCTTCATCTTCACCATGGATATCCAATCCCTCTAACACCTCCATCCGCCATGACCAGGGCCTCCAAGCCCTCCATTTCTTCCTCTCCTGACATCCCCAACAGTACCCTTCCACCGACACTCTCATTCGTTTGGCTGAACTGGTCCTCACCCTTAACAATTTCTCCTTTGAATCCTCCCACTTCCTCCAGACCAAAGGGGTAGCCATGGGCACACGTATGGGCTACGTGCCTCTTTGTTGGCTACGTAGAACAGTCCATCTTCCATAATTACACCGGCACCACTCCCCACCTCTTCCTCCGCTACACTGATGACTGCATTGGCGCCACCTCGTGCTCCCGCGAGGAGGTTGAGCAATTTATCAACTTCACCAACACATTCCACCCCAACCTTAAATTTACCTGGACCATCTCTGACACCGCCCTCCCCTTCCCGGACCTCTCCATCTCCACTAATGATGACCGACTTGACACTGACATTTTTTACAAATCCACTGACTCCCACAGTTACCTGGATTACACCTCTTCCCACCCTACCTCCTGCAAAAATGCCATCCCATATTCCCAATTCCTCTGCCTCCACCGTATTGCTCCCAGGAGGACCAGTTCCACCATAAAACACACCAGATGGCCTCCTTCATTAGAGACTGCAATTTCCTTTCCACATGGTTAAAGATGCCCTCAAACACATCTCGTCCACATCCCACCCCTCTGACCTCAAACCCCACCCTTCCAACAGTAACAAAGATAGAATCCCCCGGTGCTCACCTTCCACCCTACCAACCTTCGCATAAACCACATCATCTGCTGATATTTCCACCACCTCCAAACAGACCCCACCACCAGGTATATATTTCCCTCCCCACCCCTTTCCACCCTCTGCAAAGACTGTTCCCTCCATGACTACATGGTCAGGTCCACACCCCCTACAACCCACCCCACCTCCCCGCCCCCATCCTGGCACCTTCCCCTGCCACTGCAGGAATTGCAAAACCTGGGCCCACACCTCCTCCCTCACCTCCATCCAAGGCCCCAAAGGAGCCTTCCACATCCATCAAAGTGTCATCTGCACATCCACCAATATCATTTATTGTATCCGTTGCTCCCGATGCGGTCTCCGCTACATTGGGGAGACTGGAAGCCTCCTAGCAGAGCGCTTTAGGGAACATCTCTGGGACACCCGCACCAATCAACCCCACTGCCCTGTGACCCAACATTTCAACTCCCCCTCCCAGTCTGCTGAGGACATGGAGGTCCTGGGCCTTGTCCACTGCTGCTCCCTCACCACCCTAGTTGTTACTAGATGATGCCTAATTCTTTGTAATCTGTCAAAACTCCAATAGTTGGCTTCCAATATCTGTCCTTGTTTTTATTCAGTTCCTAGTTGCAAAGAGGACTTTTATCCATAACCATCAGCTTCCTACTGGTCAGCCAATAGAATGTTTCAATCCCAGTGTTAGTCCACACACTGATCTGGATTTCCTGGGCCTGTCAAAAGGACAGCTCCTAGAAATTCTGTCTTCCCACTGGAAAATACATTGGCAGCACAGGATTCCACTAGGACACACTCAGGGAGGCAAGGAAATGAAACGGTAATAAACAGTGCTGCAGTTTCCCTGACTGGTGAGTGATCTGAAGTTTGCAATATCCTCCACTCTAAACAGGTACCGGTCTTAACCTGTGAGATATAATAAGATGGTAGCTGGGGGAGTTTTGTCTCTTCCACATTGCTAGAGATATGAATTTTACACTTTATAGCTCCAGCTCACAATACATTCTTTCAAACTCTTTAATTGCACAAAAATTGAGAAGAAACATAAAATTCTGACTTAATTTACAAAATGTGACACATCAGCTTTGACACTGTCTAATACTGGAGAAATGAATTAGTTGTGATTTGATCAACAACCAACATTCACTCACTTGTTAAAGTTTAAGTAATTCATTGAGACCCAAAGCTACATCAGAGGAGGACAACTTCATCCGAATTTGCAAGTGCACCTGTTTTATTTGGGCATTAACATCACTTGGATAGTGGGCAAAAAAGATGTGCTTTTATATGACACAGAACACAGCAGCCATTTGATTAGCAACACAGCCATGAACATTCACTCCCTCCTTCACCAATGCTCAGTAGCAGCAGCATGTACCATTTACAAGGGGCACTGCAAACATTCACCAAAGCTCCTTTTCAGTACCTTACAGGGCATGACCATATTCTCAAGCCAATCAGAGGTGGGCAATAATTGGTGGTCCCGTCAGTACCGCTCTACATCCCGTGAATGAATAAACATTAGTTTATATAAACTGACTGTCAATACAAGAACCAAAAGCTCCAGGAGGTTAATTGGCCTCCTGAGCATTTTCTGTCATTCAATAATACTATGAGAGTCTTCACTTTCCTGACTGTAGCTAGGATTCACCATAACCTTTTGACTCCTTTAGCTGATTTTAAATCTATCTAACTCAGCCTTGAATATAAGAAGTTAATTTGTACTCAAAAATTTAATCTGTTTCTCTCTCCGCAGATGCTGCTAGACCTGCTGAGTTTCTTCAACATCCACTGTGTTTGTTTCAGATTATCAGCAACCAAAGCATGTGGCCTTTATTAAATTAAGGTGTTTCATCTGACTTCCCTATTGGATTATTTATCATTATTTTCTGTTTATCACTCTCTGGTTTCTGTGTTCTCCACAACTCTAAACATTTCCCCAGCCTCTATCCAATCAAAACACCTTTGTAATTATAAATAGTTATTATTATCTCTCAGTCTTCTCTTTCCTAGACAAGGTCCCTGTCTATTTCATCTTCTTTAAAAGCTGCATCCTCTCATTGCTATTACCAAATTTGTACTTCTCCTGATGATTCTATATCCTTTTTGTAATGTGGAGACTGGAGCTGAGCACAGTACTTGTTGTGTTCATATAAAGTGTTCATATTTTTGCTTTTGAATCCAATTAGGTTCTAATGTACAAGGAAGGTATGGAGAAGGGGAAGAAGGGGAAATAATTGAGTGAAATTAAAACAGTGCTATAGAATCGCACGAGGTCTCACGGCATGTATGAAGAGAAAAACAGAGTTAACATTTAAGATCCAGTGACCCTCCTTCAGAATAATTAAGTGAGTTGGCCCTGGTGAGATATCTGTCCCTTCTGTCCAGATCACCAAGGAGGACATTCTCAACGTGACACCAATTAAGAACTTTAAGTGGTTAAACTTTAGAGTGGTCCTCTATTGACAGGCTTTAGGACCCAGAGTCTGCCAGCTGAAGCCCTGCTCTCAACAAATTAATTAGCATGCGATAGATGGAGTTATCACAGTGGAGGGGGTGAGGAGGTAGTTACCACCTAAAATCAAACTCATAAATAGAGGAAATAGGAGCAGGAATAGGCCATTCAGCCCTTTGGGCACTGCATCATTCAGTATGATCATGGTTGATCATCTACTCAGTCCCTGTTCCTGTTTCCTCACAGAACCCTTTGATCCCTTTAAGTCCTAAGAACCAAATCTATCTCTTTCTTAAAAATATTCAATGTTTGCCCTCAGCAGGTTCATAGCTCCTTGAAAGTAGAACCGCAGGTAGATAGGATGGTGAAGAAGGCGTTTGGTACGCTTTCCTTTATTGGTCAGAGTGTTGAATACAGGAGTTGGGAGGTCATGTTGCGGCTGTACAGGACATTGGTTAGGCCACAGTTGGAATATTGCGTGCAATTCTGGTCTTCTTCCTATCGGAAAGATGTTGTGCAATTTGAAAGGGTTCAGAAAAGATTTACAAAGATGTTGCCAGGGTTGGAGGGTCTGAGCTACAGGGAGAGGCTGAACAGGTTGGGGCTGTTTTCCCTGGAGCGTTGGAGGCTGATGGGTGACCTTATAGAGGTTTACAAAATTATGAGGGGCATGGATAGGATAAATAGACAAAGTCTTTTCCCTGGGGTGGGGGAGTCCAGAGCTAGAGGACATAGGTTTAGGGTGAGAGGTGAAAGATAGAAAAGAGACCTAAGGGGCAATGTTTTCACACAGAAGGTGGTACGGGTATTGAATGAGCTGCCAGATGAAGGGAGGCTGGTACAATTGCAACATTTAAGAGGCATTTGGATGGGTTTATGAATAGGAAGGGTTTGGAGGGATATGGGCCGGGTGCTGACAGGTGGGACTAGATTGGGTTGGGATATCTGGTCGGCATGGACGGGTTGGACTGAAGGGTCTGTTTCCATGCTGTACGTCTCTATGACTCTATAACCACTTTCTGTGGCAGAGAATTCCACAGGCTAACTATTCTCTCGGTGAAGAAATTTCTCTTCATCTCAGTCCAAAATGGTTTAACCAGCATCCTGAAACTATGACCCTTGGTTCTGGACATCCTGGTCATTCTGAACATCCTCGAGGAGAAAGTGAGGTCTGCAGATGCTGGAGATCAGAGCTGAAAATGTGTTGCTGGAAAAGCACAGCAGGTCAGGCGGCATCCAAAGAGCAGGAGATTCGACGTTTCGGGCATGAGCCCCTGAGTCAAGGCTGAAAACTGATCTATATAACTTCCTTTCTGCCTATACTATGGGGAAGTGAAGACAAATATTGATGGGCTCAGAAAACTCACAAAATCTTTGGATAAAGTTTGATCACTTTATCCAGAACAAAGTTAAAGACTATTATTGGGCTTGACATTAATCACTTAACAGTGGTTTGATGAACTCTGGGGATCTCAAGCACAGACCCTCCAGTAAAACCTTCTGAAATTGGCTGTTAGACTAGATGTGGTGATTGATAACCTACGGACAGATGATCTAGGAACTGGAGGAGGCAATTCAGCCCCTCAAACCTGCTCCACATTTAACACAATCATGGCTGATCTCACCTTAGCCTCAACTCCACTTTCCTGCCTGGTTTCCCTAACCTTTCAACTTATTACACTCTCAAATTTACTCAGAGCCCCAGCACCAACATATTCTGGGATAGTGATTTCCACAGATTTACACTCCCTTTCTCTTCATTTCTCTGTCATAACTGTTACCCCTGAGCGTAAAACTATGACCTCTCATTCTAGAGTGCCCTACATGAGGAAACTTTCTTTCTACAGCTACATTTTCAATCCCCTTAAGCATTTCTTATACTTCAATTAGATCTCATCTTGTTGACCCAAACTCCAGATAATATAGACCAAACCCCTCATCTCTGGAATCAAGCTAGTGAACCTCCTCTGAATTGCTTCAAATACAACTGCATGCTTCCTCAAGTAAGAGGATCACAATTGTATGCAATACTCAAGCTGCAGTCTCACTAATGCCTTGTACAGTTTGATAGCTGAGAGCATTGGTTTCCTATTGTGAGGAATAGGAAGAGTGAGCTCCCTCACATTGTCATTTATTCATGAACATAAATCATAGAATATCAAACAGTCAGCACAGGAACAAATCCTTTGACCCACCATCACATCACAGTTGTCCGGATTAAACTCCATCTGCCATTTCTCCACCCAACTTTCCAAATGATTTATATTGTGCTGTATCATTTGATGTCCTTCTTCACAATCCACAACCTCACCAGTTTTCATGTCTTCATGAATTATAATCTGTACGCAGATTGGTATGCAATACCAATACATAACGAAGAAAATGACCCACTAAAAATCATAAATTAATCTAAACCAATTTTCTTTTAGAAAAAGATTTTTTTTGTTTCTAAATAGAGTACCTTGGTTTCTGATTCCTGTCAGGCATTTACATTGACCTAAAGTTGAAGCGTATGTCAGGAAGATAATGTAATTTCCCTCAGCACATGCTCCCTGTGAAAACCAATGGAATATCTTTACACTCATGTCATGCTAACCTACACTGATAATAATCTCTGCAAGGTTGAAAGTATGAGCAAAGCTTTTTAGATTCAGTCAGCACAAAATCTCCTGTCACGGAACATTACTGAGAAGCATGTCCAGCAAGCTCTACTTTCCAAATCATTACAAAAATGGTGTAACCTAAGGACATGCTACCCAGCACACATCAGGAGAAATAATGTTTCTGGAAAATCAGAGCCATTAAAACAACACAGGCTTAGACTCCCACATTTCCTGGATGTGATGGTGATAACTCCCACACATTGTTTGTGAGCTACAAATGTGACTCACGCTGATCAAATCTCAGAATGCTTAGAGACCAAGTTTACATAAAAGAAATTGTCAATCAGTTTTCTTGCAACAAAATGATTTGGATAATTAAGTTGAATGCTAATCTTAAAAAATATGTTAAGTTAAGACTTTTTCAATGACCAATAGAGAGTGAGGAAACTTACAAATTTGCAGACAAATTTTCAATGATGATAAGGACTAGATGGATTGGTTAAAGTACAACCTGACATGTATAGTGACATTAATTCCCCTGAAATCTGCACAATTATTACTTCCTGGAACCTTTTAGAAAAATGTCATAAAGCTGAAAATATTCAATAGAGTACAACATTCCTGTTGTTGATGCCAAACATTTTATGAATTATAATGAGATAAAAATTAACTGACCAATTATCTCAATAAAATGTAACAGCAGCAACTTAGCACTAGCTACAAACTTGTATTGTGCACTTAATGTTGACAAATAGTCCAATGGAGCTTTCAGAGGAAGCAAGGAATATTCAGCCTGGGGTTCGGTGACTAGTGCTGTGCCACAAGAATCCGTTTTAGGTCCACTGCTGTTCGTCATTTTTATAAATTACTTAGACACAGGCATAGGTGGATGAATTAGTAAGTTTGCAGATGACACTAAAGTCAGTGGACAGTGTGAAGGAATGTTACAGGTTGCAGGGGGACTTGGATAAACTGCAGAATTGGGCTGAGAGGCAGCAAATGGAGTTCAATGCAGCTAAATGTGAGATCATTCACTTTGGGAAGAATAACAGGAAGGCAGAGTATTGGACCAATGGAAAGATTCTTGATAGCATGGAAATGCAGAGGGATCTTGGAGGCCATGTACATAGATCACTGAAAGGTGATATCCAGGTTGATAGTGTTGTTAAGAAGGCATACGGTGTGCAAGGCTTTATTGGTAGAGGGGTTGAGTTCCAGAGCCATAATGTTATGCTGCAACTATACAAAATGCTAGTGCAGCCACACTTGGAATATTGTGTCCAATTCTGGTCCCCATTTTCGGGAAGGATGTGGCAGCATTGGAAGAGGTGCAGAGGAGATTTACCAGGATGTTACTTGGTCTGGAGGGAAGGTCTTATGAGGAAAGGCTGAGAGACTTGGGTCTATTCTCATTGGAAAGAAAGCTAAAAGGGGATTTGATAGAGACATACAAGATGATCAGAGGATTAGTGAAAGTCTTTTTCCTAAGATCCTGATGTCAGCGTGTACAAGGGGGCATAACTACAAATTGAGGGGTGATAGATTTAAGACAAACATCAGAGGCAGAGAGTGGTCAGGGCGTGGAATGCCCTGTCTGCCAATGTAGTCAACTCAACCACATTAGGGAGATTTAAACAATCCTTGGATAAGCACATGGATGATGATGGGATAGTGTAGGGGAATGGACTTATTTTAGTTCACAGGTTGGCACAACAGTGAGGGCCGAAGGGCCTGTTCTGCACTGGATTGTTCTATGTTCTATGCCAGGTTTTGGCAGGTTAATTCAGAGATCTGACAGAATAGTTTTGCGAAAGCTTTCAAAAGCAAAGGCAGCAGAAACAAATTTCGGGTTCAGAGCGTGTTCCACAGAATAAAACGGAGCTAGTGGGGGACTTTTACCCAAAATGTAGCAAACAAAAGGAGGAGGGTGTTAACAGGAGGTCGGAGACACAGGATGAGACATTATACCAGGCCGAAGAGAATAGCATCAGGGAGACCGTTCAAGACAGTGGGGAGCTTATGGAAGATAACAATATGGTGATAAATAATAGACAAATAATGCTTTTCAAAACTCTGGTGAATGTGAGAACTATTTTAGAAATGATGTGCAATAATTGCTAACAAAAAATGGAAATGGAAAAGTGAGCATATAAAATATATCAGCAAGATTGCATCAACTAAAATGTCAATAAGGTGGACAGGACTTTTAGAAATTCTCTTAAGGTTTGCAACTTGTGAGGAACAGAGGGAGAGAAGGTGAGGGTCATTCATAGAAGACTTTGTTCAATGTGTGAAAGAAGGGTTAAGTCAAGTTACTCTCAACCAGTTAGGTTAGTGCCAGTTGTGGGCAAACTTTAACAACGAGGTAATCGAAGAAACCAGCAGATGAGTTAACGGCAAATCATGTTTGACAAGATTGCTACAATGTTTTATAAAAGTAATAAAAATCGAGTATAACTATAACAAAGGACTGCATTAGTGCCCCCCCCCCCCACTTTGATATGGATTATCAATACAGACAAAGAGGATTGCTACAAAACTGACATCGGAAAAGAAAGAAGCAGTGTAGACTTTCAATTGTTTCTTTTTTGCCAAAGTGTTGAGATTAATGGTGTAGTTTGCTTTGGAAGTGAGCTATTCTCGAAATCAGTGTTGGATTTGTCCTGGAGAATGGGGAGCACAGTGTCAAGATGAAGCAAATTAATGAACAATAAGATTAATTAAAAACATGTACATAACATAAATTAACAGTAAGGACAAACTCAATGTCAAATTAGAGGTACGTTACTGAAGCTAAAAATAAGGAACAGACAGTTGCGCTATGTTGTCTGCACTTTGGGTATAAACTTCATCCAGTTAAAGTATGAGGTTGACAGAAGGGCGCAGAATTTGGTTTGATTCAATTTAATTTGATTTATTGTTGTCTCATGTCCCTAAGTACAGTGAAAAGGTTTGTTTTGTGAGCAGTACAGGCAGATGATAAGAAAAAAAAGGGCATAGAGATCATAAGGCGCTTAGACAGAGAGAGACCTACAAGGTTACACTGCACTGGAGGGGCACCAAAGCAAGATCGACATTAGATTTGAAATTAGAGGGTCCATTCAGCAGTCTAATAACAGCAGGCACGAAGCTGTTCTTGAACCTGTTGGTGCATGTGTCCAACCTTCTATATCTTCTGATAGAAGAGGTTAGAAGAGAGCATTACCAGGGTGGGAGGGGTCTGTGGAAAGGCAGCCTTTCCAAAACAATGAGAAGTATAAGTGGAATCCATGGATGGGAAGTAGGCATCTGTGGTGGCCTAGGCTATGCACACAACTTTCTGTAGTTTCTTATGGTCCTGGACTGAGCTCAGGCCATTATGCACCTGGGTAGAATGCTTTCTATGGTGCATCTGTAAACATTGTGGTTGGAGTGCCAGGCCTCTAGGAATTCTCTGGCACGTCTTTGCTTAGCCTGTCCCAGGATAGATGTGTTGCCCCAGTCGAAATGGTGGCACTCCAACCACAACGCCATAAACAAATGCATAGATCTAAATGCCATCTATCAACCCCTCAGAAAACGAACAGGAAATGACATCACCATAAACCCCAGGAACCCCATCCAGGAGAAAGATATGAATAGAAAGCAGGAGACAACAGCTTCGCTTCATTTGGAGGTCGCCACTGATGATGTTACCGAGCCAGGTAATGAAATGTCTGGATATCAAACCTACAGCTCAGCGAGCAAACCTACACCCTAAACCTCAACCTGAGCTACAAACCTTCACAAACCTTACAGTGATTATGGTGTTGAAGGTGGAGCTGTAGTCAATGCGTTGGAGCCTGACATAGGCATCCTTATTATCCAGATGTTCCAGGGATAAGTGTAAAGCTAGGGAAATAGCATCCACTGTGGACCTGTTTCACTGGCAGGCAAATTACAGGGAATCGAGATGGGCTGGGAGGCTAGAGTTAATGTGGGCCATGACTGACCTCTTGAAGTACATCATCATTATAGAGGTTAAAGCCACTGGACAGTAGTCATTGAAGCACATTTGTGGTTCACCTCATCTGAAAGAGGATATTACCCACAACGATCCGCATGTTGAGCTGGGCCATTGGAATCTTCATCTACGCCAATGCAGGACCAACCCTCACCCAAAAGGTGGTCTCTCAGATCAGGGCAGATTTTCTCCTGGGTTGTCTTGGTTTGCCACACAAGAGTCTTGCTGCAAAGATTCACTGTGGGGGTGGCTTCCAGGTGTATGTTTTCATTCCTCTTGCTGTGAATCTTACAGAATGTTCTGTGGCCTTTGACCAATAGGGCCATGAGCAACGTTTAAAGCACTTAATGGGGTCAGACCAACAGCTCCACTGTTGCCTTGCCAGGAATGTGATAAGTGCATGTTCTCAGGTACTGGGTAGAAGTTAAAGGGCCTGAAATTCTGCTTGATACTTCTCCAATCTGCGTCATCAGAACATTAGCCTGGGGCCCAGGATGACTAGTCCAGTGCCATTACTACTCTGCCACTGCCTCCCAAGTGGATGCCATCAATCCTTCCAATTGGCATTACTCGGAGTTACTGGTACCAAGTGAGGAAGGTTGTCCATGCAATTGGTCTTGATCAACACGAAGGTTTATTACTTTGTACATTTTATTTAGTTGCATTACATCAATGATACAACCTTCAGGTTCATTCTAAGGGTATGTATGTTAACCATATTGACTTAGCTCTGAAAGAAGTCTAACTGAACTGAACACTGTAGCATATTGATTCACTGCACCATATTAGTTCACTTGTCCTTTATATCCTGATGGAATGAACTTATCTCAATCAGTTAACCCTTTCAGATATTAACTGTCTTTTATCAACAGGACACCAGCCAAGTCTGAAGTTAACAAGAGTTTCAAAAGTTGATGAGCTGAGACAGAAGTAATCTTGGATCAGGTTACAGAGGTGATAAGAAGCAGTCTTTGATGTAAGAAAAAATGACCAGAAGCTCATCTAATGTAACCCAAAGTTGTGAACAGATTAGTTTTACTGTTAAACTGTTGCCAGGGAGAGGGATGGAGGCAGTAGCGAGTGAAGGACATTTGGACTAACCATCTTTAGTAAGTGTTAGTCTCCTTGGGTATATTCTGTTTGAATCATTTTAATTATCTATAACATGGGCAGCATTCAGTGACCCTTGTGGTTATTGAGTTAAACTTTAAAGTTGTATGAACTCTCTGGGCAATGCGCAGTCTATACCAACCCTTTTTCCAGCACCTTGCCTGAGGATGATGGCAAGACAGGAAACTGAGAAATGTTTATACCTGTTGGGGAGTTACCATTGATTTAAATGCATGTCATTATTCAGATGAGACATGGGTTGAGAAAAGAACATGATTTCTTGGAAGTAGGGAATGTTGGAGTCTAAGCCTGTGTTGTTTTAATAGTGCTGATTTTCCAGACACATAATTTGTGTTGAGTAGCATGTCCTTAGGTTACACCATTTTTATTTTGATGTAGAAAGTAGAGACTACAACAATGTGTCTCAGTAAAGGTCAGTAATGTTCCTCAACAGGAGGTTTTGTTCTGACTTCATCTAAAAAAATCTACCCATATTTTTAACCTTGTTGAGATTGAAAAAGAGCATTAAAAAAGGGGAGTCAATTAGTAAATATCACCAATTTAACATATTTTGACTGAGTGAGGATAGGACTTGAGACACAGTTTTGTCACTTGCTGGAGGTTAAAATGTTTTGCCATGAAGAGTAGTTGAGATTGAGACCTTTACAGCTTAGACATGGGAACAGAAATTGGTCATTCAGCCCACTGAGTTTGCTCCGCCCTTTACTGAGATCATGTCTGATCTGATAATCCTCACCTCCACTCTCCTGCCTGCAATGATTGGAAGCAGGGCTAGGTTGACAATGAGATCTTTGATAGGGTTAGTTAACCTGGGCCAGTTAGGGAGTCCTGGCTAATAGATATAAATAGGAGATAAGGGCACTGCTTGTAAAAAAAGAAAGGGACTGACTCTGAGCTGGCTGGTCACAGCCAGTGTACTGTACATGTGTAAATAAAGGGTGACTTGGTGATGGGATACCAGTCTCTGTACAGTTATTTCACTGTCTTATCCCCATTGACTTTAATATCCTTACTGAATAAAAGTCTCTGTATCTCAATCTTGAACATACTTAACGACCCAGCCTTGATAGTCTTCTGTAGTAAAGAATTCCACAGACTCATTACCCTCTGAGAGAAGGAATTCCTCCTCATCTCTTCTTAGATGGAAGACACCTTCATCAGAGATGATGCCCTCTGGTCCTGGACCAGAAAGGAATACAAGCTTTCTGCATGTACCCTGTCAACTCTGCTACAAATCTTATGTAATTCAAGAAGATTGCTTCTCATTCTTTGAAACTTTTGAGGAAAGAGCAGATAAAAAGTTACATACATGAAAACCATCAGCTATATTTTTGTCTTACAAATTCCTGCTGTGATACTGTGTGTATTCATCACGTTTTGTTTAACTTAACAAGAGGTTCAGGGATCTCTCAAAAAATAAGTGTTCAAGGTGTTCTGTCATTTGTTTTAAAGATCTCTACAATATATTCACCCGACAGTTACTTTTGTTTTCAGGTTCCTTTGTCTTTGTGACAAGGATAACAATTTCCCAATGCTCCGAAGGTAAATTCTCTGAATTTTTAAAGATTAAATTAAGAGGATGGTCCCAGAACTGCTGCAATATTGCTTGAGCTATTTTATTTGGTCCATTTGTCCCTGTGGTATCTTTGCACCTTGGTCTCGAATAAAACCATAACATTCTGCTAAAATACTCACACATCATTTTATTATTGAACTAGAAACCAGAGCACACTACTCTGTTCCTCATCACTGTTTCCCACCATTCACTGACATTATTGAAGTGTGTTGCTGGAAAAGCATTGGAGGTCAGGCAACATCTGAGGAGCAGGAGAGTCGATGTTTCAGGCATAAGCCAGTCATCAGGAATTCATCAATTCTTCTGCTCCTCGGTTGCTGCCTGACCTGCTCTTTTCCAGCACCACACTCTCAACTCTGATCTCCAGCATCTGCAATCCTCACTTTCTCCAATGCAACGACAATTGAGTCTAATCTAATTTTGGGGAAAGTCAAAATGTTTGACATTCTCACCAGTTGTTTGGTTTGCAAGCTGGGCAGCATTAGGGTTACACTGATTAGTATCTCTAACTTTGGGAAAGATTCTCACTCCTCACTACCATCCAGTGCTCACTGCAGGGAGGTGCACTGTGGGTTAGACTGGGTTTGACAATCACACAACAGGCAAATAGCCTGCTGGCAATGCCTCCGCTGAACGAATGATGAATGAACATTGGATTAAATTACTGGATGGCTGTAAACCAGCATGAGCCTGCAATGTTTCATCTGCCATGTGTTACTCCAAAATAATCAGCAGCAAAGAAAAACATTTTCAAATCAATGAACATACGGGGTGGAACAAAAATCCAAAAATATTCTGAATGTTACTTTTAAAACAAATACTTGCCTCTAAGCCACCTTGTCTGATTGGTCTGAATACCTGCCTTGTTGTTGTCCTGAGGCTTTGAACTGTTGACCAGTGCTTTCTCAGTAGAACAGCTGTAAGATTTTCAGCAGAGACTGTGGCTAACAGAATCTTGCAGCTGTGTGCAACATCACACTAATATACATGAAGCAAGGCCTCTGATGATGATGCCATGGTGTGATATCTATATTTAGGAGGGTAAACAGCAGGTTGGCAGCTCAAGCTTTTATCTGTTCGCTGTAAAATTTTGTGAAGCAGCAGGGAGATATTCTGCCAATAAAATTTCCATGAGAATTTTAGAATAAATCTAAAATTGAAATCCAGAAACTTTGAGAGGAATCTCCCCAGTTAATTGGAGGTGGATCTGAAGGTGAGACTGAGAGGATAGAGGGTGGTGCGGACATTCGATCAATGAGCTAAAGCAGCCAGGATTAGTCACCCAGCTCTGGTCGAAGCTCAGTTGCAGACAGGTTGAGAATGTCATTGAGATCTCCAAGGAGGTGGCTGAGCCTGAGGCAGCTAATGTGCAGCCGGCTGAGAGAGCACAGGGGGTTCCTATATAGTCTCCCCACCCCCCTCCACCCCACCTCCACCGCACCACCTCCCCCCCCCCCACCCCTGCCCCACCCCACCGCCACCCCACCCCCACTCCCAACCCCCAACCCCCCCACCTTCCCCACCCCCACACCCCCCTCAACTGGAGTCCATAGGAATCGCCTGTAGCTTGGTGATGGAGTGATTGGATTAACTTTAAAAAGGCATGGGACGTATTCAGAGGGCAGCTCTGATTGTTATAGAGACTGGTCACCTTTTGAAAGGGATTAACTCAAAGATGGCAAGACAAAATTTGCATTCTCAGACTTTCACTGGAGCAAACAAGCCAAACTCAGCATTGACCAAACATTATTTATTAACCTACTACTACAGTAAAATGCAGGAAAGGAATTCCCCGTCAACTTCTTTAAATTGTCTGGTTGCATTTACACATTACCAGCAAAACTAGCATCAATAGAAATTGGGGAAAACTTTCCACTGATTGAAGTTATACCTGCTACATGGAAAGATGGCTGTGGTTGGTGGAGGTCAGTCATCTTAGCTCCAGGAAATCTCTGCAGAAATTCCTAGGCCCAGACATCTTCAGCTGCTTCATCAATGACCTTCGCCCCATTATAAGGTCAGAGTGGGAATGTTCACTGATGATTGCAATGTTCAGCACTATTCTTGATGACTCAGATACTGAAGCAGTCCATGTTCAAATACAACAAAATCTGCAAGTATTTGTGGTAAATAACATTTGTGCCACACAACCGCCAGGCAATGGCAATCTTAGGGAGAGTCTAACCATCACCTTATGACATTCAATGGCATTACCAACAGTTAATCCCCCACTATCAGCATCCAGGGGTAACCATTGACCAGATACTGAACTGGACTCATGATACAAATACTGTGGCTACAAAAGCAAGTCAGAGGTTAGGGAATACTGTGATGGGTAACTCACCACCTGACTCCCCAAAACTTGTCCACAAGGCACAAGTCAGGAATGTGATGGAAAACTCCCCATTTGCCTGAATGGCTTCAGTTCCAACAACACTAGAAAGGTTGACAGGATGGAGGATAAAGCAGTCCACTTGTTTGGCACCACACCCTCAAACACCAACTCCTTCCACCACCAACACTCAGCATCAGCAGTGCAGCAAATCATCAAAGCATCTTTCATATCCACAACCAAATCCCATCTAGAAAGACAAGGGAAGCAGACACATGGAAACACCACCACCTGAAAGTTCTTCTTCAAACCATTCTCAATCTTAACTTGAAAATATGTCACTGTTCCTTCAGTGTTGCTGAGTCAAATTGCTGGAATTCTCTTCCTAAGTACATGGACTGCAACAATTCAAGAAGGCAGCTCACCACCACCTTCTCAAGGGCAACTGTGGACAGGAAATAAATATTGTCCAACCAACAACACCCATGACCCATAAACAAATGTAAAAATGTCATCACAGTCTAAACAGAAATGTGCTCTGGTCTTTAATGTCCCGAGCTCCTCCTGTCTTCACAGGATCTATCCCCTGCCCACTTGGTTGAAATAATCAGAGTCCTTTTGGATAGAGTCACCTTCGCTCAACCCATTCAACATATTTAGGGCAGCACAATGGCTTAGCAGTTAGCACTGCTGCCTCAGAGCACCAGGGTCCCAGGTTCAATTCCAGCCTCAGGCAACTGTCTGTGTGGAGTTTGTACATTCTCTCCGTGTCTGCGTGGGTTTCCTACGGGTGCTCCGGTTTTCCCCCACAGTCCAAAGATGTGCAGGTCAGTTGAATTGGCTATGCTAAATTGCCCATAGTGTTAGTTGCATTAGTCAGAGGGAAATGGGACTGGATGGGTTACTCTTTGGAGGGTTGGTGTGGACTTGTTGGGCCGAAGGACCTGTTTCCACACTGTAGGGAATCTAATCTAGTCCACTTTGGTCACTCAATCGCCAGTTTCTTCAAACTAGATTTCCATCCTCACCAAGCCTCTCACTGATCAACCTGAAATCCATCAGAATTCTTACTTGAGGTAATTCCTACCTGTGGACAATCTTCTGCCCAGAGACTCTGAGGGCCAGGTGCATGAACCAGGGATCTCCACAATTTGGCTAACTAACTCACAGAAGAAGAGAAAGTTTACAGCTCAAAAAGAAACTATTTGGTCTATCCCACCTGCATAACTGAGAAAAAAGCCACCCAGTCTAATCCCACTTGCCAGCATTTGATCCATAGTCCTGCAGCTTTCGGCACTTGAGGGGCAGGTCAGAGTTTTCAAACTCTACTATCCTTTCAATCAAAGACCCCCGTCACCCTTGGGGAAAAATATGTCCACTCAGCCTCCTCTGTTCCAAGAAATATCCCCACCCAATCAATTTTCTACAGAACCACATTTCCCCAGGCCTAGCAACACCCTCCTAAAGCCCCTCTGTCTTCATGAATGAAATTCTATTTTTTCATTAATGGCCTGATGTGAAGTGCTCACACTGCCTAACTTGTGACCTAATGAGTATTTCATCCAATTCCAGTGTCACCTCCCAGTTTGAATATTCTATATTTTGGTGAATAAAGGAAAGGATTCCATTTTCCTTCTGAACCACCCTATCCTTGTATCCTTCTACCGTCAGACACCTGTGGACATTCACTCCAAAGTTCATCAATTCCTCAACACTACCTCTCCATACTTATCCATTTATTATATATTTATTTGCCTGGTTTGACCTCCCCAAATACATCAACTCCATTTAATTTATCATGTCCCAAGGGAAATAGCCTCTACCTGTATGGGGTAAGCGTTGGCGCAGGGGGGTTAGATCAAGTCTGGCATGCCACCTCCAGAGATTGTTCTGAGAGAGGTCTGGAGGCAGGGAGTGCTGGAGGGGGCGAGGAAGAGCCTCCCTTAGTTTTCTCAATCTTCAGTACAACCCAGAAACTTCAGGAATAGATCAGACCTTTTCCCAGGTGACATCAGATGCTCTTTATTTGTTTTATTTACACTGATACGGCTGTCTTTTTTATGTTTAAAGAGCTGTTGGTTTAAATGACATCAGTTCATGACAGAGCTCCTTCTCCCTCAAGAGCATTTATATCATGTCCATCAATTCATAACCGCCACCCTGGATGTTAATACCTTTGGAACTTTGAAATTGTGGTCAGTTTGATCCAACACTAACTTTTGATGGTCCTGTTGAGTTTGAGATTCCTGCCCCTGCTGGCCAAAATGAAATCGACTAGAATTAGGCTGGAAATTGTGTGTGAGTCTAAACTGTCATTTTTAAAGATGCTAGGAGTTGCTTGACTGTGATTTCTGGTCCTGAGAGGCTTTAAGCAGTTACAAAGTGAGAATAGCCGCTCCCAATTCAGTGACTAGGTGTTAAAGTTGGATTTTCCTTTCAATAAAGCTTGATCTTGGCTCCACTCACCATGGCAATCAGATTACATGAGCTTGTTTCCAGGCAGATTTCGTATGAGGTCACATGAGCTTGAATCTGGGTATATTTCTCTGGAGATCTCATTCCGTCTTCAGATTATTGTGACTTATCTCCACCTAAAGGAGACATTCTTAAAACATTACCGTTTTGTAAAGACTAGAGGTTAGAACAACATTCAAGATGGAGGCACTCTCTGAGTGACCCTCTGGCCATTGGGAGGCCATTTTCCAAGATTGTAGCTCTCTGGTTGGACCGGCTTGGAAAGCTGTCATGTCTCGATAATGAGAGTGAGGACTTGGAGGCAGTGGGTCATCATGTCACATTCTGGGGAGCACACAGTCAACAAATGTGGGGTCAAGACCCCAAACTGGTCACACTCCATCCTCAGTGTCACAGATGTTCAGATTTGGTCTTTTGTTATCACCAATGTCACATGTTTTTAATCTTCCACTTTATTGGACTGAAGTCTCTGAGCCCTGCAGTGGCTTTGGGGGAGGTGGGAGTTGGGAAGAGGGAGAATGGGACAGTCCCATCTAGACATTGGCAAATTATCCCATTGCTGCTGGAGGAACTTCCCAGGATGCATGACCACAAGTGGAAAAGGACAAATGTCACACCCAATAATTCTCAGACAGATTTGTAGCTAAATGTGAGAATGCAATTCAGCTTTCACATAGCTCTGTAAAGGAATGGGGCATTTTAATTTGGTGTTTAGAAAATTCTGATTTTCTCTTCTGGATTAGAAATGTTACAGTTTAAATTCCAGGTGTCTGCTGGATTTCAATGAGCTGATCTTTACAGTGGACCATAAGTGGGAAACAGGGAGGTGACAGACAGCAAACAAATGTTTTGTATCCCCCTTCACCGAGAAATAGGAGAAACATCCCAGAAGCAATAAAAAGAAAGAAAACCAAAGGAAGTGAGCAACAATAATGACCACTTGAATAAAATTATTGGGAACATTAATGGAATTAAAAGCTGACAAGTCTCCTGAGCCGAGTGGACTGCCCTTCATGTCTGAAAGGAAGCGACAGCAGGGATAATGGATGAATTGTTTATCATCATCCAAAGTTCTCTAGCTTCTGGAAGGCTTCCAAAAGACTGGAAAATTATAAATGCTACACCTCTGATCAAAAAGGGAAGGAGAGTAAAAGCAGGAATCTATAAACCAGTTGGCGTATTATCTTGCAGTATTAAGGATGCCATAGTAGGATACTGAGTAAATCAAAATTCAGTCAGTGGCAGATTCAACTTGGTTTTGTGAAAGGAAAATGTTGTTTAATAGATTTATTAGAATTCCTTGAATATGTAACAAGAAGCGTGAAAAAAGTAAATATTTTCAAGGCCATCTAGGGGCAGGCAATAAAAGGTGGCCTAGCCAGTAATGTTCACGTCCCACAGGGATTCTAATTCTAGTTCACATTAGAGAATTGGTTGCAGGAAATAGAGAATTGGGGTAAATGCCCCATTTCAGAATGGCAAACCATCACCCATGGAGTACTGTAGGGATCACTGTTGGGGCCTTGCCTGGAACGTAGAATGTAAAAAGATGTGAGATTGTCCATGTTGGAAGGATAGAAAAACAGGTAATTTTAAAGAGCAAGAGAAAAAAACTAAATGGGAGCTGGTGGTTGAGGGTGACTGTGGGGCTGCAGTGTTAATTTAGTGTTAGACTGAGTGTAGCATTCAGGCTAAGTTCTGAGTACACAGGTTTGAATCACACCATGACAGTTGGTAAAAATTAGAGTCAAATGAAAATTCTAGAATTGAAAATTAGTTTCAGTGACCAATAAACACTAATTGGTTAGTGTAAAAACCCACCTGGTTCATTAATGTCCTTTAAGGGCAAGTTACCTGGTCTGGCCTACATATTCCTCCAGACCCACAACAATGTAGTTAGCTCTTAATTGCTCTCTGAAATGGCCAAGCAATTATTCACTTGAAGAGCAATTACAGACAGGTGATAAATACTGACCTTATCAGTGACACTGCAACATTCAGAAGGAAAATAACTTTCTCAAGTTTCAGGTGCTTGACTGCTCAATAGTGACTCCTGCTGGAAAGTACATGCATGTCAATGACATTGGTCATGGTGAATACCCACTGATACTTGTTGTTTCCCATTGTGGAGCTGAATTCTGGTTTGAGTCAATGCCGCAAGGAGAGAAAAATATATTAAGGAAAAATACAAAGAATTTTGCGTTTCCCTTGTGTTTCCGTTTAGAAGAAGGTCAAAACTACAGACTATCAATAGTTCAGCTCCCAAGAAACTCAGTTGAAAATTTTGATTGAGTGGTGAGAATGTGAAATTCAAATGCACAGGGAATAGCTGAGGTGAATCTTGTTGATGAATTTGAGGGCAGGCTGGACATCTGTGGGGACAGAGGAATAGATGGTTTTGCTGATTAAAGGTAGATGAGGATGAATGGGAAGAGACTAGAACAGAGAATAGTTGCCAGCACAGATCTGTTTGTGTTGTGTGTTTCTGTGAGATGTAATCTTTCATTAAATCCATTTGTTCCTTTTCTACATCCTTTATCGATCTGCTGTGATTGACAAGTGCATTTTCAGAGGTAACTGCAGGAAGGAACTGTGGGAATCTATTATGCTGCAAGCATGACTGATGTGAAGTGAAGAGAGTTAAGCAGCTGAGAGAGAGAGAGAGAGAGAGCTGACACACAATCCTTGTAAAGTCACTTAATCATTGTCCTCACGAATCATAGAAAGGTGCAGGTAGCTATCAATCTGATTATGTAACACTCAAGAAACCATTATTATTAACTACGACAATAAAGCTTTGACCTTTAAGCAGTAAACTTGGGTAATTTAGCAGCAAGCATGACATTTCCTGAATAACATTGGCTCAGAATTTGTGAGATTTGAAGGAAAACTATTAACTTTTTGCTGTCATGACTTTTCTAACAGTGACGACAATGCAGGGTGTAGCGTATCTACAGTTAATACAGAAATGCTGAATTTACAGCCTGACACACTGATGCCAGGCCACAGTTCATAGATTGCATCTTGGAGAACCCCCTCACTCCTCACCACATCCCACATTCCAATCCCCATCACCCCAGGATCAGCAATCAGTGAAATCAGTTCATATAAAGGAATGCTTTGTCTGATTTCATTTCACTGTTAATGACTCCTTGTCCACTGAGGTTCAACAATGTTTTTAAAAATGATAAGTAATAATTATTACTGAACAAACAATGTAGCTTTGAAAAATATATTTTATGTTTGTGGAATCTTGTGTAAGGACTACACTCATTAAATCTGAACTATATAGCCTGGAAAATGGAAGTTTGAGCTGCTTTCTTGCAGAGACTAAATCATTTTTTTATTGTATTACAACTCAAAGCCATAGTCAAACTGTGTGATCAAGTATTGGTTATACAAGGCATGTATTTTTCTTTAAGTTGGGTTGAAAAGAAATTGCTCTGTAATAGCATTTGGATTGGCTGTAAGCAGCAGTTTGTCACAAAACTGAGAAGAGAGACAAAGTTAACAATCAGACAATACCAAGTTATTGTCAACCACCTGATGAAGGAGCGTCGCTCCGAAAGCTAGTGCTTCCAAAAAAACCCTGTTGGACTGTAACCTAGTGTTGTGTGATTTTTAACCTTGTCTACCCCAGTCCAACATCAGCTCCTCCACACCATGAGAGGAGAGAAAGAGAAGTTGGTCTGAGATTTCAAAAAGACTGCAGACAAGATCACTCCCTATTGATTGTTTGCCTCAGGCTGACTTTTATCTATTCCTTTGTCTGTCCAATTGTCATTTTCTCTCTGTCTGTCTCTCTGTCTATCCCTTTCTCTGTCTCTCTGCCTGTCAAAGAACAAAGAAAATTTACAGCCCAGGGACAGGCCCTTCGGCCCTCCAAGCCTGAGCCGATCCAAATCTACTGTCTAAACCTGTCGGTCGATTCCTAAGCATCTGTATCCCTCTGCTCCCCATCTACTCATGCATCTGTCCAGACGCATCTTAAATGTATCTACCGTGCCTGCCTCTACCACCTCTGCTGGCAATGCGTTCCAGACGCCCACCACCCTCTGTGTAAAGTACTTGCCACGTGTATCCCCCTTAAACTTTCCACCTCTCACCTTGAAAACGTGAACTCTCGTTATTGAATCCTTCACCCTGGGAAAAAAACTTGTCTCTATCCACCCTGTCTAAACCCTTCATGATTTTGTAAACCTCAATCAGGTACCCCCTCAAACTCTTTTCTTCTAGTGAAAATAAACTTCACTTACTCAACCTCTCTTCATAGCTAGCACCTTCCATACCAGGCAACATCCTCGTAAACCTTCTCTGCACCCTCTCCAAAGTGTCCACATCCGTTTGGTAATGTGGCGACCAGAACTGTACACAGTATTCTAAATGCAGCCGAACCAGCATCCTGCACAATTTTAACATGACTTGCCTGCTCTTATACTCAACACCCCATCCAATGAAGACAAGCACTCTATATGCCTTCTTGACCACTCTATCCACTTTGCAGCCACCTTCAGGGTACAATGGACCTGCGCACCCAGATCTCTCTGCCCATCAACATTTCCCAAGACTCTACCGTTCATTGTATAATTCGCTCTCGAATTAGTTTTGCCTAAATGCATCACCTCATATTTATCTGGATTGAAATCCATCTGCCATGTTTCCTCCCAACTCTCCAGTCTATCTATATTCTCCTGTATTCTCTGACAGTCCCTTATGCGTTCTTCTACTCCACCAATCTTCATGTCATCTGCAAACTCGCTGATCATACCAACAGTGCCCTCTTCCAGGTCATTTATGTATATTACAATCAACAGTGGCCCCAACACTGACCCCTGTGGAACACCACTGGTCACCTTTCTCCATTTCAAGAAACTCCCTTCAATTACTATTCTCTGTCTCCTGTTGCTCAACTAGTTCTTTATCCACCTAGCCAGAAAACCTGTACACCATGTGACTTCACTTTCTCCATTAGTCTACCAAGGAGAACCTTATCAAACACCTTATTAAAGTCCATATATATGACATCAATAACCCTTTCTTCATCTATAAACTTGGTCACTTCCTCAAAGAACTCTAAGTTGGTGAGGCACGATCTCCACCGCACAAAACCATTTGCCTATCACTGATAAGCCCATAAATATAAATAGATCCTATCTCTCAGTACCCTCTCCAGCAACTTTCCCACCATCGACGTCAGGCTCACTGGTCTGTAGTTACCCGGAATATCCGTACTACCCTTCTTGTACAGGGGGACAACATGAGCAACCTTGTAGTCCTCACCTGTGTTTAAGGATGCCACAAAGATATCTGTCAGGGCCCCAGCTATTTCCTCTCTCGCCTGCCTCAGCAACCTGGGATAGATCCCATCCAGTCCTGGAGATTTGTCCTTCTTAATAACCTCTAGCCTACCCAACACATCTTCCCTACTGATGTCAACGTGATCCAGACGATTCAAACTTCTATCTCTAATCTCAAGAATCATGTCCCTCTCCTCAGTGAACACTGATGCAAAGTAATCATTCAGAATCTCACCCATTCTCTCAGGTTCGACACACAGCTTTCCTTCATTATCTTTTAGTGGACCAATCTTTTCTCTAGTTACCTGTTTGCTTCTTATATAAGAATAAAAGGCTTTGGGATTCTCCTTAATTCTGCTCACTAAAGCTATTTCATGACCCCTTTTAGCTCGCTTGATTCCTTGTTTAAGACTTGGCCTACTCTTCTGATATTCCTCCAGGGCCCGTTCTGTTCTTAGCTGCCTAGACCTTACGTACACTTCCCTTTTCACTTGACTAGTCGTACAATTTCTCCTGTCATCCATGGTTCACGAATCTTGCCCTTCCTATCCTTTGCCTTCGATGGGACATGCCTATCTGCACTATCTTTTAACCTATCCCGGTGTCCCGCAGGGTTCAGTGTTGGGGCTGCAGCTGTTCACATTATATATTAATGATCTGGATGAAGGGACTGGGGGCATTCTAGTGAAGTTTGCCAATGATACAAAGTTAGGTGGACAGACAGGTAGTACTGAGGAAGTGGGGAGGCTGCAGAAGGATCTAGACAGTTTGGGAGAGTGGTCCAGGAAATAGCTGATGGAATTCAACGTGAGCAAATGCGAGGTCTTGCACTTTGGAAAAAAGAATATTAGCATGGACTACTTTCTAAACGGTGAGAAAATTCATAAAGCCAATGTACAAAGGGATCTGGGAGTGCTAGTTGAGGATTCTCTAAAGGTAAACATGCAAGTTGAGTCTGTGATTAAGAAAGTGAATGCAATGTTGTCATTTACCTCAAGAGGGTTGGAATATAAAAGCACCGTTGTGCTACTGAGACTGTATAAAGCTTTGGTTAGGCCCCATTTGGTGTACTGTGTCCAGTTTTGGTCCCCACACCTCAGGAAGGACATACTGGCACTGGAGCGTGTCCAGTGGAGATTCATTCGGATGATCCCTGGAATGGTAGATCTAACATACAAGGAATGGCTGAGGATCCTGGGATTGTATTCATTGGAGTTTAAAAGATTAAGGGGAGATCTAATAAAACTTACAAGATAATACATGGCTGGGAAAGGGTGGACGCTAGGAAATTGTTTCCGTTAGGTGAGGAGACTAGGACCCGTGGACACAGCCTTAGAATTAGAGGGGGTAAATTCAGAACAGAAATGCAGAGACATTTCTTCAGCCAGAGAGTGGTGGGCCAGTGGAATTCATTGCCACAGAGTGCAGTGGAGGCCGGGAAGCTAAATGTCTTCAAGGCAGAGATTGATAAATTCTTGATGTCACAAGGAATTAAGGGCTACAGGGAGAATGCGGTAAGTGGAGTTGAAATGCCCATCAGCCATGATTGAATGGCGAGTGGACTCGATGAGCCGAATGGCCTTACTTCCACTCCTGTGTCTTATGTCTTATGGTCTTATCTTTGAAAGCCTCCCACATATCAAATGTGGACTTCCCTTCAAATAACTGTGATCAATCCACATTTCCCAGCTCCTGCCTAATTTTAATATAATTGGCCTTGGCCCAGTTTAGTACTCTTCCCTTAGGACATTCTCTTCTTTATCTACGAGTACTGTAAAACTTACAGAATTGTGGTCACTGTTCCCAAAGAAATCCTCCACCTCAACTTCTCCCACCTGGCCTGGCTCATTCCCCAGTACTAGGCCCAATACGGCCCCTTCCCTCATCGGACTATTGACATACAGCTCTAGAAAACTCTCCTGGAAACTTCTTAGAAATTCTGCCCCATCTAGACCTCTGACACTAAGTGTATCCCAGTCAATGTTGGGAAAATTAAAATCTCCCATCACCATCACCCTATTGCCTCTACATCTTTCCATTATCTGTTTACTTATTTGTTCTTCTACCTCATTCTCACTGTTCAGAGGTCTGTAATACAGCCCCAATAATGTAACTGCACCCTTCTTATTTCTCAGCTCCACCTAGAATGCCTCACTACTCAAGCCCTCCATAGTGTCCTCCTTTAGCACATCTGTGATCTCATCCCTGACCAGCAATGCAACTCCACCCCCTCTTTTACTTCCCTCCCTGTCCTGTCTGAAGCGTCTATATCCTGGAACATTTAGTTGCCAATCATCATGCCCTTCCTTCAACCAAGTCTCTGCAATTGCAATAACGTCATACTCCCAGGCACCAATCCAAGCCCTAAGGTCATTTGCCTTACACACTATACTCCTTGCATTAAAGTAGATGCATTTCAAACCACCAGTTCTTTTGCGCTCACCTGCTCTCTGCCTACTCTTCCCTTTATTAATACCATCTCCATGATCCTTACAGTCTCCAGTCTCCACCTCACTGCCTACTTGTTTTCTCTTCTGGTTCCCAGTCCCCTGCCACATTAGTTTAAAACCTCCCCAACAGCAGGAGCAAAAACTCCCCTAGGGACATTGGTTCTGGTCTGATTCAGATGTAGACCGATGTAGATGTGGTCAGATGTAGACCGATGTAGATGTGATCAGATGTAGACCGTCCATTTTGTAATAGTCGCACCTTCCCCAGAACTGGTCCAAATGTCCAACAAATCTGAACCCCTCCCTCCTACACCATCTTTCAAGCCACGTGTTCATCCTGCCTATTTTTTTCATTTCTACCCTGGCTAGCACATGGCACTGGTAGTAATCCCAAGTTCACTACCTTTGAGGTCCTCCTCTTTGACTTCTCTCCTAGCTCCCCAAATTACTCTTTCAGGACCTCATCTCGTTTTCTAATTATATCGTTGGTGCCTATATGCACCAAGACAACTGGCTGTTCACCCTCCCCTTTTAGAATGCTCTGTAGCCGATCATTGACATCCCTGACCCAAGCACCTGGGAAGCAACATACCATCCAGGAGTCTCGTTTTCAGCCACAGAACCGCCTAGCTGCTCCTCTCATGGCAACATTCTTGTAAATCTTCTCTGAACCTTTTCAAGTTTCACATCTTTCCAATTGGAGGGAGACCAGAATTGCATACAATATTCCAACAGTGGCCTAACCAATGTCCTCTTCAGCTCCAACATGACCTGCCAACTCTTACACTTAATGCTTTGACCAACAAAGGAAAGCATAACAAATGCCTTTTTCACTATCCTATCTATTTGCGACTCAACTTTCAAGGGACAATGAACCTGCACTCCAAGGTCTCTTTGTTCAGCAGCAGTCCCTAGGAATTTACCATTAAGTGTATAAGTCCAGTTCTGATTTGCTTTTCCAAAATGCAGCACCTCACATTTATCTAAATTTAACTCCATCTGCCACTCCTCCGTCCATTGGCCCATCTGATAAAGATCCTATTGTTCTCTGAGGTAACCTTCTTCGCTGTCCGCTACACCTTCAATTTTGGTGTCATCTGCAAACTTACTAACTATACTCCCTATGTTCACATCCAATCCATTTATGTAAATGACAAAACGTAGTGGACCCAGCACCGATCCTTGTGGCACTCCACTGGTCACAGGCCTCCGGTTTGAAAAGCAACCCTCCACCACCACCCTCTGTCTTCTACCTATGAGCCAGTTCTGTATCCAAATGGCTAGTTCTCCCTGTATTCCATGAGATCTAACCTTGCTAACAAATCCAATGCAATTTTGGATTAAACAGGGATTGTAATCTAAATTTGCACATTAGTAATTAATATTGAATTTTGCTACATGCTAGAGTATAATTTTGTTACAGTAAATAATTTTTTATTGTCCTGTTCATGGATGACACCTGTCTTAGATATTGGTCCCAATCAGACACTAGCCATTCTAAAAATTAAAATGGTCAGAATTCACATCCACTGGAATTTGGTGTCCAGTTCTGGGCTCCGCTCTTTAGGAAAGATATGGAAGCACTGGAGAGAGTGTAGAAAAAAATTATTGAATCCCAGGAATGAGGAACTTCAGTTACGAGTAAGTATTGGAGAAATTAGGATGAATGTCCACACAGTGGAGAAGGCGAAGAGGTGATTTTTGATATAGGTTTTCAAAATTGAGAGGTCTGGAAAGAATAGGTGGCGAAAAACTTCCCACTTGTAAAAAGATCAAGTCCAAAAGGGCACAGATTTAAAGTGGCGAAGAAAACAAAAACAATGAGAGAAACCTTAAATAAAAAACTGAAGGAGTTGAAGATGCTGGAAAACAGAAAAACAGAAATTGCTGGAAAAGCTCAGCAGGTCTGGCAGCATCTGAGGACAGAAATCAGAGTTAACGTTTCAGGTCCAAAGGTCCTTCTTCAGAACTGATTTTGGCTCAGAAAAGTTCATTTATTTATTTGTTCTCTGTAAAAAATTCTAGGAAGTCTTTTGATTATTAGTGCTTTTGATCTCCTGATTGGCTAACTGTGAGAATTCTTTAATGTAATTTTTTAATTAATTTGTTATATAGACAATGCCAATAATATATATCTTATTCAGTCATATAGGCATCAATAAAATTTAAGCTGATTTTGTTTTTCAGAGAAGGAAAATACAGTTTTCACAAAATGTACACAAGTGTACACAAAAGCCAGCGTTAAAGTATTGTGCTGAGCCTATGAGGCAGGGGCTGGGAACCAGAAGCGAAGACAAGTAGGCAGCAAAGTAGAAACTGGAGACTATAAGAATCACGAAGTTAGCTCTAATAAGGGGAAGAGTAGGCAGAGAGCAGATGATCAGAAAAGAACTGGTGGCCTGAAATGCATCTACTTTAATGCAAGGAGTATAGTGTGTAAGGCAGATGAACTTAGGGCTTGGATTGGTGCCTGGGCGTATGACATTATTGCAATCACAGAGACTTGGTTGAAGGAAGGGCATGATGATTGGCAACTAAATGTTCCAGGATATAGATGCTTCAGACAGGACAGGGAGGGAAGTAAAAGGGGAGGGGGAGTTGCATTGCTGGTCAGGGATGATATCATGGCTGTGCTAAAGGAGGACACTATGGAGGGCTTGAGTAGTGAGGCATTATGGGTGGAGCTGAGAAATAAGAAGGGTGCAGTTACATTGTTGGGGCTGTATTACAGACCTCCCAACAGTGAGCGTGAGGTAGAAGAACAAATAGGTAAACAGATTATGGAAAGATGTAGAGGCAGCGCAGTGGTGGTGATGGGAGATTTTAATTTTTCCAACATTGACTGGGATACACTTAGCGTCAGAGGTCTGGATGGGGCAGAATTTGTAAGAAGCGCCCAGGACAGTTTTCTAGAGCTGTATGTCAATAGTCCAATGAGGGAAGAGGTCATATTGGGCCTAGTACTGGGGAACGAGCCAGGACAGGTGGTAGAAGTTGTGGTGGGGGATTTCTTTGGGAACAGTGACCACAATTCTGTAAGTTTTAGAATACTCGGAGGCAAAGATGAGAGTGGTCCTAAGGGAAGAGTACTAATCAGGCCCAAGGCCAATTATATCAAAATTAGGCAGGAGCTGGGAAATGTGGATTGAAGTGATGTCCACTTTGAAATGTTGGAGGCTTTCAAAGATAGTGCATAACCCGTTGAAAGCAAAGGATAGGAAAGGGAAGATTCGTGAACCATGGATGACAGGAGAAATCATACAACTAGCCAAGAGGAAAAGGGAAGCATACATAAGGGCTAGGCAGCTAAGAACGGAATGGGCCCTGGAGGAATATTGGAAGAGTAGAACAAGTCTTAAACGAGGCATCAAGCGGGCTGAAAGGGGTGATGAAATAGCTTTAGCAAGCAGAATTAAGGAGAATCCCAAAGTCTTTTATTCTTATATAAGGCTCAAGTGGGTAACTAGAGAAAGGATTGATCCACTAAAGCATAATGAAGGAAGGCTGTGTGTTCAACCTGAGAGAATGGGTGAGATTCTGAATGATTACTTTGCATCAGTGTTCACTGAAGAGAGGGACATGATGAATGTTGAGATTAGAGATAGAAGTCTGATTAGTCTGGGTCACGTTGGCATAAGGAGGGAAGATGTGTTGGGTAGGCTAGAGGTTAAGGTGGACAGATCCCCAGGACCGGATGGGATCTATCCCAGGTTGCTGAGGGAGGCGAGAGAGGAAATAGCTGGGGCCCTAATAATATCTTTGTGTCATCCTTAAATATAGGTGAGGTGCCGGAGGACTGGAGGGTTGCTCATATTGTCCCCCTGTACAAGAAGGATAGTAGGGATATTCCAGGTAACTACAGACCAGTGAGCCTGATGTCGGAGGTGGGAAAGTTGCTGGAGAAGGTATTGAGGGATAGGATCTCTTTATATTTAGAAAAGAATGAGCTTATGAGTGATAGGCAACATGGTTTTGTGCGGTGGAGATCATGTCTTACCAACTTGTTAGAGTTCTTTCAGGAAGTGACCAAGTTGATAGATGAAGGAAAGGCTGTTGATGTCATATACATGGACTTTAGTAAGGTGTTTGATAAGGTTCCCCACAATAAACTAATAGAGAATGTAAAGTCACATGGTGTGCAGGGTGTTCTAGCTCGGTGGATAAAGAACTGGTTGAGCAACAGGAGACAGAGTACTAGTTGAAGGGAGTTTCTTGAAATGGAGAAAGGTGACTAGTGTGTTCCCCAGGGGTCAGTGTTGGGGCCACTGTTGTTTGTAATATACATAAATGATCTGATAGAGGGCACTGTTGGTATGATCAGCGAGTTTGCAGATGACACAAAGATTGGTGGAGTAGCAGAAAGCATACGGGACTGTCAGAGAATACAGGAGGATATAGATAGACTGGAGAGTTGGGCAGAAAAGTGGCAGATGGATTTCAATCCTGAAAAATGTGAGGTGATGCATTTTGGGAAGTCTAATTCTAGAGCGAATTATACAATGAACGGTAGAGCCTTGGGAAAAGTTGATGAGCAGAGAGTTCTGGTAGTGCAGGTCCATTGTACCCTGAAGGTGGCTGCACAGGTGGATAGAGTGGTTGAGACGGCATATAGTATGCTTGACTTCATCGGATGGAGTATTGAATATAAGAGCTGGCAGGTCATGTTAAAATTGTACACACCATTGATTCAGCCACATTTAGAATATGTGTACAGTTCTGGTTGCCACATTACCAAAAGGGTGTGGATGCTTTGGAGAGGGTGCAGAGAAGGTTTATGAGGATGTTGCCTGGTATGGAAGGTGCTAGCTATGAAGAGAGGTTTAGTAGGCTAGGATTGTTTTCTTTAGAAAAAAGGAGATTGAGGGGGGGACCTGATTGAGGTCTACAAAATCATGAGTATAGACAGGGTGGATAGAGACAAGCTTTTTCCCAGGGTGAAGGATTCGATAACGAGAGGTCACGCTTTCAAGGTGAGAGGTGGAAAGTTTAAGGGGGATACACGCGGCAAGTACTTCACACAGAGGGTGGTGGGTGTCTGGAACACGTTGCCAGCAGAGGTGGTAGAGGCAGGCACGGTAGATTCATTTAAGATGCATCTGGACAGATGCATGAGTAGGTGGGGAGCAGAGGGATACAGATGCTTAGGAATTGGGCAACAGGTTTCGGCAGTAGATTTGGATCGGCTCAGAGTTAGAGGGCCGAAGGGCCTGTTCCTGGGCTGTAAATTTTCTTTGGTCTGCGCTGCCACATCTAGCTAACTCTCCAAGATCCATATAAGGATCACCATGGTGCTGTGTAATTCCTCAACTTGGTATACCTTTAAGAGATGCAGTCTGTCACTTTGCCTTTAAGAGCTATGCTCATGACATCACTGTGAACTCAGAATATAATGATCACAAACTCCATCTTAACTGAGGTACAACCTGCTATTGAAAGCGCACTGCTTAACTGTAACCAATAACAACATGAACCGAGACACTGAGATGACTGACAAGTGAAATGCTTATATAACAGTTAGTTGCCATAGATATTTGTTAGTTCTGTCAATATCACATTGTCCATTCCTAGTTTCTTATATTGTGAAGGATCACATAGCATTGCCGCAGTGTTTAAAATAGCCCCTTGGAAACAAAATCAGATCATTGGGTATAGTTCTATGTTCTATGTTCTTAAGCTAACGAGGTAGATGAAGTTAATAGTTTGGGTCACTGTCTGGGATTTCTTCCTGAAAATTCACATGATCATCAACTATGGAAAGCAGCAAGTCTGAGCCCAAACGGTTGAACAGTTTGATGTCAGCTTCCAACGTTTGCACAAGGTGGTGGAATTCTACCGGGTGGCTGGGACAAGTGGGACACTAAGTCTGTATCAGCATTAGTATTATTAGCTGGTATTAACACCATTATCCAGTATTAACACCATGATCTCCATTCACCAGCATTACTGCATTAGCTAACTCTTTTTAGAAGTGTAAAAGGACAAAAGCAGAAACAAAAAAAAGTCAAACATTTGGAGATCAAATAATTTTGTTTTGTATCCGTCACTGACCCCAAGTGAATTCATCCCCATCCAGCTGCACCATCACTGCAGGAGCCACTTCTCAGATGAAACATTGAACTGAAACCCATTCTGTCCTCAGGGATAAGCTACAACAATCCCATGGAACTGTTCTGAAGAGTTCTCCTTTTTGTCCTGACCATTAACTATTTCACAGAAACTGCAAATTACCTGGATTTATCTCATTGGGAATTCGTGAGAGCTTGCTGCTATGTTTCCTTCATTTCAACAGGGATTTCAGAAAGTACAGTTTTAATTGGTACATTATGAGCTGACACTCTTGATAAACTGGCAAAAATTATAAATCTCAAATACTGCAAAGTTTACTGTATTATTCTGACTAATTATTTTAATTTATTGACCTCAATGCCAAATATTCTTGTTGTTCAATGCAATGGCCACACACAATATCAACACTTGATTCAATTTCAAGTCAATTTCACCTCCAACACCAAATCTCAGTGATATCCAAGGAGTCAGTTGAGGGTGAGAGTGAGAAGCCTCTCTGCCAGTCAGTTTTATTTAAGGCAAAGTTGCATTATTATTTAAGTGATTAGTGCTGTAAGTAATAAGTGATGTGCACACCCCCTGCATTACTGTGTGTTTTTACATTGATTATGTGTACCTCCTGAACTTTGGGAATATTTGATGAACTGGTAACTCCAGTTAATAAAGAGTTTGCTGTACTTCTTTGGCTGTGAAGTGTTAAATCATAAAAGATGATAAAAATAACTTAACTCATTTTCTTGTTTCCTCATTATAAATGCAATCTCCCCAGATTTACAAAGATTCCAGAAAATCAGAAATTAACAAATGTTACCCTTTTATTCAAAACAGGAGGGAGATGGAAAATACAGGCCATTTATTTTAACACATATCACAGGGAAGAAGTTAGAAGCTATTATGAAGGGCACTATGATTGGGCAGTGAGAGGAGAATAAGGTAATCAGGTAGAGCCAACATGGTATGTGTTGGAGGAAAATGATATTTAACCAGTTTATTGGAGTCCCTTGAAGAAGTAACACATGCTGTGAATAAAGGGGAACCAACTAATATACTATACTTAGATGTCCAGAAGGCATTTGATAAGGTGCTACATCAAAGGATTCTGTTGGAAATAAAAGCTTTTAGTATAAGGGATAACAATGTGATAGATTGGCAGAAAACAGAGGAGACAGAAATAGGTTATTTTCTGGTGAGCTAGATATAATGTCCTATTGCATGAAACCCAAAAGTTAGTCTTTTTTATACATTCACGGGTGAGAGCATTGCTGGCTAGGCCAGCATTTACTGCCCGTTGCTAATTGCCTATCATATCAGCTATATCCTGCCCCACCAAGCACACTTCCTCTTACTTTGACTCCATTCTGCCCATCTACATTTGCAATTCCTCTGATGTCCTCTGCCATATTGATAACTTCTCATTCCCTGGCTCTAAGTGCCTCCTATTCACCATGAATGTCCAATCACTCTATCCCTCCATTCCCCACAAGGATGATCTGAGAGCTCTCAGCTTCTTCATCGACCAGAGGTCTGACCAATCCTCATCCCCCACCATCCTCCTCCTCTTGACTGAACTTGTTCTCCCACTGAACAATTTCACCTTTCAGCAAGTTTTGCGAAGATTTGTAGCTCAGGTTGAGGTTTTGGATGTAGGTTTGCTCACTGAGCTGAAAGGTTCATTTCCAGATGTTTCGTTACCTTACTAGGTAACATCTTCAGTGGGCCTCACGCGAAGCAATGCTGAAGATTCCTGTTTTCTATTTATATGTTTGGATTTCTTTGGGTTGGTGATGTCATTTCCTGTGTGATGTTATTTCTTGTGGGGAAGTCACTTCTCGTGAGTGTCTTTGTTTGGCTTGTCCTAGGATTGATGTGCTGTCCCAGTCAAAGTGGTGCCCTTCCTCATCCGTATGTAAAGATTCTAGTGAGAGAGGGTCATGTCTTTTTGTGGCTAGTTGGTGTTCATGTATCCTGGTGGCTAGTTTTCTGCCTGTTTGTCCAATGTAGTGTTTGTTACGGTCCTTGCACGGTATTTTGTAAATAACGTTAGTTTTGCTCATTGTCTGTATAGGGTCTTTCAAGTTCATTCGCTGCTGTTTTAGTGTGTTGGTGGGTTTGTGGGCTACCATGATGCCATGGGGTCTGAGTAATCTGCCAGAATACACAGACACTTTGACTGGGACAATACATCCAGCCTAGGACAAGCCAAACAAAGGCACGCATGAGAATTCCTAGAAGAGTGGCATTCCAACTGGAACTCTATCAACAAACACATCGAGTTAGACTCCATCTACCACCCCCTGAGAAAATGAACAGGAAGTGACTTTACCAGGAAATAACATCACCACAGGAAAAGACATCACCAACCCAAAGAAACCCAATCATATAAATAGAAAGCAGGAATTTTCAGCATTGCTTCGCATGAGGTCCACTGAAGATGTTACCTAGTAAGGAAACATCTGGAAATGAACCTTTCAGCTCAGCGAGTGAACCTACATCCAAAATTTCACTTTTAATTCATGTCGCTTTTGTCAACTCAAAGGAGTGGCTCTGGGCACTTGCATGGGTCCAGTAATGCCCTGCCTTTTTATGGGGTATGTGGAACAATCCTTGTTCCTATCCTACACTGCCCCCTTCCCACAACTCTTGTTTATTTTATTACATCGACGAGTATTTTGGTGCCACTTCATACTCCCACCAAGATCATGAAAAATGTGTTTATTTTGCCCAATTTCCAGCATTCTATAACATTAACAAGGTCCATCTCAACACTTCCCTTCCTTTCCTTGACTTCTCCATCTCCATTTCAGGGAATATGTGGTTCACTCTACATTGGAAAAACCAAACACAGACTGGGTAACCATTTTGCAGGACAGCTCTGGTCCATGTGCAAGCAGGAGCCTGACCTTCCTGTAGCCGGTCATGTTAGCACAGCATCCTGCTCACATGCCCATATATCTGTCTCTGCCATGCTGCAGTGTTCCAGTGAATCCCAGCTCAAACTGGACGAACAACATCTCACCTTTGGAAGATGCAGCCTTAATATTGAGTTCAGCACCTTCAAAGTGTGAACTCACACTCATTGCTTCCCTTTAATTTAGTTTTTTTGTCAACATGTCCTCTCTCACCCCCATCCTCCAGTGGGACTGTCTGTCCTTCCAACTTTGGCAGTTAGACACACCTTTATCCCAATCATTTGGGTAATCCTGACAGTATGCTCTCGACATGGTCTTCAGGGTTTTTCTAAAGCTCCCTGGGATTCAGGATAATACTCACTGGATTTAAAGTGTTGCATACCTAAGCTGTCCATAACCACCTCAAACAGCCGACCGGTAAAATTTGGCCCGTGGTCCAATTGAATCTCTCTGGGTAGCCCATACCATGTGAAGAAAGCTACTAACTCCTCTACTACCCTTTTTGCCTTAATACTCCGTAATGGAATTGCCTCCGGAAATCTGGCAGACACATCCATTATGGTTAACAGGTACTGGTTCCCACTTTTAGTCCTTGGGAGGGGACCCACACAATCCATTATAATCCACGTGAAAGGTTCTTCAAATGTGGGAATTGGTAACAAAGGGGCTGGTTTTATTACCGCCTGTGGCTTACCCACCATTTTGCATGTATGACACGTACGGCAAAAGTTAACCACATCCTTGTGCATTCCAGGCCAATAAAAATGTTTTTGTACCTTAGCCTGAGTCTTTCATACCCCTCAGTGACCTCCTACAGATGGTTCACGTGCTACCCATAACACTTCCTGTCTGTATGCTACTGGCAACACAATCTGGTGCACTTCAGCACATTCCCCCTCTGCACGAACCTGCAGTGGTCTTCATTTCCCTCTGAGGATTCTATCTTTCAGATAATAACACCCGGAATATTCTCTGCCTCCTTTTCGGAGTACGCATCCGCATAAAAATCTTTTATTGTCTTGCCTTGCTGTTGCAAGACTCTTAGCCTATCAGGACCAAACACTTCTGTCTGATCCTCTGCCTGGTTTTTCCTGCATCATTAAGTCAAACAGGATAACCGCAAACTGAACCTCAACTCCCTCGTCTTTCTCTTTACTTTTCACTTCATTCAGTGACTTATGAAAGTGGGATCTGGGAAAATACCAGGATATTTCTGTTTTAACTCCTCAGTTTCTTGGTCTTCCTCAGGCTTCTCCATAACAAGGGGTGTCACTTCCACCTTGGATCCTGCCAAATCATTCCCAAGAACAAATTCAATTCCTGGAACTGACATTCTGTCAATCACTCTCACTGTAATTTCCCCAGTCTTGACTTGGCACTCCAACCTGAGCTTCCATGGGGAACACTGCATTTCTGTCCATCTATTACCACATTCTTGGGTAACAGATCAGAAAGAGTGTATAATCGCTCATCTCTAACAGACTAGATCCTGTATCTCTCCGTCTGTTCTTTCTGAGTAAACTTTACCCACAGAGGCAAATTCTTTGTAGAGATCAGGCACTAACTCCATACCCAGACCCTTCCCAGGCTGTGCACTCTCCTGCAGCTCCTTGGCTCTTCTTGGGGTCTCTTTTTCCTTCACTAATACCACAGGCTTAGTTTTTTTTACCACATCTTTTCAGACAACACCTCTCTTTAACAACCAGCACTGTGACTTTACATGTCCCACTTTACCACAGTGGAAACACCTGAGGCCTTTCACCTCCTTTCCACCTTCTTGGGCTTCTTTTTTATCCTGTGGCAAATTCTTACCAGTGTTCTCTACTCTTGGTTTCAAAGTGTAGGATCTCCCTTTCTCCCAACTTCTATCCCTCACTGGTTGGAAGTTTGTCTTTTGCACCAACATGTATTCATCTGCTGATTCTGCTGCTCTTTTTACTTCCTGAACTTTCTGTTCCTCCACACCAATTCTTACCATCTCTGGAAGTGAGTTTTTAAACTCCTCTAGCAGAATAATCTCTCTTAGAGCCTCAAAGGTTTTATTTATTTTCAAAGCACACACCCATTGATCAAAATAACTATGTTTAATTCTTTCACACTCAACATAAGTCTGACCTAGTTCCTTCTTTTTGTTTCTGAACTGCTGTCCATGTGCTTCTGGTACCAATTCATAAGCACTTAACCTGTTTAACCTCTTCATAATCTCTTGACCCCTCATCTGACAGCGTCACAAATACCTCACTAGCTCTGCCGACCAGTTTAGTCTGAATTAGCATTACCCAGAAATCCTCAGCCCACTCCATCTGCCCAACCAGTTTTTCAAATGAAATAGAGAAGGCTTCAACATCTTTCTCATCAAAATGTGGCTGAGTTATGACAAATTGATATATATATATCACTACCTTCTCTTTTAATCTCCATCCTGTTCACTTGACTTTGCTGACTAAGTCGAAACTTCTCAAGTCCAAATTCTCTCTCTCTTTGCTCAGCTAAGAACTTTCTCTTTCTTTTTCCTCTGTCTCTCTTTCTCTTTCCTCTCGCTCTTTTTCTCTCTCCCTTTCTTCTCTTTCTCTTTGGTCAGCCAAGAACCTTCTGTCTCTTCCCCCCCAGCCCCCCTCTCTCTTTCTCTTTCTCTTTCTCTCTCCCTCTCTCTTTCCTCTCTCTCTCTCTTTGTTTATCTTCTAACTCTATTTTCCTCAATTGTACTTGAAGATTTTCTACCTCTACTGTACTGTATGTTGCTCTGACACACTTTAATGTTCGAGTAATTTCCTGACAATTTCAGCAATTCCAACCTCAAGAGGATTGGAATATAAAAGCACCGTGGTACTACTGAGACTTTATAAAGCTCTGGTTACGCTCCATTTGGAGTACTGTGTCCAGTTTTGGTCCCCACACCTCAGGAAGGATATACTGGCACTGGAGCGTGTCCAGCGGAGATTCACACGGATGATCCCTGGAATGGCAGGTCTAACATACGAGGAATGGCTGAGGATCCTGGGATTGTAATCATTGGAGTTTAGAAGATTAAGGGGAGATCTAATAGAAACTTACAAGATAATACATGGCTTGGAAAGGGTGGACGCTAGGAAACTTTTTCCGTTAGGCGAGGAGACTAGGACCCGTGGACACAGCCTTAGAATTAGAGGGGGTCAATTCAGAACAGAAATGCGGAAACATTTCTTCAGCCACAGAGTGGTGGGCCTGTGGAATTCATTGCCGCAGAGTGCAGTGGAGGCCGGGACGCTAAATGTCTTCAAGGCGGAGATTGATAAATTCTTGATGTCACACGGAATTAAGGGCTACGGGGAGAATGCAGGTAAGTGGAGTTGAAATGCCCATCAGCCATGATTGAATGGCGGAGTGGACTCGATGGGCCGAATGCTTACTTCCACTCCTATGTCTTATGGTCTTATGGTCTTTACTTTTGTCCTTGGTTAAACTCAAATCTAACTTATGTGATAATTCTAAAAGCATGGCCTTTTTCTTTCCTTTTAAACTTTCCTGGCAAATTTGAGAACCATCTTCAAATCCCAGAATCTCTTTAGCAATTTTAAGAGTCATTTCTTTCCCTTTTGATTTAATCAGCAAGTCACCGAAACTAAACACATTGCCTCACCTATTTTAAGATCCAGGACACTAACCTGCAAGTGTCTAAATCTTCTGGGATATTTTATCCCGCCAAATCTATTTAAATCTATCTAAACCAGTTCAGATGCCCGACCCAAACCCCAAACTATTATGACACGGGATAAACTTTCCTGCTTAATTTAAAACCAGCAACACAGAAAATGTTTATCCCGTGCAGTAATCTATAAAAATTCGAGAGGCCAAAAACAATTTAAAGCAAAAATTAACAACTTTATTTCTTAAAGTATAACAGAGAATAATTAACTAACAACTGTTTACAACTCCTTACTCCAACTTATCGTTTACCTTCCCTTCTGTAATACCAGTCTGATAAAACTCCTGATTGAGATTTACAAAACAACACTTCTTTTCCCAAAACCAGGCAGCTTTCAGTTTTCTCTCTCTGCCTGTGTCTTCTTTTCTTCTTCTTGCGGATTCTGCTTCTTAGGTTACTGACTGATAAAGGTACCTTTTAAGAGAGCTATTTTTCAGGCAATCTTCACATGCTGGTGGCACGGTTCTAGATTAGAATGGTTCTGGTAAAGCACAGCAGTTCAGGCAGCATCTGAGGAGCAGGAAAATTGACGTTTCGGGCAAAAGCCCTTCATCAGGAATAGGTTAAGGACTTTTGCCCGAAATATTGATTTTCCTGCTCCTCGGATGCTGCATAAACTGCTGTACTTTTCCAGCACCACTCTAATCTAGAATCTGGTTTCCAGCATCTGCAGTCCTTGTTTTTACCCACATGCTGGCATACCTACATCTTCATAACAGGCCCAAAGGGCCTATCTCCATGTTGCAGGACTTTATGTCTCTATGACACTCCACCAACCCAATTCCCTCTCCATTGCATAAATGCTGTCCCCTTCACACTTTATGTCAACTCTGATAAAGAATCACCTGGACTTGAAATGTTAGTTTGCTCTCTCTCTACAAATGCTGCCTGACCCACTGCGATTTCCAACATCTTTTCTTTTGAGTAAGAGTCAGCCACACTGCTGTATGTCTGGAGTCACATAGAGGCCAGACTAGGTAAGGACAGTAGTTTCTTTCCATGAAGGACTTTAGTGAACCAGATGGATTTATGCTGACACTTGGCAATAGATTCACAGTTATCATTAGACTCTTAATTCCAGATTCTTATTGAATGCAAACTCAATCACGTGACATGGGAGGATTTGAACTCAGGTCCCTAGAACATCACCTGGCTCTTTGAATTAACAATTCAGTGATAATACCACTAGGCCATCAGCTCCCCTTAGTATGCAGGTACAGGAAGTAATTAAGAAAGCAAAAAGATTGTAATTATTTATTGTGAGGGGAGTTGAATATAAAAGTAGAGAGGTTATGCTTGAGGGTATTAGTGAGACTACATCTGGAGTTCTATACAAAATACTGGTCTCCTTATCCAGAAAAGAATACCAATGTACTCGAGGGAGCTCAGAGAGGTTTTACCAGACTACTACCTAGAATGGCTGAGTTAACTTATGAGGAAAGGTTAGACAGTTGGCCATTAGAGTTTAGGAAAGTAAGAAATGATTTGGTTGAAAATCTAGATCCTGACCAGAGGGATTCAGAAAGGATGCTCCCACCTGTGGGAGAATTGGAAACTAGGGGTCACTGATTGTATATTTGGTATTGCACTTTTAAAATAGAGATGAGATTTTTTTCTTCCTGAGGTTCATGAGTCTTTGGAACTTTTCCTCAAAGGTAAAGGAAGCAGTTTTTTTTAAGACAGAAGTGGATAGATTTTTGTTAAACAAGAGGGTGAAATGTAACAAGGAGTCGGCAGGAATGTGGAATAATTGGACCAGCCATGATTTTTTTGAATGGCAGAGGAGGTTTGAGAGACTGAATGCCTCCCCCTGATTTGTATGATGATAAATTGTTGTTGGTGTTGCAGTAATCCTGAGAGAGAAACTTCAACAAGTAGTTGCTTGGGATTGTGCCTAAAAGTTAATGATTACTGATGTAATGGAGGCTGTCTTTATTTCAGTTTTTTTACAGCTATTAGCTAATTAATACTGGCAATCCAAGGACATGCTAACAACCTGTCTTATGGAGTTCAGGCACTTGTTTGCACATAGAGACATAGAGTCATAGAGATGTACAGCATGGAAACAAACCCTTCGGTTCAACACGTCCATGCCGACCAGATATCCCAACCCAATCTAGTCCCACCTGCTAGCATCTGGCCCATATCCCTCCAAACCCTTCCTATTCATATACCCATCCAAATGCCTCTTAAATGTTGCAATTGTACCAGCCTCCACCACTTCCTCTGGCAGCTCATTCCATACAGGTACCACCCTCTGCATGAAAAGGTTGCCTCTTAGGTCTCTTTTATATCTTTCCCCTCTCACCCTAAACCTATGCCCTCTAGTTCTGGATTCCCCAATCCCAGGGAAAAGACTTTGTCTATTTATCCTATCCATGCCCCTCATAAATTTTGTTAACTTCTATAAGGTCACTCCTCAGCCTCCGACGCTCCAGGGAAAACAGCCCCAGCCTGTTCAGACTCTCCCTGTAGCTCAGAACCGCCAACCCTGGCAACATCCTTGTACATCTTTTCTGAACCCTTTCAAGTTTCACAACATCTTTCCGATAGGAAGGAGACCAGAATTGCACGAAACATTCCAACAGTGGCCTAACCAATGTCCTGTACAGCCGCAAAATGACCTCCCAACTTCTGTACTCAGTACTCTGACCAATAAAGGAAAGTATACCAAATGCTTTCTTCACTATCCTATCTACCTCCACTTTCAAGGAGCTATGAACTTGCACTCCAAGGTCTCTTTGTTCAGCAACACTCCCTCGGGACCTTACCATTAAGTGTATAAACAGTGGCTTTGGCAGTTGTTGTATTAACTGGTGCCATGCAGTTTTTCTAATGTGAAAATTTAGTGTATTCCAAATGCCATCCCTACAATCCTCTGAGTGGCATACGGTGTCCTTGGAGGCTCAATCAAATGAGATGTAAAACGAGCTGCTGAAGTGAAAAGTCAAAATTGCATCAGGGATGAAATACAAGCAGAGATCATTATTGTGATCTTTCCCTTTATGAGATTAAGAAAATGCTATTGTAAATGGGTAATTTTAACTAATCATGAGGCCATCTGCTGACATTAATGGCAGGTTGGAATTCAAGTGGGTTTCCAAATTGGCAGCAAAGCCAGCCAGCTAAGTGCAAATTTTAAAAAGTTAATTACTTTTAAGATTCATTATCAGAGTACAGATCTTGACCTCCTTGAATAATTAGAGCTTCTAATGGTTTTAAATTAAACTGCAACACTGTATGAAATCCCATGGCAACAATCCAACAGGAAAAGCAGGTGAATGCATTGAAGTAATTGATGCTTTGATTGAAATGCTGCAAGAGCGCTCCCTGCTGGTCTTTAAAAAACACTTTGGTCATGACAGCAAGAAGATATTTGTAAGATTGATTTGTACATGTGCATTAATGTTGCTATTCAGTTCCAATGATAATGAGTGTTTTGTGTTAGTTCTATAATTTTCCACACTTTAATTTCCATTGGGCTTGAAATGTAATGGTAGTGGGTTAATTGGAAATAACAGTGAAGACAGTTACTAGGGTGTATGTTGCACGTTATGGAAGATTATATGGGATATATGGTACAAGAACTACCAATTTGACTCAGCAGTCACTCCACTCAGCTCTCCCCCACCCCCCATTGTACATCATTGACATTGATCTCTATCACTCTCAATTCCCATTTTAACTAATTTGATGTTGAGCCTCCCCTTAATTCCTGCCAATGGCAGACAGTCAGCAACAAAGCAATATACACTTGCAGACACAAGGACATTTCGCCCATATGAAGTGCTGGCTTCATATTAGTTTGATTGATTTCTCATCTCCCAGACCCTTTCCCTCCTTATAACCCGATTCTATTCTCCATTTTAACAGGGCCTTTTGAAATGCAGAGGTCTCTGCCCAAATATTCCCTGTCCAATAACATTCCTTATTCTAAAGATCCTCTGCTCATTGAGCTTTTCTCACTGCTACAAAAAGCTGGAATGAGAAGCTGCCATTGTTATTTACTACTTTCCAAAAGATTCTCTTGTCTGTCTTTTTCCAACCAAAACTGACCAATTTTCTTTTATTTATCATTTAACAAATCATAATTTCATTGAGAACTGGTCCTGTCTGCATCACAGTCTCAGGAGGCTTGCATGAAGCACCCTTTTTATTCTTTATCCAGGTATGGATTGTTTTCCCAGAGAACATTTCACCTCTGGAACAGAGTGTGGTGGACCCTGATTGGTGAATTCCTACAGGTAAGACCTGGACCTTTACCTGGCTACAGGAGAGATCATCTACAGAATGGGCACCTTACATCAGGAGCAGAGTGATTGCATGTGATGTTTTTAACCTGAAGTAGGTCAGAGGAGAATTTCACAATTTTCTTTTTAATTAGAGTTGGGTTTTCTCTGGGTTTTAATTTGTTTCCTTAAGAGTTGAATTGTGTAGGAGGAGTCTGGAGCATGCTGTGATGAGCAAGTGTCACACATGGATCAGTCAGAACACACTTTGCTGTTTACAAATTCATTTGTACATCCACGCCTCACAAAATGAAATGAGCCACATGTTCTCTCTCACTTATCAGTTATTACTGTAATTGTGAAGATTATTGAAGTGAAGTATATAATTATTTGCAAAGGGCCTATGCTCACCCAAACTGATAAATCTATTGAGCAATGTTTAAAAAGAATTGTTTAAAAAAACTCAACTGTTTGGAATTTATTATAACTGATATTTTAGATGGATTTGTGCCTGCAATGGGCTTTCACTTTCAAACTCCTGACAACTTGTAGACCAAAATTGTTAATGTCTTGTTACATGTTGGAATGTCATTCATCACAGTCTGTCACGTTGCCTTTCAATGCTGCTATTTTTCTTGCCAGTTGAAAACTTGAAATGAAATGCATATCTTTAGTTTGATGTGTTAAGATTTGGTGAATCAGTGTTTGCCTCCCACGATAGCCTGTGTCTGTGGGAACTGTTTTGTAAGTCATCAGTCCATTGAACTTAAATGACAATTACAAATTCTGTTATTTCCTCTGCCTAATCCGGTTGGGAGAATAGTTTAATTGTGGCAGCAGCTTTATAGCTTACAAGAGTTGAGCATTGAAACAACATTTTAAAATATTGCCGATTCTGAACTACCAAAATTGCTTTAATTTGGGTCAGGCCATTGACGACCTATTGATTAACAGTGGGAATAGCATCAGTAAGATAAAGGTGATAAATTATTTTCCTGAGTCTGGATTTCCACAGGTTCACAACTCTGATCCCTTGACACCTTTTTTGAAAAGCTGCATGGGATTGTTCTCCAATGTGTTGGCTGAGATTTCCTCTCAATCAGTATCTTCAGCAAATTACCCGGCAATTTAATTCATTGCTTCATGTGGGAGCTTGCTGTGTGTAATTGTCACCTGAGCTCCCTGCATTGGAGCAGTGACTCCATTCTGTGATAGGCAGCATGAGTTTGTATGGGGATGATTGTGTCTCACAAACTTGATTGAGGTTTTTGAGGAAGTGACAAAGATGATTGATGAGGACAGGGCAGTGGATGTGGCCAACATGAACTTTAGCAAAGACCCTCATGGTAGGCTGATACAAAAGCTAAAATCATTGTTTAGATCTTCCCATGCAAATGCAAGCTGATGCATTTTGGAAGAACTATTGCAGGAGGGAAACACACAGTAAATGGCAGAACTCATAGAACAGAGGGACCCAGGCATGTAGGTCCACGTCTCCCTGAAACTGTCAACACAAGTGGATAAGATGGTTAAGAGGCTTGTGGCATGCTTCATTGACCATAAAAGCACTTTGGCATAACCTACAGCTGTGGGACATAATATAGAAATGCAAGTTTTTCTTTCTTTACAATAGTCTCATACGTGACCATTCACTAATATATTTGTTATTCCTGACGCTCCTATTATTGTTGCTTTTACTGAGAACATTTACATGGCCTCTCGCACACGCACACCCACACAGCCGCACACAGACACAATCACAGACACAAACAGACAGACATAGATGCACACACACACACAGAATCAAGGGAGGCACCGAGAGAATGGACAGTCAGAGTTTCTTCCAGCAAAAATTACTCGGGGACATCGATTTAAGATGAAAGGGGAAAGTTTAAAGGAGATGGGAGAGGCAAGTTTTTTTATACAGAGGGTGGTAAGTGGCTGGAAGGTGTTGTCAGAAAATGTGGTAGAAGCAGATACAATAGCAATGTTTAAGAGGAATCTTGACAGATACATGAAAAACTCTGATGAAGGGCTCTGGCCCGAAACGTCGAATTTCCTGTTCCTTGGATGCTGCCTGACCTGCTGTGCTTTAACCAGCAACACATTTTCAGCTCTGATCTCCAGCATCTGCAGACCTCACGTTTTACTCGCAGATACATGAAAAGGCAGGGAATAGAGAGATATGGACTGAATAGAGGCAAAAGATTTTTAATTTAGAAAGAACACATGTTGGCACAAGCTTAAGGATATAGATTTTCAAGCTGTTGGGAATGATCAGCTTTTAGACCCATTATTTATTTCAGCATTACTTTTCTTTTAAAACTAATTTCCTTCAATTCCTCCTCTCAAAAGATCCTTACTTCCTGACCATTCTGTCATAAGACCATAAGGTAGAGGATTTGAAACAAGATAAATGAGCTTGTAGTACAGATTGAAGTTAGCAGATACATAGAACATAGAACATAGAAAAATACAGCGCAGTACAGGCCCTTCGGCCCTCGATGTTGCGCCAACCGAACCCTACCTAACCTACACTAGCCTAATAACCTCCATATGCTTATCCAATGCCCGCTTAAATGACCATACAATGTTGTAGATACGACAGAGACATAACTGCAAGAGGACCAACGCTGGGAAATAAATATCCCACGATACATATCCTACTGAAAACACAGGCAGACGTGCAGAGGAGGTGGAGGTGCTTTGTTAATAAGAAATGAAATTAAATCGATAGCAAGAAGTGATATAGAGTCGGAAGTTGAAGAATCCATGTTGTTGGAGTTGCGAAACATGAATGATAAAAGACCCTGATGGAAGTGGTGTACAGAGCTCCGAGCAGTGGTCAGGAAGGAAATAAATCCAGAGATAGCATGTAAGAAAGGCATTATCACAATATGAGGTGAGTGTAGTGGCCATCACTAAGAAGAAGGTGCTGGGGAAGCTGAAAGGTTTGAAAATGGATAATTCACCTGGAAGAGATAGACTACACCCCAGAATTCTGAAGCAGATAGCTAAGGAGATTGTAGAGGCATTGGTGGTGATCTTCCAGGAATCACTAGAGTCAGGAAAGGGCCTAGAGGACTTGGAAATGACTAATAAAAAACATGTGAGGCAGAAGACAGGAAACTATATGGCAATTAGCCTGATCTCTGTCTTGGATTCTTATTATTAAGGATGAGTTTGCAGAGTATTTAGAAGTGCAAAGTAAAATAAAGCTGAGTCAGCACAGCTTTGCCCAGGATAGGTCATGCCTGACAAATCTGTTAATTCTTTGAAGAGATAATGAGCACGTTTGACACAGAAGAGTGTGGCTATGATTGATTTTGATTTCCAGAAGGCCTGTGACAAGGTGCTCTTGAGGAGATCACTAAATAATGTGAGAACCCATGGTGTTAGGAGCAAGGTACTAACATGGATAGAGGATTGGCTTACTCACAAAAGGTACAGAGTAGGGAGAAAGGTGTCTTTTTCAGGATGACAGCCAGTAACTAGTGGAGTTCTGCTGGGGTCAGTGTAACTACTCATGTTATACATTAATGATCTGACAGAAGAACTAAGGGCATTAATTCTAAGTATGCAGATGACACAAAGAGAGTTAGAGGGACAGATAGTGTTGAGGAAGTGGGGAAGCTGCAGAAGAACTTGGATAGGCTAGGCAAGTGGGCAAAGAAAGGGCCAATGGAATACATTGTGGAAAAGTGTGAGGTTATGCACTTTCAGAGGAAGAATAAAGGCATAGATTATTTTCTAAATTGGGTAAAGACTTCAAGAATCTGAAGCACAAAGGGACTTGAGAGTCCTGGTTCAGGATTATGTTAGGGTTAACATACAGGTTTGGTTGGCAGCTAGGAAGGCAAATGCAATGTTCGTATTCATTTCAAGATGGTGAAAATACAAAAGCAGAGATGTGCTGCTGAGGCTGTAAAATGCTCTCTTCAAACCACATTTCGAATATTCTGGGTCCTGTATCTAAAGATGGGTGTGCTGGCTTTGGGAAGAGTTCAGAAGAGACTTACAAGAATGTAAGGTTTATGAAGGTTTGTAGCTCAGGTTGAGGTTTAGGGTGTAGGTTTGCTCGCTGAGCTGTAGGTTTGATATTCAGACATTTCATTACCTGGCTAGGTAACATCATCAGTGGCGATCTCCAAGTGAAGCGAAACTGTTGTCTCCTGCTTTCTATTTATATCTTTCTCCTGGATGGGGTTCCTGGGGTTTGTGGTGATGTCATTTCCTGTTCGTTTTCTGACTGGTTGATAGATGGTACCTAGATCCATGTGTTTGTTTATGGCGTTGTGGTTGGAGTCCCAGGCCTCTAGGAATTCTCTGGCATGTCTTTGCTTAGCCTGTCCCAGGATAGATGTGTTGTCCCAGTCGAAATGGTGGTTTTTCTTCATCTGTGTGGAGGGCTTCGAGGGAGAGAGGTGTCTTTTTGTGGCTAGCTAGTGTTTGTGTATCCTGGTAGCTAACTTTCTTCCTGTTTGTCCTACGTAGTGTTTGTGGCAGTCCTTGCATGGAATTTTGTAGATGACATTGGTTTTGTCCATGGGTTGTACTGGATCTTTTAAGTTTGTTAGTTTTTGTTTGAGAGTGTTGGTGGGTTTGTGTGCTGCTCTGATTCCGAGGGGCCTGAGTAGTCTGGCTGTCATTTCTGAAACTTCTTTGATATATGGTAAGGTGGTTAGGGTTTCTGGCTGTGTTTGGTCTGCTTGTCGTGGTTTGTTCTTGAGGAATCCGTGGACTGTATTTTTTTGACCAGTGGAGTGCCAAAAGGATCGGTGCTTGGTCCTCTACTTTTTGTCATTTACATAAATGATTTGGATACGAGCATATGAGGTACAGTTAGTAAGTTTGCAGATTACACCAAAATTGGAGATGTAGTGGACAGTGAAGAGGGTTACCTCAGCTTACCAACAGGATCTTGACCAGATGGGCCAATGGGCTGAGAAGTGGCAGATGGAGTTTAATTCAGATAAATGTGACGTACTGCATTTTGGGAAAGCAAATCTTAGCAGGACTTATACACTTAATGGTAAGGTCCTAGGGAGTGTTGCTGAACAAAGAGACCTTGGAGAGCAGGTTCATAGCTCCTTGAAAGTGGAGTTGCAGGCAGATAGGAGAGTGAAGAAGGCATTTGGTATGCTTTCCTTTATTGGTCCGAGTACAGGAGTTGGGTGATCATGTTGCAGCTGTACAGGACATTGGTTAGGCCACTGTTGGAATATTTCGTGCAATTCTGGTCTCCTTCCTATCGGAAAGATGTTGCGAAACTTGCAAGGGTTCAGAAAAGATTTACAAGGATGTTGCCAGGGTTGGAGAATCTGAGCCACAGGGAGAGGCTGAATAGGCTGGGGCTGTTTTCCCTGGAGCGTCAGAGGCTGAGGGGTGACCTTATAGAGGTTTACAAAATTATGAGTGGCACGGATAGGATAAATAGACAAAGTCTTTTCCCTGGGTTCGTGGAGTCCAGAACTAGAGGGTATAGGTTCAGGGTGAGAGGGTGAGAGGGGAAAGATATAAAAGAGACCTAAGGGGCAACTTTTTCACGCAGAGAGTGGTATGTGTATGGAATGAGCTGCCAGAGGATGTGGTGGAGGCTGGTACAATTGCGACATTTAAGAGGCATTTGGATGGGTATATGAATAGGAAGGGTTTGGAGGGATATGGGCTGGGTGCTGGCAGGTGGGACTAGATTGGGTTGGGATATCTGGTCGGCATGGACCGTTTCCATGCTGTACATCTCTATGATTCTATGACTCTATGACTAGAACAAACAGCTCTACCAACCATCAAACTAAAAATCTAGGTCCGCTACGTAGATGAACCTTTGTCATCACAAAACAAAACAAGATAGAAGAGACATTTAACATCATCAACAACACCCTCACAGGCATAAAGTTCACCAAGGAGGAAGAAACTGACAACAAACCCGCATTCCTGGATGTCACAGTCGAAAGAACTGATAACGGAGAACTACAAACCTGCGTATACAGAAAACCGGCAAACACTGGCCAAATACTTAACTACATCAGCAACCATCCCAACACACACAAACAAAGCTGTATCAGAACACTATTCCAATGAGCCACCACACACTGCAGCACAGACGAACTTCGGAAAACAGAGGAGAACCTCCTATACAATGTATTCAAGAAGAATGGATACTCAAAAAACACAGTGCGCAGATTCCTCAAGAACAAACCACGACAAGCAGACCAAACACAGCCAGAAACCCTAACCACCTTACCATACATCACAGAAGTTTCAGAAATGACAGCCAGACTACTAAGACCCCTCGGAATCCTAGTAGCACACAAACCCACCAACACTCTCAAACAAAAACTAACAAACTTAAAAGACCCAGTACAACCCATGGACAAAACCAACGTCATCTACAAAATTCCACGCAAGGACTGCCACTACGTAGGACAAACAGGAAGAATGTTAGCCACCAGGATACATAAACACTAGCTAAAGTTCACCAAGGAAGAAGAAAAAGGCATAACTCTCTCTCCCTCGTAGCCCTACACACGGAGGAAAAGCACCACCATTTCGACTGGGACAATAAATCTATCCTGGGACAGGCTAAGCAAAGACATGCCAGAGAATTCCTAGAGGCCCAACACTCCAACCACAACGCCATAAACAAAAACATAGATCTAGATACCATCTATCGACACCTCAGAAAACAAACAGGAAATGACATCACCACAAACCCCAGGAACCCCATCCAGGACAAACATATAAATAGAAAGCAGGAGACAACAGTTTCGCTTCACTTGGAGATCGCCACTGATGATGTTACCTAGCCAGGTAATGAAACGTCTGGATATCAAACCTACAGCTCAGCGAGCAACACCTACACCCGAAACTTACAAGAATGACCCTGGGCTGAAGGTTTTGTCATATGAGGAGTCATTGAGGACTCTGGTCTGTATTCAATGGGGTTTCAAAGGCTGAGGGGCGGTTCTGATTGAAACTTACAGAATACTGAGAGACCTGGATAGAGTGTATGTGGAGAAGATGCTTCCACTTGTAGGAGAAATTATGGCTCTATTTTTCAACTCACCATTGACCTCTTGGTCCTCTTTTCCTTGATTTTAAGCTATTCGCAGGAACACTGCAAGTTCCCCTCCAAGCCATTCACCATCCTGACTTTGAAATATATCGCCATTCCTTCACTTACACTGGGTCAAAATCCTGGAATTCCCTCCCTAAGGGCATTGTGGGTCAACCCACAGTACATCATCGGCACTGGTCCAAGAAGGCAGCTCACCCTCACCCACACATGTCTCAGTGGTTAGCACTGCTGCCTCACAGCACCAGGATCCCACATTTGATTCCAGCATCGGGTGACTGTCTGTGTGGAGTTTACACATACTCCCTGTGTTTGCGTAGGTTTGCTCTGGTTTGCTCTCACAGTCCAAAGATGTGCAGGTCAGGTGAATTGACCACGCTAAATTGCCCATAGTGTTAGGTGCATTAGTCAGAGGGAAATGGGTCTTCGAAGGGTTGGTGCGGACTGGTTGGGCCGATGGGCCAGTTTCTGCACTGTAGGGAATCTAATCTAATCTTCTCAAGAGCAACTCGAGAAGGCAATAAGTGCTGATCCTCTTTTCCATGAGTGAATTTAAAAAAACATGGATAGGGACCTGATGGTGAAGGGTACTAGAAATTTAGGAAGCACTAGTAGCTAGAAAAGGATGGAGGTGTGGCTCTGTTAGTTAATGATATTAATTCAATACAAAGGAATGACCTAAATTCAGGAAACCAGGCTGCAGGAATGGTTTGGGTACAGATGAGAAATGGTGAAAGTGAAATGTCACTATGGGAGAGGTGCCTATGCCCCCAAGCAGGATGTACCCAGGAAAGTGGAGCATAACAGAATAAACAATGAGAGCTTGTCAAAAAGGCACAATTATAATCATGGGAGACTTTAATTTATTTATCAATTGGAAAAGTGAATTGGGCAAAGATAGTCTGAATGAGTTAATTGAATGTTCTGAAGCTGACCAGAGAGGACGTTATCCCAGGCTTGCTATTGTGAAAGAAATAGGATTAATTCATGATCACAGTGTCATGAAGATTTCAAGAGAGTTAAAAGCTACCAGTAACAACACCAAGTGTTCTCAATAAGATACAATATAACATGTGCTCCAGCTACTGGGGTAGTTGGTTGCCTGGAAATGACAAAAAAAAATTCAAATTAGGCCAATCAGTTTAAATTATACTCCCAAAAAACCAAATTCCAATCAAATTTGAATTGAGTATATTGACAATCTGAAAAGCCAGTGATACAGTCCGGTGCTCTGAGGTATAAGACTGGGGGAAATTGAACAGTTGAGAGGAGAACTGCCAAGCGCCAGCATGTAAACGGGCTGCCTGAAAAATAGCTCTCTTAAAAGGTACCCTTTCGATCAGTGACCTCTGACGCAGAAGTTCCAAAGAAGAAGAAAAGAAGAACAGCAAGCTCCAAATAGAAGAACTGAAAGCTGCTGGTTTTGAGATAAGTTTTGTTTTGTAAATCTTAATTGGGAGTTATATCGGGCTAGTATGATAGAATGAAAGGTAAAAAGTAGGTTAGAGTAAGGACTTGTACATAGTTGTTGGTTAATTATTCTCTGTTATACTTTAACAAATAAAGTTGTTAATTTTCACTTTAAATAGTTCTTGGCCTCTCGAATTTTTACAGATTATTGCACGGGACAAATCTTTTCTGTGTTGCTGGTTTTAAATTAAATAGGAGGGTTTATCCCATGTCTCAATAATTGTGAAGATACGTCAGGCAGCAAAACCATAAAATGATTGAATTTTACTTACAGCTTGAGGGAGAGAAGAATGTGCATGAGACTATTTTTAAAAATGTTTTAAAATATGTAATTAACATGCATTGGAGAAGAGCTGGCTGATGTGAATTAGCAAAATGTGATTAAAGGATAGATCAATGGAGATATGTGGCAAGTATTTAAAGGGATATTTCAAAATATACAGAATAAATACATTCAAAAGAACAAGAAATATTCCACGGAATGGGACCTATCGTCAATGTTTCATGTGAAAGATTCAGGATGGCATCAAACTTCCAGAAAAAACATATAATTGTGCAAAGACAGGTGACAATTCAGAAAGTTGGACAGAATATAGAAAAGAGTAAAAAATGTCCAAAATAATTACTGAAGAGAGATCAATTTGTGCATGAGTAGAAGCCAGTCAGGAATCTACAAAAAGATAATAAGAGTTTAAATATTTTTAAAAGTAATGTGTTTCTTGTGAAATTGAGCATTGATCCAGCAGAAAATGATTCTGGGAAATAAGACGGCAAGAGAAGTATATGGTAGATGAATTGAACAGGAATTTTGCATCGATCTACACTGTAGAAGATATAAACAACATCCCAGAAGCAGTGATAAAACAGAAGGCGGAAGGAAAAGAGGAACGTGGGAAACTTCCGATCACCAGGAAAGTGGTGCTGAGCAAGTTGTTGGCTCTGGGGCTGATAAGTACTTGGATCCTGATGGACCTCATCCAAAGGTCTAAAATGAAGTGGCTACTGAGAAAATTGATATATTATTTCAATTTTCCAACATTTTCTTGATTCAGATAACTTTGCATTGCATTGTGAGATACTGAGTGCAACTCCTTTATTCAAAGAGGGAAGGAAGCAGAAACCAGGAAACTACAAGCCTCTTAGCTTTGAGTCATAGAGTCATAGTCATAGAGATGTACAACACGGAAACAGACCCTTTGGTCCATGCCGACCAGATATCCCAACCCAATCTAGTCCCACCTGCCAGCACCCAGTCCATATCCCTCCAAACCCTTCCTATACATATACCCATCCAAATGCCTCTTTAATGTTGCAATTGTACCAGCCTCCACCACTTCCTCTGGCAGCTCATTCCATACCCGTACCACCCTCTGTGTGAAAAAGTTGCCTCTTAGGTCCCTTTTATATATATAATAGACAATAGACAATAGGTGCAGGAGTAGGCCATTCAGCCCTTCGAGCCTGCTCCGCCATTCAATATGATCATGGCTGATCCTCTTCCTGCCTTATCTCCATAACCCTTGATTCCACTATCTTTGAGAGCTCTATCCAACTCTTTCTTAAATGAATCCAGAGACTGGGCCTCCACTGCCCTCTGGGGCAGAGCATTCCACACAGCCACCACTCTCTGGGTGAAGAAGTTTCTCCTCATCTCTGTCCTAAATGGTCTACCCCGTATTTTTAAGCTGTGTCCTCTGGTTCGGCACTCACCCATCAGCGGAAACATGTTTCCTGCTGCCAGAGTGACCAATCCTTTCATAATCTTATTTGTCTCAATCAGATCCCCTCTCAGTCTTCTAAACTCAAGGGTATACAAGCCCAGTTGCTTCAGTCTTTCAGTGTAAGGTAATCCTGCCATTCCAGGAATTGACCTTGTGAACCTACGCTGCACTCTCTCAATAGCCAGAATGTCTTTCCTCAAATTTGGAGACCAGAACTGCACACAGTACTCCAGGTGTGGTCTCACCAGGGCCCTGTACAGCTGCAGAAGCACCTCTTTGCTTCTATACTCAATCCCTCTTGTAATGAAGGCCAGCATGCTATTAGCCTTCTTCACTACCTGCTGTACCTGCATGCTTGCCTTCATTGACTGGTGTACAAGAACACTCTGTACTGCCCCTTTACCTAAATTGATTCCATTGAGGTAATAATCTGCCTTCCTGTTCTTGCCACCAAAGTGGATAACCATACATTTATTCACATTAAACTGCATCTGCCATGCATCTGCCCACTCACCTAACTTGTCCAGGTCACCCTGTAATCTCCTAACATCCTCATCACATTTCACCCTGCCACCCAGCTTTGTATCATCAGCAAATTTGCTAATGTTATTGCTGATACCATCTTCTATATCATTAACATATATTGTAAAAAGCTGCGGTCCCAGCACGGATCCCTGCGGTACCCCACTGGTCACTGCCTGCCATTCCAAAATGGAGCTGTTTATCACTACCCTTTGTTTCCTATCAGCCAACCAATTTTCAATCCAATCTAGTACTTTGCCCCCAATACGATGTGCCCTAATTTTACTCACTAACCTCCTATGTGGGACTTTATCAAAAGCTTTCTGAAAGTCCAGGTACATTACATCTATCTTTCCCCTCTCACCCTAAACCTATGCCCTCTAGTTCTGGACTCCCACATCCCAGGGAAAATATTTTGTCTACTTATCCTATCCATGCCCCTCATGATTTTCTAAACCTCTATGAGGTCACATCTCAGCCTTTGGCGATCCAGGGAAAACAGCCCCAGACTGTTCAGCCTCTCCCTATAGCTCAAATCCTCCTACCCTGGCAACATCTTTGTAAATCTTTTCTGAATCCTTTCAAGTTCCACAACATCAAGAGTGAAAATGTTAAAAGTTATTATTAAAGTCAGAACTGGGCACTAAGATAACTTCAAAATAATCAAACAGAGTCAATGTAGTTTTGTGAAAAAGAGTTCATTTTTAACCAGTCTATTGGAGTTCTTTGAGAATGTAACATGTACCGTAGATAAAGGGCAAACCAATGGAGGTACTGTACTTAGATTTTGAGAAGACATTTGACAATGTGCCACACCAAAGGTTATTATAGAGAATAAAAACTCTTGGTGTAAAGGGTATGGAAGGAAGATTGGCTGGTGAACAGGAAGTAAATAAACAGGTCATTGTCAGGTTGGTAAGATGTAACAAGTGGTGTGCCACAGGAACTGGTGCTGGGACCTCAACTGTTTACAATTTACAGAAATAACTTGGTTTAAGACACAGAAGAAATATTTTCCAAATTTAATGTTGACACAAGGATAGGTAGAGAAGTAGTTTGTAAAGCAGGCATAAGGAAATCTTATGCATGGATCATGGAAAGTTGGTATGCAGGACAGCATGTAATTAGGAGAGCTAATAGAATTTTACCTCTTACTGTCAAGGGAATTGAATGCAGGACTGGGAGCTTAGTTACTTTTTTGTGGGTTATAGGTCCATCCCTGATTGCCCAGAGGACAGTTAAGAGTCAAACAAAATTGCTGTGGGTCTGGAGTCACATAAAGTCCAGCAGTTACCATCCCTGAAGGGCATTTTTGAACCAAATTGATTTTTTCTCCAAACAAATAGATTCATCGTCATCATTCAGATCGTAATTCCAGATTTTAAATTGAAATCCAAATTTCACAATCTGCTATGGGGGTTTGAACCCATGCCCCAGAATGTTAGCTGAATAAAATACTACTAGGCCATTCCATATATAGATGGTTCAATTATACATGACCCCAGTGAGACTTTATCTGGAGTATTATGTAGAATATTGGTTTCCTTATTTAAGGAGGCTACAAATGTATTGCAGGAGTTCGGAGTCGGTTTACTAGACCAGCACCTGGAAGGTGAGGATTGACTTATGAGAAAGGATTGGACAGCTTTGACAAATCTACGGGAGGTTTTTTGAGGATGTAAATAGTAGAGCCAATAAGGGAGAACCAATAAACAGGGTGCATTGAGATTTTCAGAAATTTTTTGATTGGCACATCTGAGGTTATTGAGCAAACACATGGGTTGGTGTGATACACTGACTGGCATTAAGAACTGGTTAGCAGACAGGAAACAAAGTCAAAATAAATGGGTCATTTTTCCAAGTGGAAGTGGTAAGACATACTGCAGAGATCAATGCTTGACCCCAACTATTTACAATATATCAATGATTTGAATGAGGGAATCAAGTGTAATATTTATTTGCCCGGTACAAAATGTGCTCATGTTTAAGGTAAAAATCTAGAAATTATGACATTTAAGTTTTTCCTCTTTAGACCTATCTCTTCATGCTGATTATGTAGAAGCTCCTGCTGGTGTCATTGGTCCCTACATGGACCATGATAACTGAATCCATTCCCTTTTAGCCCTGAGCAGATATCCTGAACTCTAGCACAAAGCAGGCAACATAGCTATCTGGACACATACAAACACTGCTTCCCACTTCTTTACTTCACCAAGTATTATTCTGCCATCACTATTGTCCAGAATGATTGCATTGCCTCATGATTAAGTAATGCTTCAATTTTAAAATTTTCATCCTTTTTTCATCTCAATTTCCTCAGACTATTTTTGCAACTTCTTCCAGTCCCAGAATCTCAGTCCATCTGTTGGATGCATTATTATCCATGCCGTTGTAATACCCACACTCATTTATCCCAGCGTTCTCTTGGTCAGCTTCCACCTTCAATAAACTTCCCCAATCAAGTATCTTAGTCTGCAACAGATCCTGATTATCCAGGCCTTTCATTACTGACTTACAATGGCTCTTGATGTCCCATACGTTCAATTTTGAATGTTCATCTGTAACTTCAAACCTTTCAGCCTTGATTATTTATGTAACCTCTTCCAGTCCTCCATCGCTTGTACAAACTCTCTATTCCTTTGACACTGGTCTCTTCTACATCCTCTTACACTTTACACCACAAATGGTGGCTTTGGCTTCAATCACCAAGGCCACATGTTCTGAAATTCTTCTCCTGAACTTCAGATTCTGTCCAAGTCACTCTCTTATTTTGGATCTTCCTTGTAATCCATTGCTTTGCCTCGGCCAATGACCATTCCCATTTGGCTCATCATCAGTGTTTGATTCTGCCTTTGTGGAGCATCTTGGGTATTATTTTAATCATAAAGAATTTTATAAATTCAAGTTTTTCTGATATCGGAAATAGAAGTTGCTTCAGTGAAACAAATTCCACTATTTTTACCGTCTAAACTTTTGAAAGGTTTGAAACCTCGTAACGTGTGTTTAGGACAGTGTATTCTCATGACTGGACTATTGGGATTATAATATACAATTAACTTTCTACATAAAACATAAATAAAACTGGCAGTCAAATCCTTTGGGAATCTTAAAAAGCCATTCTTTTGAGACAATTTTCAAAGCAAGACATTGGAGACTGTAATTTAATTCTGCTGCACTACACAAAACAAGATTTTTGTCTTTGCATCAACTGAGTGCTTGCTGAATTTCTATATTCAGCTGTAGGCCCATTAGTCAGGAAGGTCAATGACATTTGATATTTTGAGAACAAGGGCACTCAGATGAATTTGCTGCTTTAAGATGATGCATAAAACATAGATTGAAGTGTTACCTGAGAATATATTTCTTATCCAGTCAGGAATGAGGGCACCTGCATTTTTAACTGTGAAAGGGTAATCGAACAAAGAGTTAGCCATCCTTAATCAATCCATCGTTAAGGTGGTCCAGTATTTGACTTCAGATTTTATGCATGATCTAAATCTATTCACTGTACAAATCAAACGAGATGTTTTTCATGACACTGTCTCGTTTCCATTCAGTTGTGGGACTGCAGTGTCACAGGCTAGTCCAGCATTTATTACCATTCCCAATTGCCCAGAGGGCAGTTAAAAGTCAACCATATTGCTATGGGCTTTAGGTCACATGGAGACCAGACCAGATAAGGATGGCAGATATCTTTCCTTAAAAAGGGAGTTAGTGAACTAGATGGTTTTTACAACAATGGTTATATGGTCTCCAATAGAATGACTTTTATTTCCTGATTGTTTTAACTGGTTAACATGGTGAGATTTGAACACGTGTCCCACAGCACTATCTTGGGGTCTCTGGATTGTTAAACTCTGCGATATTACCACAATGCCACCACTTCTCCACATTCTCACTGTTCTATCCCCAAAGTATCCAGAATAGGAGTGATCACATCCACCCAGCTGTTGAACAAGAAATATGGTTTAAATGACCCAGAGAAAATAGGAAAGAGCTCAGTATATGAACTGGGACTGTGATGAAAGATTGTGATGGAAGATGAAACCAAATTCTTATCACTGTAACCCCCTCCAATGGCAGCCTGAACCAGACTCAACCTGAGCCATGCTATCAGCCAAGACTCTTCAAAACCATCTAATAGCATTCATTTAGATACGCACTTTCAATGCCAAAGTATACAATGATAAGTGCTGGAAATGGGATCAGATTAATTTGATGGTTGTTTTGACTGGCACGAATGTACTGTACTGTAAAGGTCTACAATTCAATGACTCCATGACAAACATTTAATAACTGACTGTTCTAAGCATGGAAAGATTTGTGGTATAAGAAAATTGAAAATGTATTGTTAGTTTTGTGATGAAATTAATTAAAAATACATAGGCTTAGGTTATACAATTGGTTTGTCAAATGCTAAATTAGGAATAAAATTGGAAGAAAAGGCTGAACCAATGAATTTTCACTCCAAGTTTTTAGCAATAAAGAATAAAAGCATTGAGAAATTAGATTTGTTTTATAATTCAGATTGACAACTGAGCTGTTAACGTTATCCAACTTGAACCAATTTAGTCAACAGAGGCGTGATCGTGATTGTAAAACAGTAAATCTAAGACCTCCCTCATGGCACAGCCTGTAAGTGATTTCTGCTCAGGGAGTGATTACTTCAATCTCTGGATCTAGGTTTTTTTTGTATTGACTTACTAAAGGAACGCTATCTATTATTCTGCATTGTATTGGTACAATAGATGTTTGCTCATGAGAATATCTCTATGACAACTGAATGTTTCTTGTGTCTGAATGTATTCATTAAAAAAGCGTCACCTTCCTGACAAAATGTTTGTTAAACACATGTCATAATGTCATAGCCTGTTCAAAACACAACGTCCCCATCACTTATACCAGACGTTATTATGACAAAAAATGTCCTTCTCCCTCTCCAAACAAGATTTGTGTTCTGCCAAACTTTTTTCTGTGAACTCAGTGCTGAATTACTTTAGTTATTGATACTGAATTGTGAATGTCTATAAACCTTGAAAGGAGCTTTGTACCATCACTTCATTCAGAAACTGAGATAAACAATCAAAGACTAGCACAGGTCACCAAACACTAAAAGAATAAAGTGCAATTTGAGATAAATCGAGAAGTATTGATTGATACTAAACTTGAATTTAGAAAAACAATGCTTGACGACTTTAGGAAGTTGGATGAAATGTTAAACCGAGATCCCTACTATCCTCTCAGATGGACATTATGATTTAGATTTATGATATATTATGGATATTATTATTTAGAAACATGGGTCTTAAACTGGAAAATCAATTTATTGCCTTAAATTTGATTTGTAGTTCTATATTGTATGCGTTAAGAAGGGAAAGGGTGTAGTTTTTGTTCTGTGAGTTGTGATGGGGTGAATAGAAATTGATTTGTTTATATATGTTATACCATGGTTGTTAGACTCATAAGGTGAACAGCTCAATGCATTAGATAATAGTACAAGTATAAAAATTATTGAGTTTAATGAGCTCATATTATGTAATAAGTGAGAGGCATAAGCAGTTTCTTTAAACTTCTCCAAAAGAGACATTACTGAAAAGAATAGCATTGGGTGAATTTGGAAATGTACTAAAATAAATTGGTTACAATGACGTCAACTGATCAAAGAATCTTCAAGTGGAGGCAGGGTGACCTTTCACTGAGGCTTGAGTATCTGTACGTTTGTTGAGGGTAAAAGGGTTGGATCTTTATTTCTGATATTTGTAATAATACTTTCAAATAACTCTGGTGAAGAATGACTTTGTGTTCTTTCTTTTGTGTGTAATAAACTTTTATGCTTGTTTTGTCAAAAGTACATTAAAAGCCTCTTGTGAATACATTCAGTAACTGACAGTAAACAAATATTGAAAATAAAACTTGCCATCTGTCAAGCCAGATTTCATTCTGGGATTTTTACTTGCCCAGTATTACCTTCAGCTCAGATCACATCAACAAATACTCTGGTATTTGGAAGAAGAGCAGGGGTAGTCTTCCTAGGGCCCTTTCTAATGTGTATCCCTCAATCAAACCACCAAAAGAAATTGGTCATAATCACATTACCATTTGTGAGAGCTTGCTGGGCAGAAATTGACTGCTACATCTTTTTACATTGCAATAGAGACCACACTTCAGCTAAGCAGGGACTTTTGTCTGGTTATTTGTTGAAACTGGAGAAATGTAATCTCCCTCAATGGGATAGTTCAGAAAAGAACAGTTTGAAACATCGAGGAGATATGGTAAGGTGTGCATAAACTACTGAACAGGACGTGAGAAGGAATTGTAGAATATTAACTTATCTCAATTTTTTATTATTATTCACTCATGGGATGTGGGTTTCACTGGCCTGTCCATCCCTAGTTGCCTCTTGAGAAGCTGGGGGTGAGCTGCTTTCTTGAACCGCTGCAGTCCACCTGCTGTGGGTTGGCCCACAATGCCCTTAGAGAGGGTTGGCCCACAATACCTTTAGAGAGGGTTGGCCCACAACGCCTTTAGAGAGGGTTGGCCCACAACGCCTTTAGAGAGGGATTCCAGGGTTTTGACCAGATGACACTGAACTAAAAGATATATATTTCCGAGTCAGAATGGTGACTGGCTGGGAGAGGAACTTATAGGAGATGGCCTTCCCATTTATCTGCTGCCTTTATCCTTCTGGATAAAAATAATCATGTGTTTGGAAGATGGTGTCTAAGGAATCTTAGTGAATTTCTGCAGTGCATCATGTAGATGGTACACACTGCTATTACTGACCATTGGTGGTGGAGGGAGTGGATGCTTGTGGATGTGGTGCCAATCAAGTGGCTGCTTTGTCCTGGAGGATGTCAAGTTTCTTGAGTTGTTGTTGGGTTGTGCCCATCAGGCAAGTGGGGAGTATTCCATCACACTCCTGACTTGTGTCCTGCAGATGGTGGACAGACTTAAGGAATCAGGAGGTGAGTTACTTGCTGCAGGAACCCTAGCCTCTGATCTATACTTGTATCCATTATATTGATATGGCTGTGTCCAGTTCACTTTCTGGTCAATGGTAATCTCCAGGATATTGATTGTGGGGGATTCAATGATGGAAATGCTTTTAAATGTCAAAGGACGATGCTTAGATTCTGTCTCATTGGAGATAGTCATTGCCAGACATTTGAATGGGTTACTAGTCAATTGGGAGAAAGTGTCAAAAAATGTCGTACTAGAAAAGCACGGCCGGTCAGGCAGCATCCAAGGAGCAGGTGAGTCGACATTTTGAGCATTGTCAGCCCAAGCCTGGATATTGTCCAGATCTTGCTAGATTTCACGGACTGCCTCAGTATCACCCCCAATTTTATCTGCTCTTATTCTGTTTATTAACCTCTCAGGTGGGAAGTTACTGAGAGCCTTTTGCAAATTCAAAACACATTCACTGGTCCCCTTTATCAATGTTATCAGTAGCATCCTCAAATATTCTAACATGTTTATCAAACATGATTTTTCTTTCGTTAATCTATGTGATTCTGTCTAGTTATGACATTATTTTTCCTGGGTATGTTCCCTATATTGTGATAGTTTTTTGAAAGGGAAAAGGACAGATTGTACATGTTTGTTAATCACCATCCTCATGCACAATAATCACGTCATTATTCATTCATTGAGACTTACTCTTTAATCTAAAATAGATCATTTCTGAAAGAACTTGTTTCTTTATTGTTCAACAAAGACCCCTGCTCCCACAAAAGGATCAAATATCTTAAATTAAGAAAACCCTTGAGAAATTGAATCCCAACACAATTTGAAAGAAAGGATTGGTCTGAAATTTGCACTGGGTGTACCTAACCGGATACACATTCAACTAAAGGCCTTAATGCAGGGAGTGCAATGACTCATTAAAGGCTGGACATAAAGACAAAGTTCAGTCAATGGGAAACTTAGACTTTCAGATGTAGGTACCGTCATGTGGAAATGTACAAACTGCTTTATAAATCCAGATCCCTGAAAATAGATTGTGACATTTTAGAAACCGTTATTGCAGCAACTCTGATTTGTGATTTTACATTTATCGATTATAAAAAAGTGAAGGAACATCAATTAGAAAATAAGATGTTCTGCTGATTCTTATAGTTTTCTTTGGCTAAGTGTTGGTTTAGTTGAGTTTCACGGAGTGTTTCTCTCCATGAGAATTCATCCTCATCCCACACCTTCCTGAGCTAACTAACTACCAACACCCCTCTACAGTGTCCCATTCACCTCATTCCACCATTCACCAATCCGGAAGATTCCGGAATGGATGGCATCCCTCATGCCAGAGCCATTTTTAACAGTTCATTGTGTTTACCTGGGCAAGCAATGTCAGTCTGGAGTTGCTCTGCATGTTTGTCCCAGAGGTGGCAGACAGACGGTGGCTGGGTGGGGTGGAGGGTACATCAGTCCCTGTTTTGTGGCCATGGACCTGCTGGACAGGGTAAGGCAAAGGCAGGACATAGTCCTCCCTCAGGACCTGCAGAGGAGGCCCCAAACAGACCCTGCCACCTACCCCGAGTCACTGCAGTCTCAGTGTCAGGAGGAATGCCCAGCACTGTAGGAAGGGGGTCAAAGGCCTTCTCTGCTCTGCCAGTGCATGTCCTCTGTGATACCTCGCCCTCCCTCTGTCTCTACTACTGCATCCCTCACTCACTCTCACCCACCCCAACCCCGACACCACTGACCCTGCCTGCTCTCTGCACTGCCCACTCACTCTCTTGGGGCACATTCCCAACCCCCACCCACCCCCAACCACCCTGCCAGGCCAACGTTAACAGCTGTGCACCAACTCCCATATCCCATAATACCCATCTCTCCCTCACTCCAGGAGGGAAACTTCCCACTCTGGAGGGGAAGGCAGAAAGGGTCCAGGGGGTTGGTGGCTGCCCGACATTCTCCGCCCTGACCCCCTTATGTGGAGGGGGTCCTGACTCTACCCACCCTGAGGGTCTGACTGACCGTGCCCAGGTCCCTGGACTGGTCTGGGAGGCTGCCCTTGCCTTACTGCGCTGGTAGCCCCGAGTGAAGGCTGTGCCCCTTGCCCTGACAGAGTCCTGCTGCCAACCGTGACAAGCTTCCTGGCTTTGTGCCTGTACTAACCAGCTGAGCGACACAGCAATACTGTCAGCCTGGTGTCTCTGACTGAGGGCCAAGACACTAAACAGCAAGGTAAGGCAGGGATGCAGTGAGCACCCGGGTAGGGTCTGAGTGAGTGAGGGCTCTGACAGGGAGTGAGGATCCCGGAGATACAGCCTGAGGCAGGCCCTGAGCTGGTGTGGGGGTGTCCCTGGGCACACAGTGTCCTTGCTGCATGGTTACACTGAGAGTTACTGGGGTAGTATTAAAGGGCAGAGTGTCCTGTAAATGGATCAGAGATGGGCCCTGAGGTTTCATAGAGGCTGGCACCTGTTTGTAGGCACTGATGGGTGGTTGGTTGGTGCCCATGGAGTGGGTTTGCAGATGCTGGTGACCTGTATCCAACATGATGGCTGATTGAGCAGGCAGCTGAAGTGACCATGTATCCGCTCTGAGCTCCATGACTGGAATTTTCAGCATCTAATTTGTTCATGAGCGGGTGGTACAATAGAAAGCTGCATATTAATGAGGCAACATGTGCAGTTAATGACGCCCCGCTGCTCAGAGAGGATCTTGACACCAGGAACATAGCTAAAGATGCGTCAGGTTGACTCTTCCCCGGGATAGAACTCACTAAACTTCTCCTATGATTCTGCCACATTTCTCCCAAGCCCCACGTCATTCAGGCCCTGTAGGATTTTGCCCATCAGTGTGCAGTGTGCTGCTGCCCTGAGGATGTAGAAAGGTTCAGAATCCATTTCACAGTGAACTAAAACTCCCAACAACCTCTTACCCCTCTGTGGGGTGGCATCTTCTGCCAAGCACCAAAATGGTGTCGCAATGGAAAATGTTTGGAAAATGCTGATTTAATTGAATAATTCAAAGGGCTTAAAGTTTTGAAGTCTTTGAAAAAAATCATTCAAAGTATGGCAATAGTGAGAAGGTAATTTCAACTCTTTGAGGATGAAGTAAGAGCAGAGCTAACCTGTGAGCTCTGCACAAACCATGTGGACAGTCATTACCAGATGGTGGATCAGACTATGATTTGAAATGCTGCATTGCTGAATCGTTTTAGCATTCATTCATGGGCTGTGGGTATCCCTGTCTCAGCCAAAGTGTGAATGGTTTGAGAGGCCATTTTAGAGAGAAGTTAAGGGTCAACCATATTGCTGAGGGTCTGGAGTTCAGTTCCTCACACCAGTCCATGTTCCCTGTTCATACAAACACACGAAAGATGGCACTCAACCACAAGTGGCTCTCATTGACTGTGGGAATGGGCTTTAGTTTGAATCTGTACACCAACAGAATCCAGCTCCTTTACCTTATCTAATATTATAGGTGGCTTGGTGGTTAGCATTGCTGCCTCACAGTGCCAGGAACCCGGTTCAATTTCTGCCTCGGGCAACTTCCTGCGTGGAGTTTGCACATTCTCCCCCTGGCTGCGTGGATTTCCTCCGGGTGCTCCGGTTTCCTCCCACTGTCCAAAGATGTGCAGATTAAGTGAATTGGCCATTCTAAATTGCCCGTAGTGTTAGGTGGATTGGTCAGGGGTAAATGTAGGGGAATGGTTCTGGGTGAGTTGTTCTTCGGAGGGTCGGTGTGGGTTTGTTGGGCCGAAGGGCCTGTTTCCACACTGTAGGGAATCTAATCATAATTAATCTGTCATTTTAACTATGAGCTAATATCAGCAAAAAAAAAATGTGATTGAATATATGATTTTGATAAACCCAGCTTTGATACAAAATGTGACAAATATGTAAATGTCAAAATCATAAAAAACACAAGTTTATAGCTATTTTATTGTCAGCAAAATGAAAACCAATTAGCTAGCTTTGGAGTTAATGATGAATTAAAGGATTATAGACATAATTTCATAAGGAGAATTCTATAAAAACTCAATCTTTCATCTTATTTCAATAAGTTCTGTGTGTTCTAAGTTATTGAAATGTAAAATCCTTTTCGGATGATGAAAACATTCAGAATGATGTGTTAACTTATGTTTGCCATATGTGCTTTGAATGCAACTTCAAGTTATAAAAGCCATTTAAATGCCACAGGGGAGTGGAATGAATTGGCAACCTCTATCAAGGTGTCAGCATAGGAATGATGGGTTAAATGGCCTCCTCCTGCGCCGCTCCATACTATGATTCTACAAATTCCATGCAAACCAATTTTCTTTCTCTTCTTTGCTTAAAATATATTCAGTCATTCTGCACATTTTAACATGGAATAAAACAGTGAGGAAGTTAACAGATGAATAATCTTAACTACATATGAAATAATAGACAGCTTTATGATTGTTTGATGGTTCTGATAATCCAGCTACGAAACTTTGCCACAGCTGTGTATACTCCAGGAAACCTTCTATCGCCGCACAGCTTGCCCCAAGACACTATGCCATACACTCTGCCCTTGCAAATCAGCGGGCCACCTGAATCTCCCTGAGAAAAAAATCAAATATTGAAAATCAGTTAATGGCACATAATGTAGGAAAGTCTTCCCAAAATAACCATAGTTACACCCTCTTTTAATAACAGAAACCATTTCCATTGTAAGCACAACTTAATCAATACTAAGTGCAATAACAAATGCATTTTTTTGCTCTAAATAATTTTTACAGTACATCGATGAATCAGATTACTGTTTACTTATTCCAAGTCCATAGATTTTGACATTTGAATCCAATAGAATGAAAAACAGAAATGAATTATTATTTGAAAGGTTAAAGTCTAAACTGCACCTAACCCAACAAAACAACTCTTCACAGAACGTTAACTTAAACAAATCATATTTCTATCAGAGAAACCACAGAGCTTAGCTTCAGGGATTAATTGGCTGCTATTCTATCTCACAGTCAATGAAATAGTGGAAGAGGAGAACAATTTTCTGATATCAAGTATTTGTTTCACTGCATATGCTTACAAACATCATCTGCAGATCAAAACTAGCATAACATTGAGAAATATCAATCTTGTGTTTTGAATTTAATGAACAATGGACGTTAATCTTTTATGGATGCAAATGTGGAAAATAAATTACTATTTCTATAATGGCTAACGATGCAGGGGTGGGGGAACAAGCTTTTAAACTGTGTTTTCATTGGCTGAAATCTAAGGCTGTTAATTAACCAATCTAAAACTAAGGATGCAAGTGCTTGATGTTTATGTCATGGGTAAATCTTTGCTGCAGTTTATCATCCTCATGTCTAGTTCATTGGCTCGCCATTATTGTGTATCTTATACTGAAAGCTAGTGAGTAATTGGCGATGGCTCCAGTGTAATGTCAAGCCTTAGCAATTAGACGCATCAACAACATTTTACAATGAAAATTCCTAATCAAATATCAAAAAATGTTATAAAATCCTTCATCAACATTATTGAAACAAAATACTAATCCCTGTTCCCCTGGCTGAGGCTGTGAGTGGGTCAAACAAGTTAGGAAGCGATCAGGCAAAATATGGCCTGGATTCAGTTAGCTCTCCTTGTGATTTTCTTGAACAATATTGTCACAATTTTCCAACCAAACTGGAAAATAGAAAGGAGGGGGGAATTCATAAAAATCACAGTCACCGGAGTGAATTGTCGGAGCAACGGCTGACTATCACCCAGATTCTGATGGACTTCATTCGAGCACCTGAAGAAAAATGGCTCGTGAGATTATTGGATGAGTCAGCTTTGATTTTCTAAAGCCTCCTTGATTCAGGGATGGACCCATTAGATCAGAGGATAGGATTTGTGGGCGGCACGGTGGCACAGTGGGCGGCACGGTGGCACAGTGGTTAGCACTGCTGCCTCACAGCACCTGAGACCCGGGTTCAATTCCCGACTCAGGCGACTGACTGTGTGGAGTTTGCACGTTCTCCCCGTGTCTGCGTGGGTTTCCTCCGGGTGCTCCGGTTTCCTCCCACAGTCCAAAGATGTGCGGGTCAGGTGAATTGGCCATGCTAAATTGCCCGTAGTGTTAGGTAAGGGGTAAATGTAGGGGTATGGGTGGGTTTCGCTTCGGCGGGTCGGTGTGGACTTGTTGGGCCGAAGGGCCTGTTTCCACACTGTAAGTCTAATCTAATCTAATCTAATCAAATGTAATTCCTTTGCTCTAAAAGGAAGGGAGACCGAAACTGCCAGCTAGTTAGTTAACATCTATCCAATTCATTATTAAAAGTTATTATTAAATAAATTATAGTAGAGCACTTGCATAAGTTCAATGTGATCAGGTAGAATCAATATGATTTTGTGAAAAGAAAATCATGTTTGACCAACCTATTGGAGTCTTTTGAGGAGGTGTAAATACTATAGGTAAAGGGGAACCAGGGGACATCATACAGCCAAAGAGTCAGAGCTTCTTAGCTTTCCAGAAGGCTTTTGTAAAGGTTATTGCAGAAAATAAAAGCTCACGATGCGGGGTGTAGCATATTGACATGGATAGAAAACTGGCTTGCTAACAGCCATCTCTTGTTGGAAAGATGTAACAAGTAGTATGCCATGGCATTGAGAAAATGTGCAATTGTCCATTTTGGCCAGAAGAATACAAAAGAAGTATATTATCTAAATGGTGAGAAATTTCAGAGCTCTGAGATGCAGAGAGATCTAGGTGTCCTTGTGTATGGATCACAAAATGTTAGTGAGTAGGTGCAGCAAGTAACTGGGAAAGCTAAAAGAATTTGATCACAATGTGAGGAAATCAAATAGTAGGCAAGTTATGTTTCAATAATACAATGAGACTGCATCTGGAGTACTATATACAGGATTAATCACCTTTTTTAAGAAAGGACAGAAACACACTGGTAGAAGAACAGAGAAGGTTTACTGGGATAATGCCGAAAAAGAGAGGATGTCCTATGAGGAAAAGGTGGTCAGGCTGGGGTTGTATTCATTGGAGGTTAGAAGTATAAGAGGTGACTTTAATGAAACATAAGAGCTACGGAAGTATCATGACTGGGTAGTATCATGACTGGGTAGATGTGAAGAGGATGTTGCCCCTTCTCTGAGAAACCAGAATTAGGAATCACCATTTTTAAAGACAGATGAATGATGGGTTTTTTCCCTTTGAGGATCATGATTCTTTGGAATGTTCATCCTGAAAAGGTGATGGAAGCAGAGTCCTTGAATATCCGTAACAGAGGTAGGAGATAAAAGGAAATCAGGGATAGGCAGAAATATGGATTTGAGGTTACAGTCAGAGCAGTTGTAATCTTATTGAGTGTGGTGAAGGCTCAAGGGGCTGAATGTCCTCCTCCTGCTCTGACTTCATATGTTCAAATGTAACCATGAGTGATATTAACAGGCCATGAGTCAGTCTACTGTTAATGCCAACTCAGAAACTTAAGACTTTGATGTCCATTGATGGACAGCTTTCTGCCAGTGTATAGTTTTATTGTGAATGAACACTTTCATCACTTTGGGTCTGGGCTGGGTTCAAATCCATGTGTCTCAGCTGGTGGATTAGTGTTCTGACACACTATATCACTCAGCTATGTCCATGTACCAATCTTAATTTAGAAAACACTCTAAACTTTGTCAGGCTTATGGTCTTACGTTGATTACAGTTCACAGTAGAAGGTACGAGTATTCTACATTTTAACCATGCCTTAATGTTGGGTGAAGCATCAGTACCTGGCATGAATCTTTTCCTCCAGTTGTGAATCCAGCACAGATCATGTTTGTGGTGATGTTTCCATTGTAAGAGTCTGTGTGATTACACTTTGCATTAGATACAATGGGCACTTGAACTGCCCTCAAAATCCTTGGAATGAACTTTCCACTTGCAGTGACAAAGCCCCACCCAGACACTCGGCATAATGTGTCTGCAGTTAATGATGATTTTTGGCGAGGCAGAGGTACAATCCCAACAAAATAGTTCAGATTTGCAGGTCGTGAAAGCTGTTTAAGAGACATTTAAGGGACATTGGTCAGAAAGAAACATCAAAAGCCCAGAATATTTTAATTCTAAGTAACTTTAATATAATCCAGTCTGTCTACATAAAAGAGATGACATTTCAGAAATGATGGAACTAACTCAAAAACCAATAACAGTATAAGGACATACAATATCATGATTATTGCCAGAAAGTGTAAAGGCATTAAAGTAACCCACAACTCAATAATGGTCCAGTGGAATTGAACCATCACCAGTTTCTGGATTTCTCACTTGTCAACTGATGCTTTTGTTCTTGTTTTTGCTCCATGTGCTCCAGTGGGAGCAGGGATAGAGATCCACATGGACCCACATGAATCCACATGGACCCGCTTCCTTTCGGAACCTTTCACCAAGACGCACTCTGCATCTAGAAGCTGAGCCAAGAAGAGTCATCAAGATATTGTCCGTAGAGGTAACATCATTGCCAAGCTCTATCCAATTTCCACATTATCCAGGACTGATAATTTTTATCTAAAGAACTTACTCAACAAACCATTGAGGGAGCTCAATGAATAAATGTTAACATCACAACCTACCAATCTAAAATTAACCTCAGACAGTTTTTAATAGCTGGCAGCTGCACAGAAGAGTCAGAACCTTCAAGAAAAATGTGGCGAGCAAATCTTTCCCCTGTGCTTTCCTAATACACCACACCACAATTTACAACAAAACAAACAGCATTATTAGCTTTCAACAGGATTGACAAAAGGTCACAGATCTGCTTTTTACTTCCATAGCTGCTGCCTGACCTGCTGAGGATTTCCAGCATTTCCTGTTTCTATTTCCAATTTCCAGCATCTGCAGTATTTTGCTTTTGCATTATTAGAACTTGATGAGGGTGCTATCCAGATTAAAATACCTCCTGGCTCCTTCTCCAAGCAATGAAAATTTTCCAAGCCCTCGTTCATGGGAGAGTTACCTAGCATCTCCCAGATTATTAGGACATTTTAACTTGAGAATGCGGAAAAAAACACCATCTTTAATGAGCCAGGTAAGCTGTGTCTGACACAAGTGTTAATGTATTGGCCCTCCAGGTGGCAGCTTGCATAATCATTCAACCAGAGGGTTTTTTTTAATTACTGTCATTCTTTTGTCTGATTTCTTGGACCACCAGCCAATGAGCTATTATATTCATATTTGTCAAACAGTGTCCTCTTTTTGGCTGCCTTAAGGTAAATAGCTACCATCATCTCAAAACGGTGCCATCCAGGGAGGTGGTTGCATACATTGTGAGGAGCACCTCTACAGAAGAAGTAACAGCCGGTCAGTAAAAGTATACTTTATGGGTTTTTTAAAAAAGTTTTAATTGGAAAATCTAATGTAGCAGTTCCTTGCAAACTCCTATGTGTCTTGTGTATTCTTCAAGGGAGGACTTTCAGGTCCAGATTAATAACCAATGTAGATTTATTCAAAAAGAAAATAAACACATTGTGGATGCATCATGTGAGTGTTCAGATTTTCATTCGATGGTGTTCAAATGAGATTATTCATTTTATTGTTAAAGAATAAAGTCTACAACAAATGACTACATTGTTAAGTTACGGAAAAAACTGCATTGGAACAAAGAGATGTTCCTGGTTTCTCCTTCAGCCCTGGTTTTGGGAGTTGTCACTGACTGCCAAAAGGAGAGATTTACAGATATGGTAATGTTCTTTTAAGTTAAACAACAAAACCAAGGTTGTACAGAAAATCAGGAGAAAACCTTTCTGAAAAGGTTATTTTATTGGGGAGAATGTGTTCTGTGGTTTCAGGGATTGATTACAATGTAAGTAGGTCAATAGAACTGGATACCCATCCCTTCATTTTCCTGTTATAGTGGCAGTTTTGCAAGCCCAGTTTCGATATAAATTAAATGATTGTTTAGGTTTGTGTTCACTCATTTATCCAACTGCAAAAGGAATTGAAGAGCCCTTCATGGGAAAACTAGATTTGTAGACAAGTAAACAATATGCACTATTAAGGAAAAAGAAATTAGTATTGATTTTGACATTAGTATTTATTGTTCTGGCAGATACATAATTACAAGTAAGAAGTTATATCTTTGAAAAGTTCTCGGTATTGCAGAAGAGGTGAAGATACTTCAGAGTTTACTATTTACCGAGGCTCAATACTTACTGATATCTAGGGTTAACATTTACCTTAATCAACATGATGTCTGAATCTTTTCTCTTTGAGTCATATTGAGGATGGGGTATGATCTTTGATGGACGAAACAGTTGTTCAGTACCTTCATACCTAGTTAATGAGTGGTCCCCTGCTATGATTTGTATTGGTTCAGCACCACTGTAATGAAGCAGGAATACACAGTTCAGAGATTGTGCATCAATGTGTTCTCCTTTATTATGTTAAATGGCATATTTTATATTCAGAATTCCACTAACCCATAATTGCAGTGCGCAGCAGTCAAAACCCATCTCCGGTGGATCAGGGACCCCCCACAGTAATGGGTTCCCCCTGGTCTCCTCAAAGAAACCTGGTATTTGATGGAATGAGGTAACACTGAATAACCACCAACAATCCGCGACCAGCCTTGGGAAAAATTAAAATAAACAATCAAGTTTTATCATTTTAGTCCAGCAGGGCCCAAGCAGATATGTTTAATCTACCAATCCCATTACAATCGAACATTGCCAGCTATAAGATGAACATTTATGTCATGTATTATTCGTTCAGAATTGGACTTGTTTTGCTGTCAAAAATAAATAATAATTGGGCTGTGTGTAGGTGACAACCTTCACAGTTCTCTAGAGTTGATATGACACATCTTAAGTTTCAGGAAATAAAATGACACAAAAAATTCAGGTTAATAGCTTCTGCTTTCAAAGCAATCCCAATTGAAGATAGAAAGTAAACAGCAATCAAGTCTCAGACATGACTTAAAATCAGGAAAGTTCAAAGTTAATGTGCAAGCACTTACCAAATGCTCCAGGCAGTTTTGGGAAGAACAGCAACAAGATGTAAATATGGGAGACATTCATTTTTATGGATATAGAAGGATCAAACTCCCACCAGCAGAGTAAAACTGTGCTCACTGACTGGGAAAAGCAAAGAAATGTTAGCTTAGTAAGTGTTCTTTTATTCTGAGTTTCCCCCGGCAGGTTCCTTTGTAACACTAGATATTGTAATTGGGTTTAAATGGGAATCTGTAAAACTGCAATCAAGCATTAACAACATGTATCAGATTTAACTGTAACTCTCTGCTTGAGGTGAAATAAATAATGTTTTGACTCACTTCAGCATAGTAAACGCTAGTTCATTTTGGCCACAACCTGTCTATTTCAGCATGTTAAATGTTTAAAGTAATCTTTCATGCTTCTAAACTTTACTAGATAAGGATATCTACTGTTGAAAGAATGGCTTTGCTTACAGGAAAAATACAAACTTTCATAGAGTCATTCAGTACAGAAACAGACCCTTCAATCCAACTCATCCATGCCAACCAGATATCCCAATCCAACCTAGTTCTATTTGCCAGCATTTGACCCACAGTTAATGACTGTTTCAATTGGCTCAAAAGGATATCAATCGAAGGTTAAGAAGTGTTTTGCTTTTGAGCTATATTTGTCTGATAATACTGAATAAATCAAGTTTTAAGAACTTTCCTGTGGTGCGAGAAAACAGATGCTTTTTAGCAAGTTCATTTAAACAAAAATAATCAATTGCAAATTTCACAATTTCCTGCTGTTCACATTCGATAATGAATCCCACTTCTCAACTAATGTGGTTCAGAAAATTACACAACCCAGGAAATAGTCCATTTGAGCTAATGCCAGAAATCACTATGGCTACAAGCTTCCCCAGTTGTAATGCAAATTTAGTTTATTTTAAGCTGTTCAGTTATTACTAAGTTCAGGAAAGTAGGATAAAACAGCACAGAAAAGGTCATCTCTGCAAAACTGAAATTTGGGAGAAATGCACTCTTTGCAAAATGTTGACTTGATGCAGGAAGTTATGATCAGACCAATTGAGGTCAAGGTGCAGAAGGTGCCCAATTCAACTTTGAGCGACTCAGGCGACTGACTGTGTGGAGTTTGCACGTTCTCCCCGTGTCTGCGTGGGTTTCCTCCGGGTGCTCCGGTTTCCTCCCACAGTCCAAAGATGTGCGGGTCAGGTGAATTGGCCAAGCTAAATTGCCCGTAGTGTTAGGTAAGGGGTAAATGTAGGGGTATGGGTGGGTTGCGCTTCGGTGGGTCGGTGTGGACTTGTTGGGCCGAAGGGCCTGTTTCCACACTGTAAGTCTAATCTAATCTAATCTAAATGAGCTGATATTTTAACGAATATGCTCATAGCTACCAAGGGAATTTAGTCTCACAAATGAGTTGGACTGCACCTGTGTATGAGAGAGCAAATCAGGGAAAGAGAGAGAGAGAAAAGCACTGATATCAGCAGCCAAATTAGGTCTCAAGATCTCAAGGTAGATTGTAAGTGAAGTGTCTTGTTTAGTGAATGTTGCCATTAATAAAGACCAGTCAATGTCACAGCCAGATTGAGGAAGTGCCTGAGTTCGACAATTGAGGATAATCCTGGTTTGACCCTCTGTGTTGGTTAACAAGAGTTTTAACATTCAGGGCATCCCAAAATTAATGTTTCACAGACAGAGGGTCAGTGCTGAGAGAGCACCTCACTGTTGGAGGGTCAGTGCTGAGGGAGCACCTCACTGTTGGAGGGTCAGTGCTGAGGGAGCACTGCATTGTCAGAGGGTCAGTGCTGAGGGAGCACTGCACTGTCAGAGGGTCAGTGCTGAGGGAGTGCCGCACTGTCAAAGGGTCAGTACTGAAAGAGTGCCACGTTGTTGGAGGGTCAGTACTGAAGGAACACAGCACTAACGGAGGGTCATTGCTGAGGGAGTACTGCACTGTTTGAGATGTCATCTTATGTGTGAAATGTAAAGATCTACCAGACACAAAGCCCTTCCAAAATTTAACCTTCTGACTTAGAAAGAGTGTAAAGTTCCTGAAAAGAGTGCTTTGGTTGTGAATTATAAAAAAATGATGCCTCTATAATTTTGGGGCTATTGACTTACTGCTATCATTACAGGGTAAAGGTAAACCTCAGGGATGATCAAATTTAAACTGATTATTAAACTTTTCATCAGTCTCTTGTATTATACAGAAACAAATAATGTGTATGAGCATTATATTTCAACATTTTGTCTAAGCTGTTTTCCAATGTAATCTTTCATGTGACGGAATATCACCATTAATTCCCCTTTCACAGAGAATGACCTTTACAGCACCTTTGGCTATTTTTAACCTATTTTCTTTAATATTCTCTCTCCTTTCCTGAGGGCAGTGAGTTATACTGAGATACAGCTCTCTGAAGTGCAGTAAATCTCTGTCACCTCGGTCACAAAGAGCAAAGAAAATTACAGCACAGGAACAGGCCCTTCGACCTTCCAAGCCTGTGCTACCCAGATTCTCTACCTAAACCTGTCACCCATTTTCTGAAGATCTGTATCTCTCTGCTCCCTGCCCACCTGTTGAGATACATCTTAAATGACGCTATTGTGCCTGCTTCTACCACCTCCATTGACAACGCATTCCAGGCACCCACCACCTTCTGCGTAAAGAACTTTCCATGTTTATTTCCCTGAAACTTGTCCCCTCTCACCTTGAACTTATGACCCCTAGTAATTGAGTCCCCCATTCTGAGGAAAAAATTTCTTGCTATCCACCCTATCTATAACTCTCATGATTTTGTAGGCCTCAATCAGGTCCCCTCCACCCCCAACCTTCATCTTTCTAATGCAAACAATCCTAACCTATTTAACCTCTCTTCATAACTAGTGCCCTCCATATCAGGCAACATCCTGGTGAGCCTCCTCTGCACTCTCTCCAAAGCATCCACATCCTTTTGGTAATGTGGTGACCAGAACTGTATGCAGTATTCCAAATATGGCCGAGACAATGTCTTATTCAACTGTACATGACTTGTCACCTCTTATACTCAATACTCCGTCCAATGAAGGAAAGCATGCCATATGCCTTCTTGACCACTCTACTGACCTGCATTGCCACCTTCAGGGAACAATAGACTTGAACACCCAGATCTCTCTGTACATCAATTCTCCCCAGGGCTTTTCCATTTACTGTATAGTTCACTCTAGATTGGATCTTCCAAAATGCATCAGCTCGCATTTGCCCAAATTGAACTCCATCTGCCATATCTCTGCCCAACTCTCCAATCTATCCATATTCTGCTTCATTCTCTGACAGTCCCTTCACTATCTGCTACTCCACCAATCTTCAGTGTCATCTGCAAACTTGCTACTCAGACCACCTATGTCTTCCTACAGGTCATTTATGTATATCACAAACAACAGAGGTCCCAGCACGGATCCCTGTGGAACACCACTGGTCACAGTTCCCCATTTGCCACAATTACTCTCTGTCTCCCGTTGCCCAGCCAATTCTTTATCCACTTAGCTAGTATACCCTGGACCCCATGCAACTTCACTTTCTTCATCAGCCTCCATCAACCTTATCAAATGCCTTACTGAAGTCCATGTCCTTTCCTCATCAATAAACTTTGTCACTTCTTCAAAGAATTCTATTAAGTTGCTAAGACATAACCTTCCCTTCATAAAACCATGTTCCCTATCACTGATAAGCCTATTTTCTTCCAAATGAGAATAGATCCTATCTCAAAAATTGCTAATAGATCTTATTCCTCGGTATCTTCTCCAGCAGCTTCCCTACCACTGACGTCAGGCTCACAAGTCTATAATTACCTGGATTATCCCTGCTATCCTTCTTAAATAAGGGGACAACATTAACTATGCTCCAGTCCTCCGGGAGCTTACCCATGTTTAAGGATTCAGCAAAGATATCTGTTAAGGCCCCAGTTATTTCCTCTCTTGCTTCCCTCAGTAACCTGGGATAGATTCCATCTGGGCCTGGGGACTTGTCCACCTTAATGCCTTTTAGAATACCGGACACTTCCTCCCTCTATATGCCAAACATCTCTCCCTAACCTCAACATTGGCCACGTCCCTCTCCTCGGTGAATACAGATGCAAAGTATGTGTTCAGAATCTCACACATAACTTCTTTCCTTTGTCCTTGAGTGGGCCAACCTCTTCTCTAGTTATCCTCCTGCACCTTACATATGAATAAAAGGCTTTGAGATTTTCCTTAACCCTGTTTGCTAAAGGTATCTCATGATCCCTTTTAGCCCTCTTAATTCCTTGTTTCAGATTGGTCCTCCATTCCCAATATTCTTCCCAAGCTTCATCTGTCTTCAGTTGTCTAGACCTTATGTACTCTTACTTTCTCCTCTTAGCTATTCTCACAACTTCACCTGTCATCCATGGTTTCCTAATCTTGCCATTTCTATCCATCATTTTCACAGGAGCATGTCTCTCCTGCACTCTCATCAATCTTCTCTTTAAAAACCTCTCACACATCAAATGTGGATTTACCTTCAAATAGCTGTTTCCAATCTACATTCCCCAGCTCCTACTGAATTTCGGTATAGTTGGCCTTCCCCCAATTTAGCGCTCTTCCTTTAGAACCATTCTTGTCTATGTCCATGAGTATTCTAATACCTTTGGAATTGTGATCACTATTCCCAAAGTAATCCCCTACTGAAACTTCAACCACCTGGCCGGACTCATTCCCCAACACCAGATCCAGTATAGCCCCTTCCCGAGTTGGACTATTTACATACTGCTCCAGAAAACCCTCCTGGATGCTCCTTACAAATTCTGCTCCATCTATATCTTGAACACTAAGTGAATCCCAGTCAATGTTGGGAAAATTAAAATCCCCCATCACCTGTTACCCCTACATCTTTCCATAATCTGTTGACATATTTGTGCCGCTATCTCACGCTCGCTGTTGGGAAGCCCATAGTACAGCCCCAACATTGTCATTGCACCCTTCCTATTTCTGAGCTGTGCTCATATTGCCTCAACCAAGTCTCAGTAATAGCAATAACATCATACTCCCAGGTATTAATCCAAGCCCTAAGTTCTTCTGCCTTACCTACTACACTTTTTGCATTAAAACAAATGCACCTCAAACCACCAATCCCTCTGCATTCATCTTCCACTTCCTACCTACTCTTCCCCTTACTCACGTTGACTTCATTATCTAGTTCCTTACAGGCTTTAGTTACTACATCCTTACTGTCCACTAACTTCCTCATTTGATTCACATCCCCCTGCCACATTAGTTTAAACCCTCCCCAACAGTATTAACAAAAGCACCCTTAGGACATTGGTTCCGGTCTGGCCAGGTGTAGATCATCCAATTTGTAACAGTTCCACCTCCGCCAGAACTGGTCCCAATGTCCCAAAGATCTGAACCCCTTCCTCCTGCATCATCTCTCAAGCCATGCATTTATCCTGCCTATTCTTTCAATTCTACTGTGTCTAGCACATGGCACTAGTAGCAATCCTGAGATGACTACCTTTGAGGTCCTATTTTTTAACTTGACTCCTAACTCCCTAAATTCTGCTTGTAGCGCATCATCCCGTTTTTTACCTATATCATTGGTGCCTATATGCACCACGATAACTGGCTGTTGACATTCTTATGCCTGAGACTGGGCAGTGAGTGTCAGTGAGATAGTGCACTCACAAAGGGCTCACCAGACAGCAACCAACAGGAAAAGCTTTGGCTGACTATCGACCCCTCCCTAGCTCAGGGCTACTGGAGGGAGACAAATGTGGCTCATTGATATTTTTGTCGCTTTACTGTCGAGTGATTGTTGGTAACTGCAGCTGCCAATGCCCAGGGAAGGAAGACGCATGTTCGCAGCAATTTGCCGGCTGATCTAAAATGTGCAGTCAGGTCAGAATTACGGCAAGTGGCTGACAATGGCCTAGATTCTGTAACCAGGCAGTTAAAGTAACTTTGTCAAAAGACAACTCATTTGACTAATCCTCTCCTGCTCTTGCATTGTTGAATGACTTGCTGAGAAACCAGTCCTATTTTGTGTGTTCATCAATGTTTCTCTCTTTCTAAAACTTGACCCTTTTTTTTCAAAACGTAATCAACCTGTATTCTTCTGGGATGCTGTGGTCAATGACAATCAAATATGATTAATGAAAGAGGTCAAGATAATGATACACTGTGATGACATTTTATTCAGCTTTGTCAGTGAAATAATTAAATATTGTACTAAAATATATCTTAGTTTCTGAGTTAGAAATGTAGAAACTGACGTATTGCTATATGTGAACCAATAAACATTGGCCACGTTGTCAGACTTCCTGTCAAATCTCCATTGAGTTTGAAATTCCTTCATGCATTTTTAATCCTTCAGGTTTTTGCTGTGTGTTATGGTTGAAATTGTCTTGTAAATCAAAATCTCAAGCAACAATAATTTGTTACAGTAAAAATTATGCATTTGTCACTGTTTTGTCACAATCTGCTCTGTGGCTTATTTTTCCAGAAATAATAAAATGGAGTTGGATTTCTCCCTTAACACTTGATGATAAAAGACGTAACTCTAGAATTAGTTCAGAAAATTCTATATGTACGAAGGACCAATTGTACTCCTTTTGCCCTCAGGCATGCTCATGAGAATATCTACAATAGGATTACTTTGGTAATGCTTCAGTGTAATATTACGGGCATATATAATGAAAAGAATTATGGAACTTGTCAGTTTTAGTTTAAACTAACAATCAAAGCAGATGAAAGGGTGAAGATTGTGGGGTTATATGTTATTCATCCTTTCCTGAAGGTATGTATAGCTCATAACAAACATAAAAGTAATCGAAACTTTTTTAAAAATCTAAACTTTGTTGACATAAAGGTTAATTTAATATAATTTAATAATACACTAATATGTCTGCTCACAGAAAGGAAATTTAATGTAAGCCAAATCTGATTTGTTATTCATTTCCAATTTGTTTTCTCAGGAAAGGTGGGATCTTATTGGGTACTTAATATTCAGAAATTAAATGACTCTTATGTTTCTTGTTGGATAGAAAGTGAAGATTTTAAAATTGTTTGGGGATATAGAGGGATTTTATTTTTATTTAATGTTTCATGAATCCATTGTTATTTAATGTACCATTTTTTTCTCTCCCCTCCCCTCAGGAAGGTGGTAATGTTTCGCTGCTGTACAGGTTTGCGGGCACTCTGTAACCTTCTGAACTTTTTCCAAGGTACTGCTGTCCACATGTCTCTCAGTGAGTTAGGCAAATTATTCCATCATGTGGTGAAGATACCTACATTCCCAGTAAAAGCTACTGCATAGAGAACAGCAAACTGGACAACTTCTATTCTCTTTCCCCCATCTTATTCCAATTAAAATAATTCTGCTGCCTCACCAAACTTACCTTAAACAACAACTGATTGGTCTGTATGACTCAACTCACCTCAGGGAAACTCAGTTAGCTATTGGTGAATCTAGTTGAGTTTTAGTTAATGAATGTGAGCAATTAAATGTTTCTGTTTTGTGTGTGTCACAGATATTACAGAATGACAACCCTTCTATATCTGAAGCTGTTGGTGTTATTGAGCATTGCACAAGGTAAGGTGAGAGTCAGCTCATGATAGTTATGATATGAATAACACTTTGGACTTAGTAAAAACTATAGAGTAAAACTCATAATGGGTTTCATAAAAATTGAATGGTTTTGCCTTTTGCTACTGAATTCATTGAAATTGTATTTTACTTCAATGATTGTTTCTTCATTTGATCTTTGAAATGAAAATTTTATTTTATATACAATAATATTTCAGAGATTAGAATTTTAAAATAGAGGCAGACAGATCTAGTAAATTCTGTGAAGAATTCTTTAAGCTCAGAATGTAAATTTGGGAAGGTGACCTTGATGCAGCAATTCCAAAAATGCTTGTGTTTGCAGGAGAGTGCCTGGAAAAACCTCTGAAATATTAAAGGATAAAATGCTTATAATGTTGGAGTCATGACAAGCTGGGTAAACCCATTAAGGCAATTAGTTGGCTTGAAATTCTAAACAGAAGATTCAAAGTATTAGCTCAGAAGAATCAGGAGTTGAGTTCAGAAGCAAGTTTTAGTTTTCAGGAGTAGCAAGATTTTCAGTCTGAACATGTCACTTCAGAAGTGTTTCTGGTTTGTTGAGCTTCAAGCGACAGAGTTTTGATAGAAATTGTCAAGTTGCTAGGATTGAGAAAGTTAAGGCCATCAGGATTGTGACAGTTTCATGCCAATGGATTCGGAAAGGAATCATAAAATCAAAGTTTCAACAGTCAAGCGAAAGAGACTGGAAAACCTAAGTTAAATAAAAATGTGAAAACTGAGCTATAAGTAATATTTCTCTGGGACTGAGTCTCTGCAACAGATGTTGGAGAAATAGGTTGAAATTTTCTTTTGATGTTTGTGTTAAGATCTTTCTAGCTGCAGAAATCACTGTCATGCATGGACTGTGGAGGACCATGAACAGAAAAAAGAATTTGAGGGACGATTGCTAACCACGAAAGTAACCAAATGCAATAATTACCGTCACAGAGTAGCGAGTCATTACAAATATAATCTATCAAGCCAGATTTCATTCCTCTTTGTGATTTGTCTGGTATTTGTTGGGACCAGAGAAAAACTTCCTGTTAAAGGTGCTGGTGCCCATCAGAACATGTATCTGAGAGCAACATGCCAGATCCCCCTCCTCCCCAACTGCCCATTCTTCATCTACTTACAACTCAGTAATAAGGTTGTGCAGTCTGACCTCAGACCCCAGCACAACCAACAATCCCGTGTCAAACAATGTTCATCAGCTGCCATAGATAGATGTGAGTTGACTGAGGTTGGTGGGATGCATTGTTTCCGTTCTAGTTCACTCCCACAGCGATCATGGCATCTTCATGTTTGTTAGGTTGGTGAAATCATCAATGATATAGGACTCAGACAGTGTCAGCATCAGTGAACATGCTTTTAAAAAGTCACTTCTTTGTGAAAAACAAACTTCCTCAAATAAAGGTGCAAAAATGATTGACAAATAGTTTGGATAAGGCAAGTGCATGTAGCCACTCCCTAAGAAATTAACATACTCACAGGTATATAAGTGTGAGGAGAATTTTTTTAAAAATGAGAAATCTGCAAAGTTCTAATTTGAAATTGTGTGGCCAAATAATATTTAAACTCGTGAAGAAAAGAGATGTCATGTGATTGCCCAAAATTTTGTTTTGATTCCAAAGTTATTCTGTGCACACACTGACTGCTGGCACAGGGATGTATCTGGCTGAATTCCCTTTGCTATAGATGGTGGAGTAGATTCCAAGGAATCCTTTCCAGGAATCCTCCATGACTGGCTAAAATGACTCACTGGTTGTTTTTACACAAGAAATTACAAAGAAAGCAAGTGGAAGCAATGGGTGTTACACTCAGCAGGTCTCAAATATTCTCCAAAAAACTGCAATTGGCTAATTCCTCCCACAATTGGGCCATGTGTTCTGCCTCTGAGAGTTGTCCAGATTGTGTGACTCCATCCGAGCTCCCCATTCCTTACAGATGCAACAATGTTGAGGGTGTAAGGGGAGAGTTGGCTGTGCTGGATTGGAGATATATTGAAATATTTGATGGTAGTCAGACAATAATTAGCATTTTAAGAACAACAACAAAATCTACAACAAATGTACATTCCTCTAAAGCCCAGACAGACAAAGGGAAAGATGAATTAACTGCTGTTAAGAAAAAAGTTAAAGATTGTAATAGATCAAAGGAATTATCTTCTAAGGATACTAGAAATAGGAGGATTTGGAGCAAATTAGAACCAAGCAAAAGTTGACCATAAAACTTATGAAGAAAGAGAAATGAGAATATGAATTTGAAATAGAAAAGATTGGCAAGCACAATGTGTATCCATTACATATCGGAGCAGGAGAGCTCAGACTGGAGAAGCTCATAGAAGAAGGTACAGAAAAGCTCCTAGAAAAACTAAAGAGGTGATCTAAAGAGGGGAGATGAGAAAACTGGTGAAGTCAACGTTGATGCTGTATGTTTGGAAGGTCCCAAGGTAGAAGATGAGGTGATCTTCCTCCAAGCGTTGGATGGTTAGGATTTGGCAGTGGAGGAGGCCCAGGACTTGCATGTTCTTAACGGAGTGGGAGGGGGAGTCGAAATGGTCAACCACAGGGTGGTGGGGTTGTTTGGTGCATGTGTCCCTGAACCACTGGGTGAGTTGCCATCCTGTCTCCCCAATGTAGAGCCAACTACATTAAGAGCAACGAAAACAGTAGATGAGGTGTTTGGATGTGCAGGAAAATCTCTGCTGGAGGGGGAAGAATCCTATGGGGCCTTGGATGGAGGTGATGGTAGGAAATGTGGATGCAGGTTTTACACCTCTTGTAGTGATGGGGAAGGTATCAGGGTTGGAGAGTGGGTTAATGAGGGAATCACAAAGGGAATGGTCTCTGCAGAACGCAGATGGGGTGGGGAGGAAAATATAATTCTGATGGTGAGGTCTGACTGTAGGTGGCAGAAATGGTGGAGGATAATGTATTGTATCCAGAGGTTGGTAGAGTGGAACATGAGCACCAGGAGGTTCAATTTTTGCTGCGGTTGGAGGAGTGGGGTTTAAGGGCGGAGGTGCGGGACGTAGAAGAGACGCACTGGAGGGCATCATCAACCACGTGCGAGGGGACCTTGTGGTCCCTGAGAAAGGAGGCCATCTGGGATATTCTGGAGTAGAATTGCTCCTCCCTGGAGCAGATACAGCGCAGGCGGAGAAATTGGGTGTAAAGGATAGCGTTTTAGTGGAGGGGGATAGGAGGAGGTGTAGTCCAGGTAGCTGTGAGAGTCGGTGGGTTTGAAACAGACATCTGTGTTGAGTCAGTTGCCAGTGGGAATCCTGAGGGACAGGATGTACATGTAATTGGAAAGGCAAGGACTGATTAAGGATAGTCAGCATGGCTTTGTGTGTGGGAAATCATGTCTCACAAACTTGACTGAGTTTTTTGAAGAAGTAACAAAGAAGATTGTTGAAGGCAGAGCAGTGGACGTGATCTATGTGGACTTCAGTAAGGCATTCGACAAGGTTCCCCATGGGAGACTGATTAGCAAAGTTAGATCTCATGGAATACAGGGAGAACTAGCCATTTCGATACAAAACTGGCTCAAAGATAGAAGACAGAGGGTGGTGGTGGGGGGTTGTTTTTCAGACTGGAGGCCTGTGACCAGTGGAGTGCCACAAGGATCGGTGTTGGGTCCTCTACTTTTTGTCATTTACATAAATGATTTGGATATGAGCATAAGGGGTACAGTTAGTAAGTTTGCAGATGACACCAAAATTGCAGGTAGGAGAAAGTGAGGACTGCAGATGCTGGAGACCAGAGTTGAAAAGTGTGGTGATGGAAAAACACAGCAGGCCAGGCAGCATCCGAGGAGCAGGAGAATCGACGTTTCAGGCATAAGTCCTGAAGATTCCTGAAGAAGGGCTTATGTCCGAAACGTCAATTCTCCTGCTCTTCGGATGCTGCCTGGCCTGCTGTGTTTTTCCAGCACCACACCCCAAAATTGGAGGTGTAGTGTACAGCAAAGAGGGTTACCTCAGAATACAACAGGATCTTGACCAGATGAGCCAATGAGCAGAGAAGTGGCAGATGGAGTTTAATTCAGATAAATGTGAGGCGTTGCATTTTGGGAAAGCAAATCTTAGCAGGATTTATACACTTAATGGTAAGGTCCTCGGGAGTGTTGCTGAGCAAAGAGACCTTGAAGTGCAGGTTCATAGCTCCTTGAAAGTAGAGTCACAGGATAGTGAAGTAGGTGTTTGGTATGCTTTTTTTTATTGGTCAGAGTATTGAGTCCAGGAGTTGGGAGGTCATGTTGCGGCTCTACAGGACATTGGTTAGGCCACTGTTGGAATATTGCATGCAATTCTGGTCTCCTTCCTATTAGAAAGATGTTGTGAAACTTGAAAGGGTTCAGAAAAGATTTACAAGGATGTTGCCAGGGTTGGAGGATTTGAGCTATAGGGAGAGGCTGAACAGGCTGGGGCTGTTTTCCCTGGAGTGTCGGAGGCTGAGGGGTGACCTTATAGAGGTTTACAAAATTATGAGGGGCATGGATAGGGTAAGTAGGCAAAGTCTTTTCCCTGGGGTAGGGGAGTCCAGAATTAGACGGCATAGGTTTAGGGTGAGAGGGGAAAGATATAAAAGAGACCTAAGGGGCAACTTTTTCACACAGAGGGTTGTACGTGTTTGGAATGAACTGCCAGAGGATGTGGTGGAGGCTGGTACAATTGCAACATTTAAGAGATATTTGGATAGGTATATGAATAGGAAGGGTTTGGAGGGATATGGGCCGGATGCTGGCAGGTGGGACTAGATTGGGTTGGGATATCTGGTTGGCATGGATGGGTGGGACCATGCTGTACATCTCTATGACTCTAAGTGGAGGTGGAGAGGTCCAGGAAGGAGAGGGTGATGTCTGAGATGGGTCCAGGTGAACTTGAGGTCAGGGTGGAAAGTGCTAGCGAAGTTGATGAACTGTTCAACCTCCTTGTGGGAGCATGAGGTCGCGCCAAGCCAGCCATTGATGTAGCGGAGGAAAAGGTAGGGAATGGTGCCAGCGTAAGTGCAGAAGATGGACTGTTCCATGTGAAAGTGAGGACTGCAAATGCTGGAGATCAGAGCTGAAAATGTGTTGCTGGAAAAGCGCAGCAAGTCGGGCAGCATCCTTCTCCAAAAGCAAGCATAGCTGGGACCCATACGGGCGTCCATGGCTACCCCTTTGGTCTGAAGAAAGTGGGAGGATTGGAAGGATTTATCAGGCTAGTGTAATTCAATTTCTGGTTAATGATAACCTCTAGGATGTTGATGGAGGAGGGGAGGTGCAAATTCACTTATAGTGATAACATTGAATGCTACGGGGTGATGGTTAGAAAATGTAACAAAATTAGAGTGAGTGCTGGCCCTGTGAGTGTGAAGTAACAGGTGGAAGATGGTGGCATTAACCCTTAAAGGGAGTAGGTTATTGACCATCTTGCTGCAGTGCTGATCTGTCTGGCTCTATTGGTTTGGTTACCTTTGGCAATCACCAGGAACTGGACTGCCCACCAGCCTCTCCAATCTCAATCCTGGAAGTGCAGAACCATGTCATCTTTTCTCTGAGACATGTTTATGACTGAGGACCACAGTGTGAGGGTCACTCCTGGTTCCAGCATCTCCAACTCTTTCATCACAAGATTCAATAAGAAACACATTCAATGTCTTGCTCACAAAATTAATGAGGAGAACAGCAGAAGATGGTGTGAGAAAATTCATCCAGGCCATGGGGGACCACCAGACTCTTACTGCAAATGAGGAAATTCTTCCCCTGCGAGTTGGAAAGGGAAGTGGACTCTCTTTCAGAGAGTCAGTACAAATATAATGGATGTAAACATCGAGATTCCATCACTTGCTGCTGCTGTAGACTACAATGGAGCTTCCACTGGTTGGATATCCAAATTTTTCCAGATGTGCTGAGGGTTACACAAACTAAGCTGTTGAAGACAGCCAGTTTCCTGGGAGCTGATTTATATTGTGATGCTGAAAAGAAAATTATTAGAATAATGAAGCTTCTTAACCATCAACAGGAGCCGCATGACCACAACATTTATCTTCCACAACTCTTTCCACAAGCAACTTTATAAAGTTTCAAGTGTCACATTGAAATTTCTCAAAACACTGTATAGAAACTGAGGCTGTATTTTATATTGACCACAAAAAAATTCACGGACAGAAAATGGAGATGTGAGAGTCAACACTTGCCATCACTTTGTATCCATTAAAAGCCACATTTTTAATTACAACAGGCAGGAAAGGCATCTCTGCTATTTTTTGGTGATTTGTTTAAATTTTTTTTATCACCTTTGTTGAGACCTATTCTGTGTTGTTTAAATTTGAATGCAGTTTCACTGATCAGAATAAGATGAAAAATTGTCAATCTTCACTAATGACCTTTTCTTAAATGGTTAACATACTGATGGGGCTTCCTTTTTTATATACCCAAAAGTGCTCTTGCACACAACTGATTTTGTTTTATTCTTCCATCATTTGTAGCATTTTAGAAGAATCATAGAATCCCTTCAGTATGGAAGCAGGCTATTCAGCCCATTGAGTGCTCCGAACAGCATTCCAACCAGACTTACCTCTTTACCCTTTCCCTGTAACCCTGCATTTCCCATAGCTAACCCAGCTACCCTGCACATCCCTGGACACTATGGGTAATTTAGCATGGCCAACCTGCACATCTTTGGACTGTGGGAGGAAACTGGAGCACCTGGAGGAACCCACACAGACACAAGGAGAATGGGCAAACTCCGCACAGGTAGTCACCCAAGAGTGGAATTAAACCCACGTCCCTGGTGCTGTGAGGCAGCAGGTGCTAACCATTGAAGGAGAGACAGGGAGATGAGAGGGGGATAAATCATAATGGAGTTGGAGGGAATAGCCTTCCAATTTTATTTCTTTTATTAACATATTTTTTTCCTAATCAAACTGTTCAGTGAATATATTACACAGCTTCGGAGCAGGTGGGACTTGCACTTTGGTCTCTCAGTCCAGGGGAAAGCATATATCATACCACCCCAAGTGGGTTAGTTTTCAGATTTCAATCACGAACATATTATGTGAATTACACCCTTCATCAATCATTCATTAATGAACTGAGTGTTACAATTCAGCGAATGTTAACAAAACTGACAGAAAAGTTCAGTTAGCAGAAGGGTGTAGCGACAAAAATAATTTAACTAGCCAATTAAATCCCCACAAAAACTCAAACCCATAATATTTTAGTCTTTTAATCGACAGTAAATAGCAGAACGGAGGCTCAGGATCTAAACAGCAGCTGAGTGGAAATGAGGTATTTAACCTAATTATCTAACCAGCAATTAAATTTTGCTTTCACTCCAATTTGTTTCAGTTTTTCTATCAATTTTCAAAACAGTATTGAGTCAGTCATCCTCATTGGATGTTCAAGTCAGGTGACACAGTCCAAACTGCCTCTGAGGACTGGGTTATAGTGCCGCCTTGCCCTGTCTCCCAGTGTGCCTCACATCCCCTCCTCACTGCTCAGTGACCATTCCCCTAGTTCTGTGCCCTTTCTCTATTTCTCCAGTGTTCTTCCTGTTAATATTCTCCGTTGTCACTGACTGTCCACCAGTCATCCTGTGGAATCCAGTGTTGTTTATTTCCTCTATCTACACATTCCCTCTGACCTTGCCCTCCCTCTATCGACTTTGACGGAAATCACACAAAACCAGGTTAAAGTGCTACCGGTTTATTTGAAACTGTAAGGGTTCGGAGCCCCCGCTCCTTCCTCAGATAGCTAGTGAGAGAGAATACACTGGACACAGAATTTATCAGTAAAAGATCAAAGGGTCATACAGCTTATGTGAATGTATTGAACAAACCTAGATGGATATTAAGTCTTTAATCAGTTAGAATGGAGGTACAAGTTTTGATTGATTAATCTGTAAATCCCAGAAATTCTTTCAATTCACTGCCCCAAGGTAACTTCAGGTTTTATCAGAATAAAGGTGATACCTCAGGTCAGACAATGCCTTTTAGGTGTCAGGCCATATTTTAAATTGGATTCAGAAGGGTTTTATTTTCAAAGTAGGAATTTGTAAAATACTGCATTGACTGACTGTTTCGGGTGTAGGTTTGCTCGCTGAGCTGTAGGTTTGATATCCAGACGTTTCATTACCTGGCTAGATAACATCATCAGTGGCGACCTTCAAGTGAAGCGAAGCTGTTGTCTCCTGCTTTCTATTTATATCTTTCTCCTGGATGGGGTTCCTGGGGTTTGTGGTGATGTCATTTCCTGTTCGTTTTCTGAGGGTTTGATAGATGGTATTTAGATCTATGTGTTTGTTTATGGCGTTGTGGCTGGAGTCCCAGGCCTCTAGGAATTCTCTGGCATGTCTTTGCTTAGCCTGTCCCAGGATAGATGTGTTGTCCCAGTCGAAATGGTGGTGCTTTTCATCCGTGTGTAGACTGACTGTCTACAGACTAGGCACTTTACAACCTTCTGGACTTAATAGTTCAACACCTTCAGATTGTGAACTCAGTTCCATTCCTTCCCTTTGTTTTAGCTTTAACTTGTTACATTCTCTGTCACCATGTCCTCTGTCCCCTCCCCCACCCCAGTGGGACAGTCTGTTTCCAGTCTAGAAATTAGACACACCATGGCTTAGAAAGTGTGGACACTGGGAAGATGTTTCCATTAGTCAGGGAGACCAGGACCCTTGGGCACAGCCTTAGAATTAGAGGGGGTGTCAATTTAGAACGGAAATGAGGAAACATTTCTTCAGCCAGAGAGTGGTGGGCCTGTGGAATTCATAGCCACAGAGTGCAGTGGAGGCCAGGATGTTGGGGGTCTTCAAGGCAGAGAGTGATAAATTCTTGATCTCACAAGGAATTAAGGGCTACAGGGAGAGTGCGGGTAAGTAGAATTGAAATGCCCATCAGCCATGATTAAATGGCGGAGTAGACTCGATGGACCGAATGGCCTTACTTCCATACCTATGTCTTATGGTCTTAGGTCCAGCCATTCTCCCGTTCCAATCACTTAATCTGCACTATCAGCAGCCTTTCTCCTCCAGCACTCCACCACCGCCCCCCCCCCCCTAGTGATTGCATAGATGCTGCCCCCTCCACACTTCATGTTAGCTCTGATGAAGAGTCATCTTGACTCGAAATGTTAGTGTGCTCTCTCTCCATGGATGCTGTCTGACCCACTGTGATCTCCAGCGTTTTTTGTTTTCAGTACAGGTTCCAGCATCTGTAGTAATTTACTCATATTTCGTCTGGCAGCACCTATGGAGAGAGAAAGCGAGTGAATGTTTTGAGTTTGATATCTTTCTTGGAGTATTCTAGATTGGATTGATGATGTGACTGATAACATCTTCATCCATGATCGCTGATTTCAGGAAGAAAGGAGAAGGACACACCCCTATCTACATCAACAGAGCTGAGGTGGAGAGGGTTGAGGTTGTCAAGTTCCTAGGAGTCATGATAACTAACAATCTGTCCTGGACCTCCTTTGTAGATGTGACAGTCAATACCTCTTCTTCTTCAGGAGGCTAAGTAAATTCAACATGTCGATAAGGACCCTTACCAACATTTATGGATGCACCATAGAAAGCATTCGAGCTGGACGCATCATGGCTTGATACGGCACCTGCTCTGCCCAGGACTATAAGAAACTACAGAAAATTGTGAACACAGCCCAGACCATCACACAAACCAACCTTCCATCCATGGACTCCATTTACACATCTCGTTGTCATGGAAAAGCAGCCAACATCATCAAAGACCCCTCCCATCCTGGTTATAATCGCTTCCAACCTCTTCTATCAGGCAGAAGATACAAAAGGTTAAACACGCGTACCAACAGATTCAAGAACAGCTTCTTCCCTGCTGTCATCAGACTGCTGAAAGGACCTCTCAAATTTCAAACCTAATGTCAATCTTGGTTTTGTGCCCCTCCAGTGCAGTGTAACCTTGTAGGCCTCACTGTCTAATCACCCAATCATCTGTATGTCCTTGTTTGCTATGATCTGCCTGTACTGCTCACAAAACAAAACGATGATTAATCAAATCAAATCAAATCTTTACTTCAAATTGTGTAACTATATCTTTCTAGTTCTTTCCAAACAATGGATTGGAGTGAGCTATTACAGATTCCAGCCATAATTTTGAGTATGATGTCTTCAAATTTCACAACACTGAGTAATCAAATTAAAAGTGACAAGTTAAAATGAAATAATCACTTTGTAATTGCTTCATTTTTCTCAACAGTTATTGGGATCAGCATCAGAGAGTGAGAGGTTAATAATTATTTGGAAGTAGGGGAGGGGGAGGCATCCCATCCATTCTATTAAGAGGCTGAACTGAAATATCTTCCAAATGCAGATTTATTCCCTGGGTATTTTAAAGTATTCTCTGACTTCAGTTCAGATTCCAACAGTGGTGTTTTTTTCTGTACTATTTCAGGAGTTACTTATTATTCCACATATGTTTTAGTTTGTTCAAGTAAAACATTAAGTCAAGTTTGGAATATGGGTTGCAGTAGACAAGATGAAGTTTCCAATTATTTATTTTTTGAGATACAGACTTAATGGAAAATGTTGTTTTTAAGACTGTGTGGACTCTTGGCACATCCCATAACAGTGTAAACCACTAGGAGCCACAAACTGTGTTGCAACTTGAGGCCCTTGTCTTAATTAAGCCCTGATGGTACCAGAGACCTAAATCCAGGAGTCCTGTCCCTGAACACTGACCACCATCCCTTTTGCAGGAGAAGGGGTAGGAGAAAACAATGGGTGGTTGTAACTTGTACATCCCCAGTATGTGGAGGAAACAGCATTCATTAAAGTAATGTTCATTATTGGGATGTTGTTGTGGTTCTGCTCGCCGAGCTGGAAGTTTTTGCTGCAAACGTTTCGTTCCCAGGCTAGGGAACATCATCAGTGCTGTTGGAGCCTCGTGTGAAGCGCTGCTTTGATGTTTCTTCCGGTATTTATATTGGTTTGTTCTTGCCGCTTCCGGGTGTCAGTTTCAGCTGCAGTGATTTGTATGTGGGGTCCAGGTCGATGTGTCTGTTGATGGATGTTCTTGCCGTTTCCGGGTGTCAGTTTCAGCTGTAGTGGTTTGTATATGGTGTCCAGGTCAATGTGTCTGTTGATGGAGTTTGGGGATGAATGCCATGCTTCTAGGAATTCTCTGGCTGTTCTCTGTCTGGCTTGTCCTATGATAGTGGTGTTTTCCCAGTCAAATTCATGTTGCTGGTTGTCTGAGTGTATGGCTACTAGAGATAGCTGGTCGTGTCGTTTTGTGGCTAGCTGATGTTCATGGATGCGGATTGTTAGCTGTCTTCCTGTTTGTCCTATATAGTGTTTTGTGCAGTCCTTGCATGGTATTTTGTAAACTACGTTAGTTTGGCTCATGCTGAGTATTGGGTCCTTTGTTCTAGTGAGTTGTTGTCTGAGCGTGGATGTTGGCTTGTGTGCTGTTATGAGTCCTAAGGGTCGCAGTAGTCTGGCTGTCAGTTCTGAGACGCTCCTGACGTATGGTAGAGTGGCTAGTCCTTTTGGTTGTGGCATGTCCTCGTTCCGTGGTCTATCTCTTAGGCATCTGGTGATAAAGTTGCGTGGGTATCCGTTTTTGGCGAATACCTTGTATAGATGTTCCTCTTCCTCTTTTCGCAGTTCTGGTGTACTGCAGTGTGTTGTGGCCCTTTTGAATAGTGTCCTGATGCAGCTTCGTTTGTGTGTGTTGGGGTGGTTACTTTCATAGTTTAAGACTTAGTCTGTGTGTGTTGGTTTCCTGTGTACCCTTGTGGTGAATTCTCCGTTGGGTGTTCCCAACACACCACAAAGTAACCACCCCAACACACACAAACGAAGCTGCATCAGGACACTATTCAAAAGGGCCACAACACACTGCAGTACACCAGAACTGCGAAAAGAGGAAGAGGAACATCTATACAAGGTATTCGCCAAAAACGGATACCCACGCAACTTTATCACCAGATGCCTAAGAGATAGACCACGGAACGAGGACATGCCACAACCAAAAGGACTAGCCACTCTACCATACGTCAGGAGCGTCTCAGAACTGACAGCCAGACTACTGCGACCCTTAGGACTCATAACAGCACACAAGCCAACATCCACGCTCAGACAACAACTCACTAGAACAAAGGACCCAATACCCAGCATGAGCCAAACTAACGTAGTTTACAAAATACCATGCAAGGACTGCACAAAACACTATATAGGACAAACAGGAAGACAGCTAACAATCCGCATCCATGAACATCAGCTAGCCACAAAACGACACGACCAGCTATCTCTAGTAGCCATACACTCAGACAACCAGCAACATGAATTTGACTGGGAAAACACCACTATCATAGGACAAGCCAGACAGAGAACAGCCAGAGAATTCCTAGAAGCATGGCATTCATCCCCAAACTCCATCAACAGACACATTGACCTGGACACCATATACAAACCACTACAGCTGAAACTGACACCCGGAAACGGCAAGAACGTCCATCAACAGACACATCGACCTGGACCCCACATACAAATCACTGCAGCTGAAACTGACACCCGGAAGCGGCAAGAACAAACGAATATAAATACCGGAAGAAACATCAAAGCAGCGCTTCACACGAGGCTCCAACAGCACTCATGATGTTCCCTAGCCAGGGAACGAAACGTTTGCAGCAAAAACTTCCAGCTCGGCGAGCAGAACCACAACAACGGATACCCGAGCTACAAATCTTCAATCAGATTTTACTGGGATGTCCCAAGCCTGATCTACCAGTCCTTCTTCAGACATGGTAGGAGGAGGTCTTAAGTTACTACTTTTTTTGGAGAAATGGGATACCATTTGGACATCTAAAGAAATATATTTCATATGATCCTGGATACCTTTGGAAGACATCAGGTGGTCTTTGGGATTACTGAAATTAGATACGAAGGTACTTATAGAGTGCTAAACTCATTTGAGCTGTTAGAAAAATGTCAAAGGGAGCTGTGAATCTTTTCTCCTTTACATATTTTGAAATAACTGTCCGAAAATACCAGGGTTTACTGTTTCACTCTACGGGTTGTCGCATCAATTGTGACAAAATTAGTGCTGCATGAGTAATTTCACAGCCTATCATTATCACCATGAGGTGCCTGCCAGCTTACAGTTTGTTGACAGTTCCAGGTGCATATAAAATCTATGAATTAGACCTTTGAATACAAATGCTTGCTTTTACAATGGAGTAAAGGAACTTAAATATGGTGACATTTTTTTTAATCAGTTAGCTTTTTTGCTGTTCAGAAAATGAATTCATCAAAAGGCACTTCAAAGCAGCATCTAATTTCAGCGTTGGTCCTGAGATCTGTCCATGATGGCTGAGTTGGCATGGAGTACGTAAGGGCAAAGGGCAGTGGGTGTGGGGACATGGGTTGACATGTGTTGGCACTAAGTTGACATAGAGTTGTAATTGACCATGGGATGAATGGAGTGATATGGAGGGGATGGCTGGGCTGGATGGGATGGATGCGTTGGCGAGTGTGTAGAGATTTGGGAGTGGGAGGGATGTAGGCCCAGGACTGTATTTTGTTTTATTCTTTCTTTGCTTTGATAATGATGGAGAAATGAGACTGGCAGTTTGCCCAGTCAGCCTCTGTACCCAACAACCCCTTTGCTTGCCCCAGGGTTGGCTGGGCTGACTCCCATTTTCATCATCCCTCAGAAGAAGAGCCCACACTCTCGGGGCATATTTTCCAGAGTGGGTTTGTGGAGCTGGGAATCCCCCAACTCCACAGCCTGGAAGCAAGAATTGAGGCCTAAAATTTTTAAAATACATTTAATTTAATTTCTCAGGTCTAGCTGAAGACAGGATCATTGGAGGATCCGAAGTTGTCCCTCACTCTATCCCGTATCAAGCTTCCTTACAGATACGATCAGTACATTACTGCAGTGGAACTGTAATTCACCCCAGGTGGATCCTGTCAGCAGCTCATTGTGTGAAACCGTAGGTTGCTTACAAATATAAATGACAATGTCTGTTTTAAAATAACAAGTGCATTATAAAAAACTTCAAAAATTAAAAAATCATGTGGTTGTTTTTCTGTTCCAGTCCATATCTCATCACAGTTGTGTTGGGTGAACATAGCCTTTCCAGGTCAGATGGCAATGAACAATTCTACAGAGTGATCAAACTTGTAATGTTTCCTTTCTACCAACCTAGAACATTCAGGCATGATATCATGCTGTTGAAAGTAAGTAGTGTGGAAGAATAACATTAAGTAGAAACTGTTGGTGTGTTTACGTGAGCAGATAAAAATGTGTTTGAAAATCAGATGTCTCAAAACATGAGACCGTTCTGAGGCATGTGCTCTCAGACCGCCATTCTAAGTTAAATTGCCAAGTGTGCAAGTTCTGTGACATCCCTTTGATATACAATTAGAATAAAATATCAGCTTCTGTTTTTTTTCCCCTGACTGAGTCCCAAGGACAGATCATTTAAAAATAGATTCAAGTGACCCTTGCCTGCGTTGATACAGTTATAGAGTCTGCCTTTTGCCAGAGATCAAATCCTATGCCAGAGAGGAGATTGGTCTGTTAGCTGTGGCTGTTAGTGGCACTCAGGCCTCTAAGAGAAAACACTGTAGGTTCAAGACCCACCTCAACACTGATAATCTAGCAGAGTACTAAAGGAATACTGTACTGCCTGATACTCTAGCAGAGTATTAAAGGAGTACTGCACTGCCTGGTACTCTAGCAGAGTAATGAAGGAATACTGTACTGCCTGATACTCTAGCAGAGTACTAAAGGAATACTGCACTGTCTGATACTCCAGCAGAGTACTAAAGGAATACTGTACTGCCTGAAACTCTAGCAGAGTACTAAAGGAATACTGTACTGCTTGATACTCTAGCAGAGTACTAAAGGAGTATTGTATTGCCTGATACTCTAGCAGAGTACTAAAGGAATACTATACTGCTTGATACTCTAGCAGAGTACTAAAGGAATACTGTACTGCCTGAAACTCTAGCAGAGTAATAAAGGAATACTGTACTGCTTGATACTCTAGCAGAGTACTAAAGGAATACTATACTGCTTGATACTCTAGCAGAGTACTCAAGGAATACTGCACTGCCTGATACTCTAGCAGAGTACTCAAGGAATACTGTACTGCCTGATACTCTAGCAGAGTACTAAAGGAATACTGTACTACCTGATACTCTAGCAGAGTACTAAAGGAGTACTGTACTGCCTGAACATACAAATGAGCTACAGAAGTAGGTCATTTCATGCCTCAAGCCTGCTCTGTCATTCAGTAAGAGTATGGCTGACCCGACTGTGTTTTTAATTTCATTTTCTCCTTTACCCAAATCACCCTAAATTCTCCAATCAACCTCCACTGCCAGTGACTCCACCTTGTTCTGAAACAAAGAGTTTCAAAATCACACGACCATCTGAGAGAAAACGTTTCCCCTCATTTCTGTCCTAAAAGGGTGACCCCTAATTTTAAATCAGTGACCCCTTGCTCTGGACTGCCTCACAAGAGGAACTGTCCTCTCCATGTAATCCTTGTTCAGATCATTCAAATGCAGTCTTTTGGATGAGGTATTGAATGAAGGCCTGACCTTGCTCTCAGGTGTATGCTAAAGGTCCAAATTGAAGGTTGCACATTTCCACTTCGTTGGCTGTAAAGCACTTTCAGATTCAGACCACTTCCTGTGACCATGCAATACAGTTGTAAGTATTTCCCTATTATACTGGCAGCAGCTCCTGAATTCCTTCCTGATTTGAGGCACAGTAATGTTTACTTTTGTTCTCAGGCCCTATCATAGCTGGATCTAGAATCAAGTCCATACCTACTGGAATTTCCTCAGTAGTCCAGAAACAATCGGAGATCACATTGGGATTGTACGCAATAGGCAAAAGAAGTGACTCCTACTTTGGAATTTTTTTCAACTTTCTAACAGAGGCAGAACCCCAGTGACTGAAGGTTTTTCTCTGTGTTCCCAAGGCCAGCCTTATTCCCGCAAGATTGTGCCTCTCACCTTTGTTGCAATTGGTTAAAGCATCCCAAAATTGGAAAGGAAAATTACAGATTCAGATTGTCATGCTGCTGAAAATGATATTTGTTCTGGACATCAATGTGAATGATTTGGTCATGTTATTACACATTGCACACTAAATGAGAAGATTTCCTTTTGGATGTTATTGTTGATAAAATGACAAATGAACTGTTGTTTGTTCATAGTTACATTGCAATTGCTACCAACAGCCTGTTAGGTATACCCTTGTGGAGTAAATGGCCCATTTCCATGTTGCAAATGTAATTGTATGTAATTGCCAAGAATCATAAAGAGGCTCAGAAAGGGTGCCATAGTGGGTAAGCGTAGAGGAAAACACTTACTGAGATGTTTTTGTGTGGACTGAATGTATGCGTAAAGGTTTGGATTAAAAGAAAATTGCTGATGAAGGCTGAATAGGATGTAAATGTTGCTGCCCTGATATGCTACAATACCATTCCTAAACAGTACAAGGGAAAGCTTTGTCAGAGACAGTGTGTCTTTTTTAAATTCCAAGGAATAAGTTAGAGGAGCATCTACTCCTTATCCATGGAAGTGGGTCACAATAGAAGATGTGTCAAAATGGGTCACCACTCTATAAATGCACACACACTATCATTACAACACAAAATGTGTTTGATATTACAGACCAATATTTGATTAAATCTGTTTAGCAAATCTATTGTGTGAGCATCAAATGTTACACTTCTGTTTTATCAGTTGGATAGACCAGCAAAACGGAATGCATATATCAACCTCGTATCAATTCCATCTACTGATAAAATGGTTCGTGAAAATACCCTATGTACAGTCTCTGGCTGGGGAGTCACCACTGTTTACAGTTATAGTCTATCTGATGTACTTATGGCAGTGAAGGTTCCAATCATTCCTCGTTACAAGTGCAATCGACCTTCTTCATATGGTGGAAGAGTGCATCCCTACATGATCTGTGCAGGCTACAGGACAGGAGGCAAGGATTCTTGTCAGGTATGGCTAGTTGTAACTCTTTATATTTATCCTCCTAAGTATTGTCGCTGATCACAATAATAAAACAACTCGAACAATTTTTTTTAGATTAGATTACTTACAGTGTGGAAACAGGCCCTTCGGCCCAACAAGTCCACACCGACCCGCCGAAACGCAACCCACCCCTACACCTACATTTGCCCCTTACCTAACACTACGGGCAATTTAGCATGGCCAATTCACCTGACCCGCACATCTTTGGACTGTGGGAGGAAACCGGAGCACCCGTTGAAATCTCATGCAGACACGGGGAGAATGTGCAAAAGGTCTTGTGGTGCAATAGCAGTGACCCTACCTCTGGGCTAATAGGCCTAGGCTGAAGTACAAGCTGCTCTAGGTGTGTTGTAGAACATCCAAAGGGGCTGTTCTGAAAAATATGTGTTAAATGAGGAATCTCTCATTTTTTGTGGTATTCAGTAGAATGACAGAACATTCACTCTGTAACCTTATAAATGAAGGACTAGCCACTGGGATAATGCATCCAAGAAAATCTGTGTTCATTAACCTGCCTGATAGAAAGAAAACATTGGGAATAGGAAGAAAATAAAACTGGGAACCTTTAAATATATTAAATATAATGCTAAATAGAAAGTGCATTTTGATTAATCCTTGCCAAAGCAGTATATACTGATGTAAAATTCATAAGGTATTAGCAGCCAAATGTTGAGAAGATTACAGATATTTATGTTGAATTATTTCCTGCAGTAACACTACTGCCGGGAAGGTTTCATTGCATTATGTCAGGTTTACATTTCATTCCAAACCTATAAGCTACAAGGGTGGCATGGTGGCTCAGTGGTTAGCACAGCTGTCTCACAGCACCAGTGACCCAGGTTTGATGCCAGCCTTGGATGAATGTCTGTGTGGGGAGAATGTCTGTTAGTTGTCTCCTTTAAGGTTAAGTGAATTGACAATGGGAAATTGCCCATACTGTTCAGGGATGTGTAGGTTAGGTGCATTAGTCAGAGGTAAATATAGGGGAATGGGTCTCGGTGAGTTATTCTTCAGGGGGCCAGTGTGAACTTGTTGGGCTGAGGGGCCTGTTTCCACACTGTAGGGATTCCATGACAACAGCAGCTAGAAATGTATCAAACAAAAAGACAAATTGTGTGATTATAAATTCAATTCTCTCTGAATCCCAGAGGCTTATTTATCTGCTCTAATTCTCCTTCATTTGAGGACTACATTTGCTTTGTTATGAAATACAACAGGGAAAAAGTGACATTATCAAACTAAAAACTCTTCATTGACTCTTCTCTGTTCATTTCTTTCCCAACAGGGTGACTCTGGAGGACCATTAATTTGTAATGGAGTCATTGAAGGAATTGTGTCCTGGGGAATTAGTTGTGCACATTACAAATATCCAGGTGTATATACAAGAGTAGGCAAGTACAGAAATTGGATTCAAAATAAAATAGCAAGGTTTTGAGAACTATCTGCCATTTACCACTCCTGCTTAATTCTAAAAGTACTATAGTTGCTATCCAATTAGTTTTTTGCTTATGTTAAATCCAGAGAATACTTCAGCATTCTGTTTTTTTGGGCCAATTATCAATTATTCAACCATATTTAAATTCTTCTCTAATTGAATATACAATCATTTTGATCTTCCAATTATAAACAAATATTGATTTGACTTCAAAGGAGTTAATCGTTCAGATAAATTGTTCAGTAGGAATTTATAGAAAGTTCAATCAGTTTGTATAGGTTCAAGTGAAAATTCCTTTGTGAAAAATTGATGACAAACCTTTTCTCATTGGGAAAGAGTTGGGCAGTCTTTATGACATAATCTAATCATTATGAACTTGCTCTTTTGCTGTTTTCTGCTTGCATTTTATACCAGCTGACTCCACTCCTTCATGTTGTCTTTCATTGGGTTGTTTTGTTTCTCCTGCAGTTCCTCAGAATGACTCTCTGCAATGATCTCATGTGTTTATTACTTATGCTCTCTGACCCATCCAGGCTGCATTATTCCTGATCTCACACTCTGTTCTGCTGGACCCCTGGATGAATCTTTGAGGTCATTCTTATCCTCAAACATAGAATTTAGCTGCAGCAGTAGGCCATTCAGCCCTTCGAGCCTGCACCACCATCCAATATGATCATGGCTGACCATGCAATCTCAGTATCCCACTCCTGCTTTTTCTCCATGCCTCTGGATCCCTGGAGCCAAAGAGCCACGTCCAGCTCCCTCTTGAATACACCTAATGAACTCACCTCACAGGATCCACAGGTTCACAACTCTGAGCAAAGAAATTCTTCCTCATCTCAGTCATCAATGGCTTAGCCCTAAATCTTAGACTGTGACCTCTATTTCTGGATATTTCTAACATTGGGAACATTCTTCTCACATCTAACCTGTCTAGTCCCATCAGGATTTTATATGTTTCTATGAAATCCTCACTCAATCTTCAAAATTCCAGTGAGTACAAGCCCACTCTCTCTTCATATGTCAGTCCTGCCATCCCAGGAATCAGTCTGGTGAACTGATTAAGCTTTTGATTCCATTATTAATAAGTCCCCCTTACAGTTTAAACTGTGGATGTCTCCCTGAAAACAACTGGAGCTTCAGCATTCTGGCAACCTCCTGATCACCTCACGCCCACCATCCAACCCCCCCTCCGAGATTCATGCACGGGGAGACAAGTCTCCCCTCGCCATCTTCCTCAGACCAGAACAACAATCACAAATGCAGTTATAGTCCAACTGCAATAAGATTCAACACTACCTCCAGCCAACACTAGAATTAATAAGGTAAACAGTCTTGTCACAATATACTAAATACAGCCAAATTGGACATCTAATGTGTTTAAAATAGGCAAATAGTATTATTGTTAATTAGTAATTCAGAGAGTCTTTTAAGGATCTTCCAACCCTGCTCTCCACTTCACTTGCAGAAACACAGGATATCACATAATCCAGTCCCCATTACTATTGAGATGAGATCAGTGTGGATACAATCACTCTCATTGAATAATTCAATGCTTTTTATCCCTAACTGGCAGTGACAGTCACAGCATGCATTTGAGAGAAATGTGGGATCCAGGCCTGAGATTCACTGTATTGACAGGCAGTTGCAGGCTGCAGATCTTCTCCTTCCAGTGAGGTGTTCCCTGCATGTAGAAATTCTCCCTCATAAATAAGATTCCAAATAATATTTAATCCAGTGGCATTAACAATGCAACTTGCAAAACATAGATCTCTGTAGCTAACTTAGAACTACACATTAATCTCAGCTGATAGCTAACAAAGAACAGTACAGCACATGGACAAGCCCTTCAGCCCACCAAGACTGCACTGACACTTGATGCCTTTTTAAACTAAAACCCTTTTAACCTCTACACGGTCCATATCCCTTTATTCTCCGTGGAGACATATATCTGTCACGATTCCTCTTAAACATTGCTATTGTATCCACTTCCACCACTTCTTCTGGCAGTGCATTCCCGGCACTTACCACCCTCTGTGTAAAAAAAACTTGCCTCTTATATCTCCTTTAAACTTACTTGATTTTACCTTAAACCTATGTCCCCCAATGAATTGATGCTTCTATCTTGGGAAAAAGACTCTGACTTTGCATTCTACCCATGCCTGTCATAATTCTGTAAATATCTATCAGGTTGCTCATCATCCTTCAGCATTCAAGTGAAAACAAATGAAGTTTGTCCATCTGTCCTTATAGCTATTACTCTGCAAACCGGGATGCATCCTGGTAAACCGTTGTTGTATCCTCTCCAAATCCTTCTGGTAATGTGACAACCAGAACTGTTCATAATCGATTATCTGAACAAAATAGTTCGGATAAGCAAGTTTCCACTGTATTCCAAATGTAGCCTAACTAAAGTTCTATTCAGCTACAACATGACTTGCCAATTTTTATACTCAAAGTCCCGAATGATGAAGACAAGCATGTTATAAGCCTTCTTGACCACCTTATCCATTGTGTTGCCATCTGTATGTTGATGCTACTAAGGGTTCTGTCTACTTCCCTCCTGTATTAGATCTTCCAAAATGCATCACCTCACATTTGTTCAGATTAAAGCCCATCTGCCATTTTCTGCTCAAGTCTCCAGCTGACCTTTATCCTACTGGATCCTCTGGCAATCCTCCTCACTATCCACAGCTACCCCAATCTTCATGCCATCCGCAAACTTAATCAATTAGGCCACTTACATTCTCCTCCAAATCATTTCCATATATTACAAACAACAAGGGTGCCAACATTAAACTCTGTGGAACACCATTGGTCACAGATCTTCAGTCAGAAAAACACCCTCTAGCTCAGCTTTCAGTCTTCTATGATCAAGGCAGCTTGGTATCCATCTTACCAACACACCAACGATTCAATGTGACTTCATCTTTTGTATAAGCCTGCCATGAGGGACCTTGTCAAATTCTTTGCTGAAGCCCATATAGACAGTATCCACCACGCTGTCCTCATCAATCATCTTCGTCACTTTCTCAAAACCCTCAATCAAGTTTGTGAGACATGACCTTCCCTGCACAACTATAAGTAATCTAATCTAACCTAAAGCCATGCCAACTATCACTAATAAATCCATATTTTCCCAATAGGAGTAAATCCCATCCCTAAGAATCTTCTCCAATAATTTCCTTACCATTGACATAAGGCTCACTAGCCTGTAATTTTGTGGATTACCTCTGTTGTCTTTCTTAAGCAAAGGAACAACTTTGGCTGTTCTTCAGTCTTCTGGGACCTCTCCTGCGGCTAACGAGAATACAAAGCTTTCACACAGGCCCTAGCAATTTCCTTAGCTGTCTCCCTCAGCATTTGGGGACCTCTCTACTTTAATGATTTTTGAAAACACCCAACACCTGCTCCTTTTTTATATTGACATGCCCTAGAATATCAACATATCCCTCTCTAGACTCACCATCCACCATATCCTTCTGCCTTCTGAATTTTGATGCAAAGTACTCATTAAGAACCTCAGCCACTTCCTCCAGTTCCATGCATAAATTCACTGGAGTTGACGTTTCCTTTCCCTAGCTATCCTCTTGCTCCTTATATATGTATAAATGCCTTGGGATTTTAGGGCCTCTTTTAGCCGTCTTCACTCCTTGCTTAAATTCTTTCCTGCTTTCTTCAAGGGGTCTGTCTGATTTCAGTTTCCTAAACCTTTTTATAGCTTCTTTTCCTTTATGACTAAGCTCTCAATTTCCCGTGTCATCCAAAGTTCCTGAATCTTGTTATCTTTATCCTTCATTTTCACAGGAACACCTGGTCCTGAACTCTAAATCAACTGACCTTTTAAAAATTCCCACATGCCAGATTTGGATTTACCCTTAAACAGCTGCTCCCAATGTATATTCCCCAGTTCCTGCCTAACATTGTCGTTGTTAGCCTTCTCCTAATTTAGTACTTTCATCCAAGAACTACTCTTATCCTTATCAATACTTACCTTAAAACTTACAGAATTATGGCCACTGTTTTCAAAATGCTTCCCCACTGAAACTTCAATCACCTAGCTGGGCTCATTCCCCAATACAAGGTCTGGCTGTGGGGTGGTAATTATTTCTAAAAACCCCCCCCAGTAAAAGCAAGTGTTATTAGAAGGCAAGTTATCCCAACCCCTAAAGGCATGAAAAAATCTGACTATTTCACCACAATTTCCAAATAGTTCTCTAGTTTCTCATTTATGTGGTCAAGTTTTTCACGTATGGAGTCAGCTATTACGAGGGGGCATAGCTTTAAATTAAGGGGTGGTAGGTATAGGACTGATGTTCGGGGTAGATTCTTTACTCAGCGAGTCGTGAGTTCATGGAATGCCCTGCCAGTAACAGTGGTGGACTCTCCCTCTTTATGGGCATTTAAACGGGCATTGGATAGGCATATGGAGGAAAGTGGGCTAGTGTAGGTTAGGTGGGCTTGGATCGGCGCAACATTGAGGGCCGAAGGGCCTGTACTGCACTGTATTTTTCTATGTTCTATGTTCTATGTTCTAAGTTCTGGCTGTTCAATTGGTTGGACTGAAACCAGAAAGGGTTTATGTGGGATGTTGGAGAGCTAACTCTCATTGTATCCCACAACTACTGAGAATAAACCTCAAGCAAGACATTAGGATTGAGACCAAACTATCACCGAACAGTGGTCTAAAAAATATAACAAAGTAAAGATCTTCTATCTCTAGAAGATGTAGCATAGACTTACATCACTCATTGTCTGTTATGAGAAGATAGTTCTTTTGAATTCACTTGCCCTTGTTCAAAATATTTGTTCTTTATAACGATTTAAGTATATTCTATGATAATGACTAAACAAGTGTAACACTTTTTCTGTTTGTCTTTTGCATCTGCTTTGACTACAGTAGTTTACTCAAATTAAAGCACCAAATGTATGAATAGAATAACGACTTGATACAGCTGTTGTATTTTCCATTTTGTTCATTTTAGTTTGTAGGAATTTATTCGGAATATAAATTCCGAGCATTCAGGAAAACTTTGTTTTAATGTGTTTTCCTCCCTCCTTCCCTTCTTTCTCAAACACAATGAATCAAACTGGCATCGGGATTCACAAACACCCGGAAAGAACAGACTCACAAATATGATCCTCATGCATGACCCTAAATGGATGGACCCTAAATATTGACAAGATTTATTTGAAAATAGACCAGGAACAGGAAGCTGTTTTCTCTAAATCAAATCTATTTCTAACAGTTAAAGGAATCCGTGTTGTAAGACTGGCACAGATCACTGAAGATTGCAGCAGATAATATATTCATAGTTACCTGCTCAGACAATCATCTCCAATCATTCAGATAAAACTATCTCGAGTCTGTAGGGAACAAAGAAAAACATTGCAAAGCTCTAATGTAAAAGCAGGTCCAAGAAATAAAATTACAAAAAGGATGGGGGGCAAGTGTGAACTTCACATTAATCACTGACAGATGGCAGTACTTACATTCACCGAAGTGCCAAGATTAATTAATTGGAAGCTGTATACGTAAATACAAAGACAATAAATTCCTTTCTGTGAGAAGTTCTGCGCATAGACTGAAATTTTATATTGTGATGTCGAGCTAACAGGTCACTGATGGTGTGTGTCCCGACACTCTGCCAATGTCACTTTAATTTTGTGATGGGCCACAAGCACAAAGGCTTCTCTCTAAAAGTAAAATTTACGGTTAAAACATCTCCAGTCTCTCCAGTGAATGGGAAGTTGTTGACTTGGATTGTCTGAACAGAGAGAGAGACTGCAAAAACAGGCTGGTGTGATTTTCAAGTGTACAGCGGATTGGTATATATGGGCTTTAGTGTGACTAACAGATTACTGGCTTGGTAAGTAATCCTACTGCATGGTGAGGCTGCAGTATGTGCATCAATACAAACACTGTAATATAACTATATTACATGATCTCAAGTATTCAGTATCAGCTTCAGTTCTGGGATCAGTGCTCCAGGAGCTCTCTACACTCATTTCTACAAAGAGCTGTCCTTGTCCTGTACTGCAAAATCATCCAAGATAAAATTCCTCAATTTTTGCCACACCGCAGTATTCTGATCTGTAAGTTTAAGGTGTGAGACTGTCGGTGGGGTTTGTTGGCACACACTGAGGCAAATGCAGCATGAGAAGAAATTGCGAGCATGCCGTATTTGTGGCTGCCAGTGATTGGTGCCAGTGACTGGGGCAGAAGGGTTAGTGCAGAATAAACACAGCAGAAGGTAATGGGCAGGGGAGCAGCAATAACCAGCCCCTAGCTGGGGAGAGGTTTTGTAACAATGGAGATAGAATGGAAGGAATGGTAGAATAAGTTAAATATGGCACCATGGGGCTGGAGGCAGTTATTTGATGCAACTTACAATTGAAAAATATATTCTTTGTGCTAAAACAGAAATGCATTGAATTTGAAGGAAAATATATTATAAAAAGGTGTCAGATAAATTAAAAACAAGATTGGGAGTTAGGAAATTGCTCTTCTTGATTAGGAATACTGAAATTATAACAGGCAGGTTTCAAAGGTTTATTCCGAGAACAATATTGAGATCCATCTGATGTAAAGCTGCCTTTTCAACTCCAGAGAAAACAAGTCCCAATTACACTCCTATATCCCGTGGTCAGACTCTTTAATGAAGTTTGTATTTATGTTCCTGGGTCTGTTTCTACACATGGAGATGGTTTTACATGGCAATTCACAGTCAGAACATTTGATTTTGTTGAAGTCTTTGTTAGGAATAATCAGAAATCCTGTATTTCATGACATCTTGTTGCAATGAAGGTGCTAATTTAACAGTAAAATCTGTGGCTCTCTGCTATTACGAATTTATCTTTGCTCCCAGGGAGTCACTCAGACTGTGTGGGAGAGTGTGAACTTTGTTGGACTAGAATTCCTAGCGCCAGCAGCACACAACCAGCTATTAAAGGATATAATACAGGATACAAACCAGCAACTCAACCCAATTAGTCACAGCACAGTCTCACCCTATCAGCTTCTCCTTCCGCATGTACCTATTGTGATTCTCCTTAAATGCAGCTACATACACACAGGCTTTTTGCAATGTGGAAACTCTCCAGCTGAGAGCTGCAGAATTTGTTCAATGACGGGAAGCCGTGCAAAAGGCCTCTTGAAGATAAGTAGTCATGATTTGGAGATGCCGGTATTGGACTGGGGTGTACAAAGTTACTAATCACACAACATCAGGTTATAGTCCAACAGGTTTAATTGGAAACACTAGCTTCCAGAGCGCTGCTCCTTCATCAGGTCGTTGTGGAGTACAGAATTGTAAGACACAGAATTTATTGCAAAAGTTTACAGTGTGATGTAACTGAAATTATACATTGGAAAATAGCTTGATTGTTTGTTAAGTCTCTCATCTGTTCGAATGACCATGTTAGCTTCACTTCTTTCATATGTAAATCACAAAACTTTTTTAAAAGTTATATCCTCATGCTAACTGTTACAATTGGTGTCAGTGCAGATAAGTGTGTTCCCTGTCTGTGCCATAATGTTTAGACTGATTCTAATCTAAGACGTGAGTTAACAGAGTCTTACATGGATTCATGCAGTTTTTGAGCAAAGTTCAATGTAACTCTGCAAGTACAAATTCAGAGTTTAGATCAAAGTGGTGCTGGAAAAGCACAACAGGTCAGGCAACATCCGAGGAGGAGGAAAATCGATGTTTCGGACAAAAGTCCTTCATCAGGAATAGAGGCAGGAAACCTCCAGGGTGGAGTGATAAATGGGAGGGGGTGGGGCTGGGAAGAAGGTAGCAAAGAATACAATAGGTGAATGGGGGTGGGGATGCAGGTGATAGGTCAGAGAGGAGGCTGGGGGAAGGTAGCAAAGAATACAATAGGTGAATGGGGGTGGGGAAGGAGGTGATAGGTCAGAGGGGAGGGTGGAGCAGATAGGTGGGAAGGAAGATTGACAGGTCATGGGGACAGTGCTGAGCTGGAAGATTGGAACTGGTGTAAGGTGGGGGAAGGGGAAATGAGGAAACTGGTGAAGTCCACATTGATGCCCTGAGGTTGAAGTGTTCCGAGGCAGAAGATGAGGCGTTCTTCCTCCAGGGAGTGGCGATGGAGGAGGCCCAGGACCTGCATGTCCTCGACAGAGTGGAAGGAGGAGTTGAAATGTTGGCCCACAGGATGGTGGGGTTGATTGGTGCAGGTGTCCCGGAGATGTTCCCTGAAGCGCTCTGCTAGGAGGCATCCAGTCTCCCCAATGTAGAGGAGACCGCATCGGGAGCAACGGATACAATAAATGATATTGGTGGATGTGCAGGTGGAACTTTGATGGATGTGGAAGGCTCCTTTGGGGCCTTGGATGGAGGTGAGGGGGGAGGTGTGGGCACAGGTTTTACAATTCCTGCAGTGGCAGGGGAAGGTGTCAGGAAAGGAGGGTGGGTTGTTGGGGGTGCGTGGTCCTGACCCCACAAACGTATATGTGTAAGTGTGCTTGTGGGCTTTTGTGTGTGTGTGTGTATGTGTGTGTATGTATCTCTGGGATGGGGGTTTGTGAGTGTCTGTAAGAGAGAGTGTATATGTATATGTGTGTGAGTGTAAAGTGTCTAAGTCTGTGAGAGGGTGCATGTGTGAGTGTGTGTGTGTGTCTGTAGGAATGTGTGTGAGTGTCTGTGTATAGGATTGCTTGTGTCACACTTCAGGTGACCACCATTGCAGTATATACACACACACACACACACACTCCTATACACAAACATGCCCACAGAACACTCACACACAATCCTCCAGACACATATACTCCCACACTCAGACATGCATCCTCTCACAGACTTAGACACTTGACACTCATACACACATATACACTCTCTCTCACAAACACTCACAACCCTCCATCCTGGACACACTCACACACTCGCACCCTCTCACAGACTTAGAACACTTTACACTCACACACACATATACACTCTCTCTCACAGAAACTCACTAACCCCCACCCCAGACACACACACACACACACACACACACACAAAATCCCACATGAACGCATATACTTTTGTGGGGTGAATTTGTACTTGCAGAGTTACATTGAACTTTGCTCAAAAACTGCATGAATCCATGTAAGACTCTGTTAACTCACGTTTTAGATTAGAATCAGTCTAAACATTATGGCACAGACCAGGGAACACAGGGGGCTATCTTATCTGCACTGACACCAATTGTAACAGTTAACCTGAGAATGTAACTTTTTAAAAAAGTTTTGTGATTTACATATGAAAGAAGTGAAACATACAAGGAACAAGAGGAGACCATTCAGCCCTTCTAGCCTTTTCCACCATTCAATAAGATTGTGGCTGATCTGATTTTAACTTTAACTCCACATTCCTGCATATTCCCAATAATCTTTCATCCCCTTTGTGATCAGGAATCTATCTCCCTCGGCTTTAAAATATTTAAGAATCTGTATCCATGGCCTTTTGAGGAAGGAAATTCGAAAGACCCACAACCCTGAAAGAGAAAAGGTTTCCTCATCTCTGTCTGAAGTGTCCTTATTTTTAAACAGTGACCCCTAGTTCTAGACCCTCCCACAAGGATCATAGAATCCCTACATTGCAGAAAAAGGTCATTTGGCCCATCAAGTCCATACCAACCCTCCAAAGAGCAGCCCACCCAGACCCGGTCACCCTACCCTATCACCATAACCCCACATTTCTCATGGCTAATCCACCTAATCTGCACATCCTTGGGGGGAAACTGGAGCACCCGGAGAAAACCCACACAGACACATGGAGAATGTGCAAACTCCACACAGACAGTCACCTGAGGCTGGAATTGAACTCAGGTTCCCAGTGTTGTGAGACAGCAATGCTAACCACCATGTCAGCCCATAAAAGGAAATGTCTTTTCCATATCTACCCAGCTAAGTCTCCTCAGGTTGTTATATGCTTCAATTAAGTCACCTCTGATTCTTCTACACACCAGTTCCTACAGGCCAAGACTGTCCAACGTTTCCTCATGGTCCAGGCCTTAAACCTCCCCTCAGTTATACAGCGAGCTGCTCATCAACAGCCTAACTCATGCATTCGATCACATGGTGTTCAAACCAGCTCATTAATAAAAACATGATAGTAACGATGACATTGACAAGTGAAGAGAAGGCAGTTGTTGAGAATGGAAATCAGATGGATGTGATGATAAAAGCAGAGAAGGACAGGAGCACCATCCCCCACTCCCCATTACCCTCAACAGGTTTGACATATAAATTAACCAATCAAAACATGAGTAACTTACTGGTCATAGCTTAAAACAAAACACCCACAGTGATTTGGTGACAGAGGAGCAAACACTGAATTGTTTGTCAGAGAACAGCAGCTCCCATGATTCTTTAGAAATTGACAATAATTTATTGCAGGGAATAATTTTCCAAGCTTTATTGTTGGAGTTCCATTTGGACAGGAAAAGGCTTGTCACTTCTTCACCGACATTTCCTTGGCCTTAACCCTCATGCCTTATTTAAAAATACAGCAAACTTTTCAGACTTTTATTTCTGGGCATTTTGGCCTCGAGGTAGGGACAATGCAACCTTGCTACGTGCCCCATATTACAATTGGGATGATTTGCAAGCTGATTATCATGTTTCTCAATCACATCATTCACTGCTCCTCCTTGGTGAATAACTGTGACTTGAATTCATCTGCTTTCTATCTGAGAAATTGAGGGAAATTGTCTCTTGTGTTGTTGTTGTAGTGTTCCTATCTTTGGCCAGAAGATCCATGTCTAAGTCCCGTCTGCTCCAAAGATGTGTCACAACATCTCTGAGCAAGTTGATTAGAATCTATCTGAATTTTAAACCAGGCAGGTTAACACTGATTGGTGAGGGCATTGCTTGTGACTGGCCCTGACTGTGTGTGATATTCAGTGGTCAGTCACTCTGAAATATCTCTACAGAGGTCAGTATCGCATCACCAAGTCACCCTTTATTTTCACGTGGAGAATCCTTGTGAGGGGATGAGCTTCCTCAGAGCCAGCTCCCAGAGTGAACAGAACCTCTGACACTCTTGTTCTTTATTCCCCCCACACTGCCGCCTAACTGCGGTAGTGCTTATTTTTCCCCAGCAGCCGTGGTGTGTGTGTGCAGGTGTGAGACACAGTGAGCCGACCCACGAGGCGGTCTTCAGACCTGCCCTCCCTCCTCCGCACCGGGTGCCCAAAGATCAGGAGCGTGGGACTGAAGTGCAACCAAAAACAGAGGAGGAGGTTTTTGAGAAAATCAAAAAGGGAGTGCAAACGCCCACACCCAACATACACATGGTCCACGGACTCCACAGCACCACAGAACAAGCAGTTGGGCTGGGAGTCCGTGAACCACCGCAATCTGCGGTTGCAGGGGACTGCTGCATGCAGCACCCTCCACCCCAGATCCCCGAGAGAAGGGGGGAGGACTCCCGCATAGAGGGCCCTCCACTGGGGATCCCCACCGCCCGGTGGCAAATGGGCACGCCAAGGCGTGTCCGGGCGTTGGATGGGGGAGAAGAGGTGGACGGTGTGCAGCAGCAGTCGATACAGGGCCCGCCTTTTTACGTCCTTGAAGGGGACAAAATTAAAATTTCGGAGGCGGCTCAGGTTGTGGGGCACAGGCTCCCGCGGGAAGTACGGGACCTTAGGGCCAATGTGAAATTCCGTCCGGGCAGGGGTGAGCGCGAGCGCTCTTGTTTTTTTTTCTTTTGTTTTCTTCTGCTGTGCCTGTCCTGGTTAGGTTTTAATGCTGTGTGAAAGCTCTGTTTTTTTTTTCTCTCTTTTTTTATGCTGTGTGAACTATTCTGTTTATTTTTTATGTTTTTATTTCCCCCACAATACCGCCTAACTGCGGTAGTGCTTATTTTTTTCCCCAGCACCCATAGTGTGTGTGTGCAAGTGTGAGACACAGTGAGAGACACAAAGTGTACAAATCTTTATTCAATATCCACCACCAGGAAGATGGGAAAACACCCGAGTGGCCTGTGACAAGCAGTGCCCTTCACATCAAAGGGCAATGCTGTGTGATCAAACAGTAAAGGGGAGGGCAGGGACTAAATCAAAATAGAGTTGGAGGGGGAAATGATGCATCCACTCCCTGCGGCGCCCACCTCTCCCTGAACAACTCCAGGGTGTTGGTGGACCCCGCGTGCTCCTTCTCCAAGGACACCCGGGCCTTAACGTAACCGTGGAAGAGGGGCAGGCAGTCAGACCTAAAGACCCCCTCCACGGCCCGCTGCCTGGACCTGTTTATGGCCAGTTTGGCCAGGCCCAGGAGCAGACCCACGAGGAGGTCTTCAGACCTGCCCTCCCTCCTCCGCACCGGGTGCCCGAAGATCAGGAGCGTGGGACTGAAGTGCAGCCAAAAGCAGAGGAGGAGGTTTTTGAGAAAATCAAAGAGGGAGTGCAAACGCCCAGCACCCAATATACACATGGTCCACGGACTCCACAGCACCACAGAACAAGCAGTTGGGCTGGGAGTCCGTGAACCACCGCAATCTGCGGTTGCATGGGACTGCTGCATGCAGCACCCTCCACCCCAGATCCCCGAGAGAAAGGGGGAGGACTCCTGCGTAGAGGGCCCTCCACTGGGGATCCCCACCGCCCAGTGGCAAATGGGCACGCCAGGGCATGTCCGGGCAGTGGATGAGCTAGAAGAGGTGGACGGTGTGCAGCAGCAGTCTATACAGGGCACGCCTTTTTACGTCCTTGAATGGGACAAAATTAAAATTTCGGAGACGGCTCAGGTTGTGGGGCACAGGCTCCCGTGGGAAGTATGGGACCTTAGGGCCAATGTGAAATTCCGTCCGGGCTGGGGTGAGCGCGAGCGCTCTTGTTTATTTTCTCTTGTTATATTCTTTTTTCCTTTTTCTTTTTTTCTTTTTTTCTTTTTTTTAAAAACCCCCACACTACCGCCTAACTGCGGTAGTGCTTATTATTTTTATCCCCAGCACCCGTGGTGTGTGTGTGCAGCTGTGAGACACAGTGAGAGACAAGGTGTACAAATCTTTATTCAATTTCCACCACCAGGAAAAGTAGGAAAACACCCGAGTGGCCTGTGACAAGCAGTGCCCTTCACATCAAAGGGCAATGCTGTGTGATCAAAACAGTGAAGGGGAGGGCAAGGACTAAATTAAAATAGCATTGGAGGGGGAAATGATGCACTCCACTCCCTGCGGCGCCCACCTCTCCCTGAACAACTCCAGGGTGTTGGTGGACACCGCGTGCTCCTTCTCCAAGGACACCTGGGCCCTAACGTAACCGCGGAAGAGGGGCAGGCAGTCGGCCCTAACGGCCCCCTCCACGGCCCGCTGTCTGGACCTGTTTATGGCCAGTTTGGCCAGGCCCAGGAGCAGACCCACGAGGAGGTCTTCAGACCTGCCCTCCCTCCTCTGCACCGGGTGCCCGAAGATCAGGAGCGTGGGACTGAAGTGCAACCAAAAACAGAGGAGGAGATTTTTCAGAAAATCAAAAAGGGAGTGCAAACGCCCACACCCAACATACACATGGTCCACGGACTCCACAGCACCACAGAACAAGCAGTTGGGCTGGGAGTCCGTGAACCACCGCAATCTGCGGTTGCAGGGGACTGCTGCGTGCAGCACCCTCCACCCCAGATCCCCGAGAGAAAGGGGGAGGACTCCAGCATAGAGGGCCCTCCACTGGGGATCCCCACCACCCGGTGACAAATGGGCACGCCAGGGCGTGTCCGGGCGGTGGATGAGGGAGAAGAGGTGGACGGTGTGCAGCAGCAGTCTATACAGGGCACGCCTTTTAACGTCCTTGAATGGGACAAAATTAAAATTTCGGAGGCGGCTCAGGTTGTGGGGCACAGGCTCCCGCGGGAAGTACGGGACCTTAGGGCCAATGTGAAATTCCGTCCGGGCTGGGGTGAGCGCGAGCACTCTTGTTTATACCTGTTAGTCAGTGCTCCCTGATTGTGGATGTTAATCTGGTCCAATCAGGAACTCATATTCTAGGAGGTCCACCTGGCTGATCTTGTTAAAATGTTTATACACGCCATCTCCTGGAACATGCCCAGTTTACTCCTGATTACTCTGAAAGGGAAATGTATCACAAAATTTTGAGCAACAAGCAAATTTCATGCTGCTACAATATATTCACAACATGAGTGACGTCATTGCTGCAGTCAAGCTAAACAATCCTCAGCCCTATGTCCCAAAGACACTTTATCATCTCAGACAGTATGTCCCTTGGACTGTTCACAACAAGCAACATACAGATAGTACCAAACCAAACCCTACTTGCAGTTTGAGAACCATATACAGTTTTCTCTTTATCTACTCTTATTATACTTCCCAGATGTTGTACCATACAGTCATGTGACCCTTCATACTTTATTCAATTCAATAAATCCCACGAAGGAACAAATTACTGAAGATGCAGGAATCTGAACTGAAAACATCAAAATGCTGGAGATCACAGCAGGTCAGGCAGCATTCATGGAGAGAGAGCAAGCTAATGCTTTGAGTCTAGATGACTCTTCACTTCAGCTCTCTCTCCGCGGATGCTGCCTGACTGCTGTGATCTCCAGCCTTTATTTTTTTCAATAATTCCCATTCCTGCTCTTTCCCATGTGTATAGAATCATAAAGTTTTACAGTACAGAAGGAGGCCATTTAACCCATTGTGTCTGTACTGGCTCCTGAAAGAACCGCCATGCTAATCCCATTATCCAGCTTTATCTCCATGGTGCTCTAAAATTCATCATTTCCAAATACATACCCAAGTCTCCAATGAAGCCTCAATCAGAATCTGCCTCCAGGCAGCACGTTCCAAATCCAAACAACTCTTTGACTAAAGAAGTTCTTCCTCCTCTCACTCCTAGCTCTCGCATTGACAATCTTGAAATTATGACCCCACTAACTAATGGAAACAGAATATTGTTCTTCACCGGGCAAAATAGTTCATAATTTTGAACACCTCAATTAGGTCTCTAAATCTTTTCTGCTCTATGGAGAAAAAGTCCAATTTCTCTAATTTTTTTCCAAATATCTAAAATCCCTCATTCCTGATGTCATTCTGGTAAAGCTCCTTTGCGCTCTCTCCCAGGGCTTTAACACTCTTCCTTAAATAAGCTGCTCAGAATCAAACACAAACTCCAAATGTACTCTGACCAATGATTTGTACAGGTGTAGCATCACTTCCTCACTTTTATACTCTATGCCTCTATTGATAAACCCAAGGATTCTATAAGATTCTTAACAACTGTTTTAATTTGCCTGGCCACTTCAGAGAATGATGCCCATGAATCCTGAGCTACCTCTGCTCCTGTCCTCCCTCAGAGCTGTGCCATTGAGGCCTGTATTGTCTCTCCACGTTCCTTCTCCCAAAATGCATTAGCCCACATTTCTCTAGACCGAAATTCATCTGGCAGGTGTCTGCTCATTTGGCCAACTTGTCAATGTCCCTCTGAAGTTGCTCAGTGTCAGCCTCACAGTTTGCTCATCTCCTGAGCTTAGTATCATCTGCAAATTTAGAGATTTTTCCCTCAAGACACATCTCCAAATCATTTATTTCAATCAGAAAAACAAGGGTTCCAACACCGATCCCTGGAGAACACCACTTTCAATTTGTCTCCAATCTGATAAATGCCCATCTATACCTCACCAGCATCTGTAGTCCTCACTTTCTCCAACTATGCCTATCCTCGGTTTCCTATCTTTAATGCCCATCTATACCTCACCAACATCGGCAGTCCTCACTTTCTCCAACTATGCCTATCCTCTGGTTCCTATCTTTTAGCTGACTTCTAATTCATGCTGCCAAAAACTAATCAATCCCAAACATTCCTAATCTGCTAACCAACCTGCCATGTGGCACTGCATCAAATACTTTCTGCAAGTCCAAATACACAAAGTCCACAGCACTACCCTCATCTGAAAACTCAACAAAAAATGTCAGATATGACCTACCTTGCTAAAGCATGCTAAAGACAGAGGGTGGTGGTAGAGGGTTGTTTTTCAGACTGGAGGCCTGTGACCAGTGAAATGCTAAGTCCTCTACATTTTGTCATTGACATAAATGATTTGGATGTGAGCATAAGAGGTACAGTTAGTAAGTTTGCAGATGACACCAAAATTGGAGGTGGAGTGGACAGCGAAGTGGGTTACCTCAGATTACAACAGGATCTGGACCAGTTGGGCCAATGGGCAGAGAAGTGGCAGATGGAGTTTAATTCAGATAAATGCGAGGTGTTGCATTTTGGGAAAGCAAATCTTAGCAGGACTTATACACTTAATGGTAAGGTCCTCGGGAGTGTTGCTGAACAAAGAGACCTTGGAGTGCAGGTTCTTAGCTCCTTGAAAGTGGAGTCACAGGATAGTGAAGAAAGAGTTTGGTATGCTTTTTTTTATTGGTCAGAGTATTGAGTACAGGGATTGGGAGGTCATGTTGTGACTGTACAGGGCATTGGTTAGGCCACTGTTGGAATACTATGTGCAATTCTGGTCTCCTTCCTATCGGAAAGATGTTGTGAAACTTGAAAGGGTTCAGAAAAGATTCATAAGAATGTTACCAGGGTTGGAGGGTTTGAGCTACAGGGAGAGGCTGAACAGGCTGGGGCTGTTTCCTCTGAAGCGTCAGAGGCTGAGGGGTGACCTTATAGAGGTTTACAAAATTATATGGGGCATAGATAGGGTAAATAGGCAAAGTCTTTTCCCTGGGGTCAGGGAATGCAGAACTAGAGGGCATAGGTTTAGGGTGAGAGAGGAAAGATATAAAAGAGACCTAAGGGGCAGCTTTTTCACACAGAGGATGGTACGTGTATGGAATGAGTTGCCAGAGGAAGTGGTGGAGGCTGGTATAATTGCAACATTTAAGAGGCATTTGGATGGTTATATGAATAGGAAGGGATTGGAGGGATATGGGCTGGGTGCTGGCAGGCGGGACTCGATTGGGTTGGGATATCTGGTCGGCATGGACGGGTTGGACCAAAGGATCTGTTTCCATGCTGTACATCTCTATGACTCTAGTATTAATTTATTTTTCTCTAAGTGTATATTTACTTTATCCTGTATTATGGCCTCCATCAGTTCTTCCACTGATGGTGTCATGCTGATGGTGTCATGCTGATGGTGTCATGCTGATAGGTCTGTAGTTTCCTGGGTTTTCCTTTGTTCCATTCTTAAACAATGGTGTCATATTTACAATTCTCCAATCCCCTGGTACTAATCAGGTGTTCAGAGAGGCCTGGAGAACGTCTGTCAATGGATTTGCACTTTGTTCCCTTACCACTCTCAGGAATCTAGGAGTCGTCCCATCTGGGCCTGGTGACTTCTCTCCCTAGAATGCTTCCTGTATTTTTAGTACCTCTTCTTTATTTACCACTATACTGTTCAGTTGCTGACCATTCACATTTTCAACTAAGCCATTGTCACCATTTTCTGATTTCGTAAAAACAGTAATGTAGTAATCCCACCTTCCTTAATGTGTGGTGACTAGAACTGGAGTCAAAGAGTGTGGTGCTGGAAAAGCACAGCCAGTCAGGCAGCATCTGAGGAGCAGGAGGGTCTACATTTCAGGCATAAGCCCATCATCAGGAATAAGACAGGTCTGACTAGATTCGGACACAGTTTTACTTGTAACTTCACCAGAAATGTATACAGTTTCACATAATTTTACAGTTTCATGATAACAACAGGAACAAATCTCCCAAATCATGGATTATTGCTATCTCTCCAATCTTCAGGTGAAAAACTGTCAAGCACTTAGAAAAACAAACACTTAAACTGTTGCCTATCACCTTTTTCTGGAAAAGTTAAAAATCCCACAACACCAGGTTATAATCCAACAGGTTTAATTGGAAGCACTAGCTTTCGGAGCGCTGCTCCTCATCAGGTGGTTGTGGAGTATAAGATTATAAGACACAGAATTTATAGCAAAAATTTATAGTGTGATAAAACTGAAATTATATATTGAAAAAGATCTGGATTGTTTGTTAAGTCTCTCATCTCTTAGACTGACCATGTGGGTTTCAATTCTTTTATATGTAAATGGAAAAACTTTTTTAAAAGTTGCATTCTCAAGTGAACTTTAACAATTGGTGTCATGTTGGCCCATATAATGCATTGAAGGTGTGAGCTTCCCTGTGTAAGACTGCCACAATGGTCAGACTGAAAATGGATTTACAGAATCTTACATGGATTCATGCACTTTTTCTGATAGGTGTTTTTGTAAATGGCATTGAGTGCAACAGCGAAAGGTGACTCATGGTTTTCTAAGTGAGTTGCTCAAGTGACATTTGCATTGTGGAACACACTCACACTCATATTCACCACATCCTTCATGGCTTCAGTTGAAGTGGGCTTTTTAGAAACAGTTCACATTTCAGTTATCTTGGAACTCCCCCTCCCATTGTAACAGCTTTAGGGTTACCTCTTTAACCACAGCCGACACGTGCTGCTTCTGTGCAGAATGGGAGGCTGCACTCAGCAACCCGGCACACAAAGAGCATTTTCCACTCATTCTGTTGCCTTGTCCAATGCAGTTTGGACACTTCCCTCCATTGCTGAGAGAATTCTGCAGACCCTCCTGGGCTCCAGCACATTCCCATGCACTGCCAAGTGTCTCTGACCACAGATATCACCATTACACTCCACACCAGTTGTTGCAGCTTTTCTAAAACCTGAGAAGGTTACATTCTCATCCCAGCCCAGGATTAGTGCAGTGCTGACAGTGACTAAACTGCTTCATATCAGGTCTGGGCAATAACAAAGCTGTTTAGTCCTGAAGAACAGTCATATTAGACTTAAAATTAACTCTGTTTCTCTCTCCACAGACACTGCCAGACCTCTTGGGTTTCTCCAGCATCCTCTCGTTATGTTTTAGATTTCCAGCATCAGCAGGATGTTGTTTTTATCAGGAGGTATAACAGGAATCTCCAGTATACCATCAGGTTCTCCTGTGCTCACCGTATAATGCAGGGAACTCACTCCAGGAGCTAGCTTGTAGTTGGCATTGTTTCTCATCCATTGAGACATAGAGAGAGAGTCTGAGAGTCATTGGTGCAACAGTGTCTGTTCTGAATTATTCAGATTTCTCCAGTCTCTCCTTGCAGCAGTGAGCAGGCAGCAGAGGACTGATTGACCCTGCAATTTCAGCTCAAACCTTTCTGGGCTGTTAAATGTCATGAGATTGGCATTTATTAGGTAATTGGTTCAGCCCCAATCAATCTCAAGGTTTAATAACAACATAAACAGAAAGTCCTGAAGAAATTCAGCAGGTCTGGCAGCATCTGTGGAGAGAGAAACAGAGTTAACGTTTCAAGTCTGGTGACCTGAATTAACCCCTACAAGGCCCATGGGGAATCATTGATCGGGGTGGCATGCTGGCTCAGTAGTTAGCATTACAGCACCAGGGACCCCAGTTCGATTCCAGCCTCAGGCAACTGTCTGTGTGAACATAGAACATAGAGCATAGAAAAATACAGCGCAGTACAGGCCCTTCGGCCCTCGATGTTGCGCCGACCGAAGCCTACCTAACCTACACTAGCCCAATAACCTCCATATGCTTATCCAATGCCCGCTTAAATGACCATAAAGAAGGAGAGTCCACTACTGCTACTGGCAGGGCATTCCATGAACTCACAACCCGCTGAGTAAAGAATCTACCCCTAACATCTGTCCTATACCAACCACCCCTTAATTTAAAGCTGTGTCCCCTAGTAACAGCTGACTCCATTAGCGGAAAAAGGTTCTCACTGTCAACCCTATCTAAACCCCTAATCATCTTGTACACCTCTATCAAATCTCCCCTAAACCTTCTTTTCTCCAATGAAAACAGCCCCAAGTGCCTCAGCCTTTCCTCATACGGTCTTCCTACCCTGCCAGGCAACATCCTGGTAAACCTCCTCTGCACTCGTTCCAGTGCCTCCACATCCTTCTTATGGTATGGCAACCAAAACTGCACACAATACTCCAGATGAGTGCGCACCAGAGTCTTATACAACTGCAACATGACCTCAGGACTTCGGAACTCAATTCCTCTATCAATAACGTCCAGTACACCATATGCCTTCTTCACAGCACTATTTACCTGGGTGGCAACTTTCAGAGATCTGTGTACATGGACACCAAGATCCCTCTGCTCATCCACACTACCAAGTAGCCTACCATTAGCCCAGTAATCCATCTTCTTGTTACTCCTACCAAAGTGAATGACTTCACACTTAGCTACATTGAACTCCATTTGCCACCTTTCTGCCCAGCTCTGCAACTTACCTATATCCCGCTGTAACCTGCTCCATCCTTCTTCGCTGTCCACAACTCCACCGACTTTCATGTCATCCGCAAACTTGCTCACCCAGCCTTCAAGCCCCTCCTCTAGGCCATTTATAAAAATGACAAACAGCAATGGTGCCAAAACAGATCCTTGTGGAACACCGCTAGTAACTGCGCTCCAAGATGAACCTATACCATCAACTACTACCCTCTGTCTCCTTCCAGCCAGCTAATTCCTAATCCAAAGCTCTAATGCACCCTCAATGCCATACCTCCGTAGTTTTTGCATTAGCCTGCCATGGGGTATCTTATCGAACGCCTTGCTAAAATCCATATACACCACATCTACTGCTTTACCCTCGTCCACTTCCTTGGTCACCTTCTCAAAGAACTCAATAAGGTTTGTGAGGCACGACCTGCCCTTCACAAAACCATGTTGACTATCCTTGATCACATTATTCCTATCCAGATGTTCATAAATCCTATCCCTTACAATTCTCTCTAAGACTTTGTCCACAACAGAAGTGAGACTCACCGGCCTATAGTTACTAGGGCTATCCCTACCCCCCTTCTTGAACAAGGGGACCACATTCGCTATCCTCCAGTCTTCTGGCACTATTCCCGTAGACAACGAGGACATAAAAATCAAGGCCAATGGCTCCGCTATCTCCTCCCTAGCTTCCCAGAGGATCCTAGGATAAATGCCATCAGGCCCAGGGGACTTATCTATTTTCATCCTTTCCAGTATTCCCCAGACCTCTTCCCTACATACCTCAAGGCCATACATTCTAATCACTTGTGACTCAATATTCACATCAGCAACAGTGTCCTGTTCCTGAGTGAATACTGACGAAAAGTATTGATTTTGTGTCTCTCCAATCTCCTCTGCCTCCAAACACAACTTCCCACTACTATCCTTGACTGGACTGATACCTACCCTAGTCATCCTTTTATTCCTGACATACCTATAGAAAGCCTTTGGGTTTTCCCTAATCCTACCAACTAAGGACTTTTCATGTCCCCTTCTCGCTGCTCTTAGCTCTCTCTTTAGATCCTTCCTGGCTACCTTATAACTCTCTGAAGTTTGCACATACTCCCCATGTCTGTGTGGGTTTCCTCCAGGTGCTCCAGTTTCCTCCCACAGTCCAAAGATGTGCAGTTTAGGTGAATTGGCATGTTAAATTGCCCATAGTATTCAGGGATATGTAGGTTAGCTGCATTAGTCGGGGGAAATGTAGAGTAATTGGGGAATGAGCTGAAAATGTGTTGCTGGTTAAAGCACAGCAGGTCAGGCAGCATCCAAGGAACAGGAAATTCGACGTTTCGGGCCAGAGCCCTTCATCAGGAATGAGGAGAGTGTGGTTGAAAATGTGTTGCTGGTTAAAGCACAGCAGGTTAGGCAGCATCCAAGGAATAGGAAATTCGACGTTTCGGGCATAAGCCCTTCATCAGGAATGAGGAGAGGGTGCCAGGCAGGCTAAGATAAAAGGTAGGGAGGAGGGACTTGGGGGAGGGGCGATGGAGATGTGATAGGTGGAAGGAGGTCAAGGTAAGGGTGATAGGCTGGAGTGGGGTGGGGGCGGAGAGGTCAGGAAGAAGATTGCAGGTTAGGAGGGCGGTGCTGAGTTGAGGGAACCGACTGAGACAAGGTGGGGAGAGGGGAAATGAGGAAACTGGAGAAATCTGAGTTCATACCTTGTGGTTGGAGGGTTCCCAGGTGGAAGATGAGGCGCTCTTCCTCCAACCATCGTGTTGTTATGTTTTGCCGGTGGAGGAGTCCAAGGACCTGCATGTCCTCGGTGGAGTGGGAGGGAGAGTTAAAGTGTTGAGCCACGGGTTGGTTGGGTTGGTTGGTCCGGGTGTCCCTGAGGTGTTCTCTGAAGTGTTCCGCAAGTAAGCGGCCCGTCTCCCCAATGTAGAGGAGGCCACATCGGGTGCAGCGGATGCAATAGATGATGTGTGTGGAGGTACAGGTGAACTTGTGGCGGATATGAAAGGATCCCTTGGGGCCTTGGAGGGAAGTGAGGGAGGAGGTGTGGGCGCAAGTTTTACATTTCCTGCGGTTGCAGGGGAAGGTGCCGGGGGTGGAGGTTGGGTTGGTGGGGGGTGTGGACCTGACGAGGGAGTCACAAAGGGAGTGGTCTTTGCGGAACGCAGATAGGGGAGGGGAGGGAAATATATCCCTGGGGGTGGGGTCCGTTTGGAGGTGGCAGAAATGACGGCGGATGATACGTTATATGCGGAGGTTGGTGGGGTGGTAGGTGAGAACCAGTGGGGTTCTATCTTGGTGGCGTTTGGAGGAGCGGGGCTCAAGGGCGGAGGAGCGGGAAGTGGAGGAGATGCGGTGGAGGGCATCGTCGATCACGTTTGGGGGGAATCTGCGGTCCTTGAAGAAGGAGGCCATCTGGGCTGTGCGGTGTTGGAACTGGTCATCCTGGGAGCAGATGCGGCGGAGACGAAGGAATTGGGAATATGGGATGGCGTTTTTACAGGGGGCAGGGTGGGAGGAGGTGTAGTCCAGGTAGCTGTGGGAGTCAGTCGGTTTGTAGTAGATGTCTGTGTTGAGTCGGTCGGCTGGGATAGAAATGGAAAGGTCTGGGAAGGGGAGGGAGGAGTCTGAGACAGTCCAGGTGAATTTGAGGTCGGGATGGAAGGTGTTAGTAAAGTTGATGAACTGTTCAACCTCCTCGTGGGAGCACGAGGCAGCGCCGATACAGTCATCGATGTAGCGGAGGAAAAGGTGGGGGGTGGTGCCAGTGTAGTTGCGGAAGATGGACTGTTCCACATATCCTACGAAGAGACAGGCATAGCTGGGGGCCATGCGGGTGCCCATGGCAACTCCTTTAGTTTGGAGGAAGTGGGAGGATTGAAAAGAGAAGTTATTCAGGGTGAGGACCAGTTCAGTCAGTCGAAGGAGGGTGTCAGTGGAAGGGTACTGGTTGGTGCGGTGGGAAAGGAAGAAGCGGAGGGCTTTGAGTCCTTCGTGATGGGGGATGGAGGTGTACAGGGACTGGATGTCCATCGTGAAAATAAGGAGTTGGGGACCGGGGAAGCGAAAATCCTGGAGGAGGTGGAAGGCGTGGGTGGTGTCCCGAACGTAGGTGGGGAGTTCTTGGACTAAAGGGGACAGAACCGTGTCGAGGTATGCGGAGATGAGTTCGGTGGGGCAGGAGCAGGCTGAGGCAATGGGTCGGCCGGGGCAGTCAGGTTTGTGGATTTTGGACAGGAGGTAGAAACGGGTGGTGCGGGGTTGTGGGACTACGAGGTTGGAGGCGGTGGATGGGAGATCCCCTGAGGTGATGAGGTTATGGATGGTCTGGGAGATGATGGTTTGGTGGTGGGAGGTGGGGTCGTGGTCAAGGGGGCGATAAGAGGAGGCGTCCGCGAGCTGGCGTTTGGCCTCAGCGGTGTACAGGTCAGTGCGCCAAACTACCACCGCGCCTCCCTTGTCTGCCGGTTTGATGGTGAGGTTGGGATTGGAGCGGAGGGAGTGGAGGGCTGCACGTTCTGAGGGTGAGAGGTTGGAGTGGGTAAGAGGGGTGGACAGGTTGAGTCGGTTAATGTTGCGGCGGCAGTTGGCTATAAATCGATCGTGGGTGGGTAAGAGGCCAGCACGGGGTGTCCAGGTGGATGGGGTGTGTTGGAGGCGGGAGAAGGGGTCGTCAGAGGGTGGGCGGGAGTCTTGGTTGTGAAAGTAGGCACGGAGGCGAAGGCGGCGGAAGAATTGTTCAATATCTCGCCGCGTGTTGAACTCATTGATTCGAGGGCGTAGGGGAATGAAGGTGAGGCCTCTGCTGAGGACTGATCTTTCATCCTCAGAGAGGGGGAGATCTGGAGGGATGGTGAAGATCCGGCAAGGCTGGGAGCTCGGACCTGGTGTGGGACTGGAGCTGGGGGTGGGGGCGAGGTTAGGGGCGGGGACAGAGATCGATGTAGGGGCGGAGTTAGATGTGACGTTGCTGGGTGTGGGGGCGGGGTCAAGCATGGGGGCGGGGTCATGCATTGTGACGGAAATAAGTGTGGGGGCGGGGTTACGTGTGGTGGCGAAAGTCGGCGTGGGGGCGGGGAAACCTGAGGCGTTGTGGTCCTGCAGGTTAGTGATGTCAGTGGGGGCGGAAGTGGCTGCGGCGACGGCAACCGAAGGGGCGGAAATGGTTGTGGCGACGGAAGAACCGTCGTCATTCCCGGTAGCCGCGGGGGTCGCGAGTCCGTCAGCGATCGTGGAAGCGGTTGTCTGTGCAGTGATCGCCGGGGCGGTTGGTTGGGCGGCAATCGCAGAGGCTCTGAGGTCGGTGGGGGCGGAAGTGACGTCACGGTCGGCAGCGGCCGTTTGTGCCGCGGGCGCAGTAGCGGCCACATGTGTAATGGCTTCTGACAGGCCGATAGAAGGTTCTGGAACAGTTGAGGAACCACGAGTGTGGGGGTAAGTACATGAAAGTTTTCAGTACTTACTGTCTTTAATTTCTGATATGGCTAGGAAGAACTGTTTGTTTAGTGTGTGGATTCTTCTGTAGATGAAGAACAGCAGGGGTCCTTTGCAGGTCTGTGAGAGTGTTGTCCTGAGCTGGGGTAGGGCTGATTGCAGGGAATGTATTAGCTGAGGAGAGTGTGCCAGGCAGGCTAAGATAAAAGGTAGGGAGGAGGGACTTGGGGGAGGGGCGATGGAGATGTGATAGGTGGAAGGAGGTCAAGGTGAGGGGGATAGACCGGAGAGGGGGTGGGGGCGGAGAGGTCAGGAAGAAGATTGCAGGTTAGGAGGGCGGTGCTGAGTTTGAGGGAATCGACTGAGACAAGGTGGGGGGAGGGGAAATGAGGAAACTGGAGAAATCTGAGTTTATTCCTTGTGGTTGAAGGGTTCCCAGGCGGAAGATGAGGCGCTCCTCCTCCAGCCGTCGTGTTGTTATGTTCTGCCGATGGAGGAGTCCAAGGACCTGCATGTCCTTGGTGGAGTGGGAGGGAGAGTTAAAGTGTTGAGCCACGGGGTGGTTGGGTAGGTTGGTCCGGGTGTCCCAGAGGTGTTCCCTGAAGCATTCCACAAGTAGGCGGCCCGTCTCCCCAATAAAGAGGAGGCCACATCGGGTGCAGCGGATGCAGTAAATGATGTGTGTGGAGGTGCGGGTGAATTTGTGGCGGATATGGAAGGATCCCTTGGGGCCTCGGAGAGAAGTAAGGGAGGAGGTGTGGGCGCAAGTTTTACATTTCCTGTGGTTGCAGGGGAAGGTGCCGGGAGTGGAGGTTGGGTTGGTGGGGGTGTGGACCTGACGAGGGAGTCACAAAGGGAGTGGTCTTTGCGGAACGCTGATAGGGGAGGGGAGGGAAATATATCCTTGGTGGTGGGGTCCGTTTGGAGGTGGCAGAAATGACAGCGGATGATATGTTGTATGCGGAGGTTGGTGGGGTGGTAGGTGAGAACCAGTGGGGTTCTCTCTTGGTGGCGGTTGGAGGGGCGGGGCTCAAGAGCGGAGGAGCGGGAAGTGGAGGAGATGCGGTGGAGGGCATCATCGAATTGGGGAATGAGTCTCAGTGGGTTACTCTTCGGAGGGTCGGTGTAGACTTGCTGGGCTGAAGGGCCTGTTTTTACACTGTAGGGATTGTAATTCTACTCTCCCTGCGGTGACTCATAGACTCCCAGTGCCACTGATTCTCTCGTGTTCCTGTGCAGTCCGTGGGCCGTGTATATTATTGGTGTAAGCACTTGCTCTCCCCTTTTAATTATTTGAAAACTCTTTTGATGTGTTTTTGGTTGAATTTCAGCCCCACACTCCTGATCTTTGGGCACCCGGTGCAGAGAGGTGTGGGTAGATTGGAGGATCTCCTCATGGGCCTGCTCCTGGGCCTGGCCAGGCTAGTTATAAACAGGCCATGGAGGGGGACATCTCTGCTGCCATTCTGCCCCCTTCCATCATTACATTTATTCCCAGGTGTCCTTGGACAGGTGGTGTCCATCAATTTTCTCAATGCCTTTTTGATTTAATCCTATCCCACTCTCTCTAGGCCCACCCCACCCCATCAATTTTGATGGTTCACATTGCTATCGTGGGCTTTATTTGTAAACTTTGAATTTGTAAACTGCACAGGTGGCTACTGGTAGCAGTTAATCGTTAAAAACAAAAAAAAGAAAGTCACAATGATTTGCGGGTGGGAATGTTGTGTGTGATAACTCTTCTAGATGTTAAAAAAAGCAGACCCAACATGAAAAAAGCTAAAAATAAAGAAGGTCTGAGTTGAAAGAAGAAAAACATGAACAGACCTGAAGAGAGCTCTTGTGACACGATGGTAGCATCCCTACTCTGAGCCAGAAGGCTGGGTTCAAGTCTCACTTGCTCCAGGATGTGTAATAACATCCCTAAACAGGTCAATATGCATTAAAAAAACAGGCTTATTTTCTGTGGTGTAGTGGCTATCACATTTGTTTCATGTGTGACAGGAACTTGGTTCAAGACCAGGCAGAAATATTTGTGTGAATTGTTGGTGGACAGTGGCGAGCTGTACCTGCTCTTGTGGTGCAGTTGTTGTGTTCCTACCTCAGGGGCCAGGAGGCCTGGGTTCAAGTCTTGCCTACTGCAGAGCTGTGTCAATGCGTCTCTGAGCAGACTGATTCAAAAAGAAAATACAGCAGACCCCATGTGCTCTTGTGATATTCTGGTCATGTCCCTGAGCCAGGTAACCCAGGTTCAAGTCCTGCCTGCTCTGGGTTTGTGGAATTAAAAGTTTAAAAATATTCGTAAAGCACATGCAAGGATGGGGCTGCTGATCTGTCTGTCCCAGACTAGGACAAGCCTCTGAATACCACAAGCAATTTGATTTAGGTATAGTGAAAAGTTTTGTTGTGCATGCAGTACAGGCAGAGCATCCCATACAAAGTGCACAATGACAATAGAACAGAGCGAGGAAAACAATGTGTCGGCTGCAGAGAAGGTGCACAGGGACCGAGATCAATGTTAAAATTTAAATTTGAGACGTCCGTTCAGAAGTTTAATAACGGTGGGGAAAAAGCTGTTCTTGAATCTGGTGCTACATGTGTTTAAGCTTTTATATCTTCTGCCCAGTAATGGCTGCATTTGATGTTTAACATGAAATGATGTTTTTTCCAATTGGTCTCCTGACTTCTGACATGTTCCTTCATCGAAGCACTGAAGTCCAGAGTCACAGGCCTGTTTCTCTCTCCACAGGTGTTGCCAGACCCGCTGAGTTTCTCCAACTCTTTCTATTTTGGTTTCAGCTTGACAGCATCCATACCCTTTTGTTTTAATCAAGGTTTAATATTTTGGTTAAACCTGGCACGTTCTGACTAGTCTAGCACAAGATGTTTTTGGTCGAGCGGTTTGATTTCTGATTGGCAGCATCAATGAGCACAGAAACACAGAATTGTTGCTGTGAATGAGGTCGTTCGGCCCATTGGTCCTATTCCGGCTCCATTACCCAGTGCCAAACTCCTGCTTTCCCCAAGCCCCTGCACAGTGTTTCTTTACATATAACGATCCACTGGCTTCTTGCCCTTGTCTGTTGGCCAGTTTCTATTAATTCAGTATTTGGTGCACTCACCGCTTGACTCTTTAGAAATTTGTTTATTGTACAACAGATCATTTCCAGTTTATGAGCAGCGCCCACCTCGCCACAGACCTTCTGAATGGAAATGAATGATTCCCAGACACAGGGATCTGTAGCAGATTGGAACCGGCATGGCTTGGAGCAGGAAGTGTTTGTCCATGGTGGAAGGGTTCTGCTATTGAAATGCAGGAACAGGCAGCAACAGTCTCCCCAGACCCAAGGACTCTTCCCTCAGTCCCTCCTACTCCGGACTGGCCGAGGAATTTATTGCAGGATAATGGAGTCGGAATTGGAATGAATACTTACATGTAAAACAAATTACTGAACGCTTGACGAAGTTGTTCCAATGTTCCCCGGTACAGTTTGTGTTGTGAAGGATATTGTTGAAATATTCCCGATAGTTCCCAGTGTCAGTGAACCCTCGCAGGGACTGGCAGGGATTCTGTTATTCAGCCTGTTTTTTTTTCCCAGCTGTGACAGCAGTTCACCACAAACTTCCCAAAAGGCTGGTGAGTGTAAACTGACAGTCCTCAGCATCCAGCTGACTGAGTGGCGAATGTTTCTGAGCAGCAGGACACAGCGGGTGGGGACTGGGAGGAGGTGTTTGAAAATAAACCCCGTCTGAAAGTTGGAGCAAGTCGATGAAATATACAATGATTAAAATATTTCAGTGTTGCTGTGTTTAGGACAAGGACTCCATATTTTGGACGTTGTAGTTTGCCGTAATTAACTGGGCAATGAGATTGGTGTATGAACGAAAAACACTTAAAACATTTGGCCCAAAAACATTTCCGGATCCCAATGGAATTTGACCTCACGCCCCAACTATTAGAAAGCTACAGATTTCACCATACTGTTCCATAGTTACACTGTTGTTGAATTAAACTCCAAAACGAACAACATCCCTGCTCAAATCATAACAAAAAACACAAATTAATGTCAATTGATGTTACTTTACGTAATTATATTAATGTCAGATTTAAAATCTTTAAAGCAGAGATCATTGATGTAATAACACAGTTCGCCATTTATATGAGCGATTTGGATGAGAATATGGTTAGTAAATTCGCGGATGACATCTACATACAAAATCACTCACAGACTGATTTGAAAAAGGGAATGAATCAGAAAGACAGTTTATGGTCCTTTCTCTAATTTAAATAAAAACTGCCTGCTGAGGTATCCTCTGATAATTATCACTTGCAGTAAATATTTTCAGCCAAGGAACTACAATAATGTCTCTGTGTGAATTCTGAGGATGGTGTGTACAGGTTCATATTTCAAACAGAAATCTAATTCAAATCTTCGATTTTTACTCTTTCAGGCAGTTTCTAAGTGGTTGAGCCAGTGATGGTTTTGAGCAGAGTGCTGCAGACACCAGGAAGGTGAAGCACTTGCTGAGAATGGCGGGATTTGGGCGTTGGGAGGGTGGCCTAAAAACTGAATGAACTATTCATAGAGTGAGTGAGTACGTGATCAGATGTCTGCATGCATGAAGAATAAACGGAGATGTACTGACACACATCACCATATACAGCCACATCATCTGACACCCACCCACATATGTTGACATTTGCAAAGATCTCCATGTGTTGACGTTGCAGTTTTTTCCAAAATATCATACTATATTTCACATCCTGTTTTACAGCAGTTTGTACATTTTGAAATCACATGAATCTCATGTAGAGAAGTGTGAGGTGGTATATTTTTCAAAAGGGATAGGGAGAGGCAATCAGACTTATTGGTTGGGTTCTCAATAATGCGCTGGGACAGAGTGTATATCCATTTAAATGTATGATGGTTACAGGGCATATTGAGAAGGGTTACCAAAGCAAGTAATCCTCACCTATAAATTACATTTTTATGGTATGAAGAGGGTACCTTGTGAGCTTTTTGTCCAAGCTTAATTTCATGACCAATTGCTATTATGACTATCGGAAACTCAATGAGCGTGAAATTATCACTAAATATTTGGGTTGCTCTTTCAGAAGTAAAGATTAATTTTCCTGTCTTGTCTGTAAGAAGCCCTGGAGAAAGGAAAATAGTATTTCTCAACTTGTTGGAACACTTTTGTATTTATAAAATTACAGGAAGTGAAGAAGTCTGATTGACTGGGTGAAGGGACTGGAGGCCAGAGGAAATCTTCAAGATAATGCCTGCCCAGAGTTGGAACTGTAGTCGTTATTCAAACAGAGATACTGGTGTGACTTCCCTAACATTTCTGTGTTTTTAAACCTCTTAAACCTTTTCACATCTGAGTTTGCATCAACATATTCTGTTTTCTTTCTATGAAAGATGAGAAATTATACTGCCCGTGTGAATTCTCTACCCTAAATCTTTAGGTTTCATTGGCTTCACAATTTCTGCCATGCGGATATCAAACTAAGATATGCCTCAACATTTTCACCTTTTCACACATTTACCATATCCTGAGTTTCTGTGGGGTTGCTAGGAGCTGAACTGGAAAACTTAGTTCAACTGTCAGAAACATATTGTTTCTGAGTATGATTCCTTTCTTTGTGAACGACTGGAGGCAAAGTTCCAATCACATGACTCAGTTGGTTGTGCATGGGACTTTTAGTTCTGGGTTTGTGGGATCAAATCCCATATTAAATGTGAGTGCTTTAGCCTCTTTAACAATGAGAAAGGTGCACCTTATGAAGCTACCTCATTCCCAATGGATTTGATTTGCAGCATATCCTCAGCCAACATCAATGCAAGAATGATATCAATAAAACTTTCAAATCATTACAAATACTTAACACATACATTTATCAAGGAACCAGTGAAGAAAGCAAGTTCTGTGATGAAATTGTAAACCACATGAAATTCTTTATACGTTGATGTGTTACATTACAATCACTGTTAAAAATGACTTTATTTCAGAGGTTTCTCACAATGAACCATTGAATGTCATTGAAACTTTCAACATCCTTTTTGATGTCTTGAAGGCTCAGATTTGTACATTTTAGGGTTAGAGCGTCAGTCTGTTTTATATGTTTAACAATAGTTCATTTCTAATCTGTGTTTAAGCAGTATTGTAAATAGTTCCTAACTTTTTAAAAGATTGATACAAATGTCTAAGTGACATCAAAGTTTGTGCATAAATATAGTTCAGGATAACACTGAAGACAATATTTCATGAAATTCTTTGCAAAATATTATTGCTATGAAAAATGTGTTGAGTATTTCTTGAAATAGTAGGCAGTAGAGAAATTACATTTCTTAAAATAATGTATTTTATTTTAATCAGCAGAGAAATACAATTTGCAAAATTTTTACAACTGTAAGGTCAATTGGAAATAACTATTTGAAATTACATAATATCCTTTAATATTTCAAATATTCAATATTCTCATCAATATTCTCATCAATATTCTCATCATTATTCTCATTCTAATGATTGATATTGTAGTTTCTAGAAGAAAGTTTTTAGTTACAAATATATTTTCCTGTTCTATAATGCACATTTTTGTTTTATAGCATGGATTAGCATCAGCACAGAAACAGGCCATTCAATCCATCATGTTCATGCAGCTGCCTATCCCACTTCCTGCATTTTTCCCTTCTTGCATGCTTTACCTTTTTTAGACAATGGTTCAGTTCCCTTTTGAATACCACACTTTCAGACATCCACGTGCACTTTCGATGCGGGAAAGCATTCCAGGTGTTTCAGAGACTGAAGAAACCAACAGGAGTCACATATAGGGTGCTACAAACTTGTTGAAATGGTAAGTTTGATGAAGGGTTTTGGAGGAGGAGGGAAAGGCGAACAGATGAAAGGCTTTAGGGGAGGCAGCTCAGAGCTTCAGTTCTCATTAGATGCAGGAGGGCTATTGCCAATTGCCGATGAGAGTAGGGAGTGTGTAAGAAGCCAGAGTTGGAGGGAGAGCGTTCTCAGTTGTAGAGATGTAGAAGATCGCAGACTCAGGGAGACTATAGAGGAAGTTGAGCATGAGGAGGGGAATTTTAAACTTGACACAGTTTTCCATTAGAATTATAAAGTACAGACTCTGAACATTAGTCACCTGAGAAAGGAAGGAACTGATTTGTTATTTTATTGAATAAACATGTTAGATTCTATTTTATGTTTTGGACAGACCACAAATTACTTTGAGACTCTGTTTTGTATAAAAATGTAACAGTACTTTCTTTCAGATTTATATTGTTCTATTATATTATTCCTTCATTGCTCCATTCAGCTGAATGTTGGAGGTCAGTGTGTTTCCCTGAGCCACAGAGAATAGTAAGAACATTCGGGATTGTGTATTAATGAAAACAGAAATAAGATTTGGCCGTGAACCCAAACTGCAATAATGAGCTGGACAGACCCAAAGAACCTAGGACTTGATTATTGCTGCATTCGATGCATCTCAAAGCCAGAGAGAGTGCATGTGTGCATTTGTCAAGTTAACTCAGAACAAGCTGTGATACATAGGTTCATTGTTCAGACTCTCAAATGGTGAATGGTCACTTCACTGAGCTTCCGGGGAGTAGTTCAAACATGCAACAATCCTGAAAAGCCAACAGATGGCAAAAATTATCACATAAAAGCAATGATTTCATTGCCTTTTCTCATGTGTTTATATTCCAATGAGACCCCACTGAAATGGACATTGCATCAGCAGCAAGGTTAGCAGTGGGAGGTGAAATAACCTCCCACTGGCTCTAATCGGCATGGACCAGTTTGGGCCAAAGACCTGTCTCGGTGCTGTAGGACGCTGAGTCTGACTCCACAGAGGCCAATATCCCATCACCAAGTCTCCCTTTATTTACACATGGGTCTCATTGGAATGTAAACACATGAGAAAAGGCAATGAAATCATTGCTTTTATGTGATAATTTTTGCCATCTTGAATTTAGTACTGCCTTGTACAGAGTGAGGTACTAGAGTGTCAGTATCCCTGACACACACCCTTTTGATCTGTCAGTCTGGGCTCTAAAATGGGGTTGTTAATCTGATCCAGCTGGCTGACCTCATTACAATCACTGCAGGAGGAGACAACTCCCCTGGGTGGCCAGTCCCACATGTGATGGTGGCAGGGACCATCGGGACTGGAAAGCTGTGGCTGGGAGACTGACAGTATTCCTTCCCACCTTCCCACCATACACACACACACACACACCATCATGGATATCGTACCTTTCAGAGCTGGTTAGTGTGCAAAAATGCAACGTTTCTTTTTGAGCTGCTGCTTGCTTTCTTGTAGTTGTCTCTCTGCTCAGCAGTTCTCTGGAAGTGAACAGTTACAATGGACTATGATTGTGGCCTGTGTAAAAGAAAAATTATTTCTTCATGCTCCACAGATTGAGGACATCTTTCGAATTGGAACTATTTAAACTTTTCTTTTGTTTATCAATGATTCTTTGACGATTTTGCAATGACATTGAGAGTAATAACTGCGATCACTCAGACCTAATGCTTAAAGGAAACATTTATTTTTTTAAAAAAAACATATATGGTTTCCCTGATACAGGAAAGATGTTGTTAAACTTGAAAGAGTTCAGAAAACATTTCCAAGGATGTTGTCAGGGTTGGAGGGTTTGAGTTATAGGGAGAGGCTGAACAGGTTGGGGCTGTTTTCCCTGGAACAGCAGAGGCTGAGGGGTGACCTTATAGAGGTTTCTAAAGTCATGAGGGGCTTGGATTGGGTGAATAGCCATGCCGTCTTTCCTAGGGTGGAGGAGTCCAAAGCTAGAGGCATAGGTTTAAATTGAGAGGGGAAAGATTTACAAGGGACCAAAGGAGCAGATTTTGTCACACAGAGGACAAACAGGAAGACAGCTAACAATCCGCATACATGAACATCAACTAGCCACGAAACGACACGACCAGCTATCCCTAGTAGCCACACACGCAGACAACAAGCAACATGAATTCGACTGGGAAAACACTACTATCATAGGGCAAGCCAGACAGAGAACAGCCAGGGAATTCCTAGAGGCATGGCATTCATCCACAAACTCCATCAATAAACACATCGACCTGGACCCAATATACCAACCACTACAGCAGACAGCTGAAACTGACATCCGGAAGCGGCAAGGACAGACCACTATAAAGACCGGAAGAAACATCAAAGAAGCGCTTCGCAGGAGGCTCCAGAGCACTGATGATGTCGCCTAGCCAGGGGACGAAACGTTTGCAACAAAAACTTCCAGCTCGGCGAACAGAACCACAACAACGAGCACCCGAGCTACAAATCTTTGCACAAACCTTGAAGAGGGTGGTTTGTATGTGAAATGAGCAACCAGAGGAAATGGTGGTACAATTACAATATTTAAAAGACATCTAGCTGGGTATATCAATAGGAAGGCTTTAGAGGGTTATGGGCCAAGTGCTGGCAAATGGGATTAGATCAGTTCAGGAAATCGGATCGGGATGGACACGTTGGGTGAAGGGTTGGTTTCCATGCTGTACAGCTCTATGACTCTACAGATATTACTGTTTACAAAAATTGTGTCAATTTTCAATTCCAAGTGGAACATTATACACTAAAAAAAAGAAAGAATTTAAAACATAATGATACGATTCAAAGTTGACATGGGACCGAGCCAATAGCAATTTGTTCAGATATTGTTTTAAAAAGTGGTCACTGATTAATGTTAGAACACAACAGAAAACTTATTTACAGCAGGAATATCACAACCAGATAATTGGTTTGAGTGACTTTGACTGAGAATACGTATGAGCCTTAGAGTATGGGAAGAATACCTAAGCCCATCTAGATATAGTGCCATGAGTTCTTTTACACAGAGATGGGTGAGTGGAATGTTTAATGCATGTATAAAAGATAGCATCTCTGACAGTGCAGTATGAAATAACTCCACAGGGGCCAGTATCCCATCACTGGGTCACCCTTGATTTACACTGATCCAGCTCCCTCAGAGCTGGCTCTCAGAGGGGACAGAAACTTTGATATTCCTGTTTATATCTGTCAACCAGATATCCCTAACTGAACCAGGCTGACAGCCCCAATCAAGAAACTTATATTCTATGAGATCCACCTGGCTGACCTCATTACAATCACTATACAGCACTTTCTCAGTAATGTTCTAGCTGTGTCAGTGCAGCATTTTGTCTTTAGGTCTCTGCGGTGGGTCATGAACATACATCCCACTGATTCAGAAGCGACTGTGCTATGCTGGGATTTACTGAATGTACACACTAACCTTACATATGTTGTATTCTCACAGACAAAGTTGAGTAGAGATTGCAAAATCCATATGGATTCCACTCGACAATCACAAATCATGTTGAATCTTGATATTCAATGGCATACCATACCTGAATCTCTAACTATCAACATCATGGGAAGTCACCATTGACCAGAAAGTGAATTGGACCAGTCATATAATGGCAGTGGCTACCTAGAGTAGGTCAGAGGCTGGAAATACTGCAGCGAGTAACTCACTTCCAACCCCCCAAACTCTGTTCATGATGTACAAGGCCCAAGTCAGAAGTGTGATGGAATATTCCCCATCTGCCTAAAATGGGTGCAGCTTCATCAACACTCAAAAAGCTTGACACTGTGCAGGATGAAGTAGCCCACTTGATTGGCACCACATCCACAAACATTCACTCTCTCAACAAGCAATGCTCAGTCGCTGCAGTGTGCACCATCTACAAGTTGCACTGCAGAACTCACTATTATAGTCCAAAAGATGACTGTATTTAAGCACAGTCCAAGTCCACAATACTTTGTCAGAGGTTTATTTCAGTAAGCATCACTCCATAAACTCTCACCCTAAAGACTGCGAGCTCCCCATACTAATATAACCAATTCACAACTAATTAACTCTTGATTTATGCATTGCTTTTTCCCACATTCCATTTGATCTCAGGCATCCCTTCAGGCCATGTTAGGTAATAACACTCATCCCATCAGACAGCACCTTGCAAACAGACAATCAATTCCATCTAGAAGGACAAGGACAGAAACTACATAGGAACATCCCCTCAAATCACTCACCATCCTGACTTGGAAATATATTACAGTTCCTTCAGTGTTGCTCAGTTAAAATCCTGGAATTCCTTCCCTAAACACATTGTGGGTATATCTACAGCAGGTGGACTACAGTGGTTCAAGAAGACAGCTCACCAAGGACAACTCAGACCAGACAATAAATGTTACCTCTACCAACAACATCCACATTCTGAGAAATATTGAATAAAATCCCAGTTAGATTCTAATAAAAGGCCTTAAGTATTTTTGAGGATTTAGTCACTGACACTAATTGCCTTCAGGATAAACGTTAGGCCACAACCTGAACTGAGAACTACAGCTGCAGCTGATATTCCAAGACAGTTGGCTGAGAACTGAGAAAGACCTGAAATGCATGTATCATTTTCACTGTGCTACTTCCTGTTATTCATACCCTACAGGTGTCTCCTGCTTTCATAATGAAATGCAGAATGAAAAGCATTCTGAAAGCATTGTAAGCAAAGCAGTTAGCTTTTGAGTTATGATCATACGAAGCTGTGTTTTGAGTTGATACAATGTATAGATAATACATTAGATTTTTCTGCTGAATTTTCTCATCTAAGGTAAAAAGTAAATTATTTCTACATGGTTAAAAATCATAGTTAACTTTATACGCCCCAGTCCAAAACCGGCATCTCCAAATTATTTCTACATGCATTTTCTTCTGGATTGTGCATAATCACTGAGCTAAGATTGTGGCTTCATGTTTTGATTACAATTTCCTAACAACTCCAAACTGCGGAAGTCCTTATCGAGCTCAGTCCACTCTTCCTCCTGTTGTTTTGTACCAGCCAGAGAATGCAATCTTGTCATCTAGAAGGACCATCAATGCACGTCACTAGTTTAAAATCCAAACTCTAAAAAAATGAACAGACATGAATCACACCAAAAATTATGCATGCTTTCTGCCCTATGTTTGGGCAACTACAACTACTCGGAAAACTACTTGCTATTGTAAATAGGGGGACTTTGCTTTAAAATTGGAAGGGGTTGTCCAGTATGAATAATCTGCAAATATATAATGATCAAATAACAAATAATAATGTAAAATACAGTTTACCTTATACAGGTATTCTCAAAAGCTACACGTCTTGGCCAAATTTTCAATGAGATCGTTGTGAATAGTTTCAGACCTGAGATTTTCAATGATAGCTGTGTTAGTTCCAGTCCGGTCAGGGAAGCCTTCCTTATTATTGCAGAACAGTACTGTAATGGGACAGCTTGTGGTGGTGCAGTTTCATGGTTTCACCACTACGTGGCTTTGTGAGCAACTGTGCAGAGCAATTCCTGAGTTAAAGGTAACTACAGATCAGCTTGCACCCCTAATACACATATAAAAGCTGCAACTTAGAAGCAGGTCACTTGTTCCAACTGATCTGTGCAGGTGTTTTGTGTTGTACAAGCTTCCTGTCATCTCCTCTTCACCAAACCCCTTCAGCCGAACCTCTTCCACTCTCTGTGTTTACACAACTTTCCCTTTAAATGGATCTGTTTTATTATTTCAGCCACTCCCTATAGGAGCGAGTTCTCCACTGCAACACTCTCTCAGTGATGAGGCTTGTTTTGAAATTCCTAATGGATTTATTATTGACTATTAAATATAATTTATACAAACTCCTCAACAAGTGGAAATACCTTCATTACCTTAGTTAAAAATCACACAACACCAGGTTATAGTCCAACAGGTTTAATTGGAAGCACACTAGCTTTCGGAGCGACACTCCTTCATCAGGTGATTGTGGAGGGCTCGATCCTAACAGAATTTATAGCAAAAAATTGCAATGTGATGTAACTGAAATTATACATTGAAAAAATGATTGTCTGTTAAGCCTTTCATCTGTTAGAATACAGTGATAGTTTCACCTCTTTCATGTGTAAATCACAAAACTTTTTTTTAAAAGTTGCAATCTCGGGTTAGCTGTTAAAAATGGTGATAGCTAGACAATATGTTGAAGGTGTTAACCCCCTGTGTTCTCTGTCCATGACCTGATGTTTAGATTGATTCTAATCTAAAAAGTGAGATAATAGAGTTTTACATAAATTCCTGCAGTTTTTGAGCTCAGAGTTCTACATGAATGTATGCAGTTTTTGAGCAAAGTGCAAGGTAACTCTGCAATACAAATTCACCCCACACAATATATGTGTGTGTGGGGTCTTTGTCTGGGTGTGTGTGTGTCTGTCTGGTGTGGGGGTTGTGAGTGTGAGAAAGTGTGTGTATGTGTGTGTATAGTGAGTGCAGAGTGTCTTAAGTCTGTGAGGGGGTGCATGTGAGAGTGTGTGTCTGTGTACGTGTCTGTGTGTACCTGTGTCCGTGTGTATGTGAGAGTGTGTGTGTGTATAGGAGTATCTGTGTGTGTGTAGTGCAATGGTGATCATCTGTAATGTGACATGAACCCAAGGTCCCGGTTGAGGCCCGCCCTACGGGTACTGAACTTAGCTATCAGCCTCTGCTCGGCCACTTTCCTCTGCTGCCTGTCCCGAAGTCCACCTTGGAGGATGGTCACCCTAAGGTCCAAGGCTGAATGTCCTGGACCACTGAAATGTTCCCCAACTGGGAGGGAACCCTCCTGTCTGTTGATTGTTGGGCGGTGCCCATTCATCCGTTGTCTTAGCCTTTGCTCGGTTTCCCCAATGTACCATGCCTCTGGGCATCCCTGCCTGCAATGTATAAGATAGACAACGTTGGCTGAGTCACAGGAGTACCTGCCATGTACAAGGTGGGAGGTCTATCTTATATGTTATATTTTGTACACCCCAGTCCAACACCAGCATCTCCAAATCATGACTTCATTACCTCAAACAGCTTCATTTTGGCAAAAACCTAATTTCGATCACATCTTATCCTTCTCCTTCAGTCTTCCTGACATAACCTCTCAGCTCTTGCAAATATTTTTGCAACATTTTTCCTTTTTGTAACGTAGAAACAAAAACTGCGTACTACACTGAAGTTGTGGTCAAACTAGGTGTACGCCAAGAAATTTGATTCTCTTCACAATCTCCACAGGGAAGCTGTCGCTATCCAGTGGAGAGAGGTCACTCCGTGCCCTCCTGAAATCAACAACCACCTTTCCTCTTGTGCACATTCAGCGACAGGTTGTTGGCTTTGCACCACTCCGTTAGCCGCTGCACCATCATCATTGTTCTGATGATGAGACCGCCTAGCGTCATGTCATCAGCGAACTTGATGATGTGATTCGACCTGTGTATTGCTGCATAGTTATGTGTCAGCAGAATGAGCAGCAATGAACTGAGCACACAGCCCTGGGGGGTCCCATGCTCAGTGTGATGGTGTCTGTAAGTCTAGGATCCAGGACCCCTGTTGCTTTTAAAGAAAAAACTGTATTACAGGTGCTACAATTCTGTAATAAAAATATAACTGTAAGGCAGGATGGTGAGTGGCTTGCAGGAGAAATTGGAGGTGGTGGGGTTTCCATCTCCTGCCCTTGTCATTCCATTTAGTGGAGGTTGCAGATTAGTAAGGAGTTACAAACATTGCAGATGCACTGCATTAATGATGGAGAAAATGAATGTTGAAGTTGGTGGGTACGGTGCTTATAAAGCAGGCTGTTGTGTCAAGATTCTGGAGTATTGGTGGTTCCCAGGAAGCAAGTATTCTTTCGCACTGCTGACTTGTGCCTTGTAGCTGATAAATAGACTTTGGGGAGTCATGAGTTGAGTTACTCACCATAATATTCTCAGTCTCTGACCTATTCTTGTACTCACTGTATTTATTTAGAGTCATAGGGATGTACAGCATGGAAACAAACCTTCAGTCCAAACTGTCCATGCCAACCAGATATTCCAACCCAATTTAGTCCCACCTGCCAGCACCCGGCCCATACCCCTCCAAACCTTTCCTATTCATATACCCATCCAAATGCCTCTTAAATATTGCAGTTGTACCAGCCTCCACCACTTCCTCTGGCAGCTCATTCCATACACGTACCACCCTCCGTGTGAAAAAGTTGCCCCGTAGGTCTCTTTTCTATCTTTCCATTTCACCCTAACTCTATGCCCTCTAGTTCTGGACTCCCCAACCCCAGGGAAAAGACTTTGTCTATTTATTTTATTTATCTTATCCATGCCCCTCATAATTTTGTAAACCTCTATAAGATCACCCCTCAGCCTCCGACACTCCAGGGAAAACAGCCCCAGCCTGTTCAGCCTCTCCCTATAGCTCAAATCCTCCAACCCTGGCAACATCCTTGTAAATCCTACCTGAACCCTTTCAAGTTTCACAACATCTTTCCGATAGGAAGGAGACCAGAATTGCATGCAATATTCTAAAGTGGCCTAACCAATGTCCTGTACAGCCACAACATGACCTCCCAATTCCTGTACTCAATATTCTGACCAATAAAAGAAAACATACTAAAGGCCTTCTTCACTATCCTATCTACCTGCGACTCTACTTTCAAGGTGCTATGAATCTGCACTCCAAGGTCTCTTTGTTCAGCAACACTCCCTCGGGACCTTGCCATTAAGTACTTAAGTCCTACTAAGATTTGTTTTCCCAAAATGCAGCACCTCACATTTATCTGAATTAAACTCCATCTGCCACTTCTTAGCCCATTGGCCCATCTGGTCAAGATCCTGTAGTAATCTGAAGTAACCTCGTTCGCTGTCCACTACACCTCCAATTTTGGTATCATCAGCAAACTTACTAACTGTACCTCTTATGCTCATATCCAAATCATTTATGTAAATGACAAAATGTAGAGGACCCAGCACTGATCCTTGTGGCACTCCACTGGTCATGGGCCTCCAGTCTGAAAAATAACCCTTCACCACCACCCTTGTCTTCTACCTATGAGCCAGTTCTGTATCCAAATGGCTAGTTCTTCCTGTATTCCGTGAGATCTAACCTTGCTAATCAGTCTCCCATGGGGAACATTGTTGAACGCCTTACTGAAGTCTATATAGATCACATCTACCGCTCTGCCCTCATCAATCCTCTTTGTTACTTCCTCAAAAAACTCAATCAAGTTTGTGAGACATGATTTCCCACACATGTTGACGATCCCTAATCAGTCTTTGCCTTTCCAAATACATGTACATCCTGTCCCTCAGGATTCCCTCCAACAACTTGCCCACCACCGACGTCAGGTCTATAATTCCCTGGCTTGTCCATACCACCCTTCTGAAACTGTGGCACCACATTAGCCAACCTCCAGTCTTCCAGCACCTCACCTGTGACTATCGATGATACAAATATCTCAGCAATCAGCCCAGCAATCACTTCTCTAGCTTCCCACAGAGTTCTCGGGTACACCTGATCAGGTCCTGGAGATTTATTCACCTTTACTCATTTCAAGACATCCAGCACTTCCTCCTCTGTAATCTGGACATCTTGCAAAATGTGCATATCTATTTCCCTCCAGTCTATACTTCCATATCCTTTTCCACAGTAAATATTGATGCAAAATACTCATTTAGTATCTCCCCCATTTTGTGGGACTCCACACAAAGGCCGCCTTGCTGATCTTTGAATATTATATATGGGGCAGCATGGTGGTTCAGTGGTCAGCACAGCTGCTTCACAGCACCAGGGTCCCAGGTTCAATTCCAGCCTCAGGTGATTGTCTGTGTGGAGTTTGCACATTCTCCCAGTGTATGCGTTGGTTTCCTCTCACAGTCCAAAGATATGCAGGTCCGGTGAATTGGCCACGCTAAATTGCCCCATAGTGTTAGCTAAATTAGTCAGAGGGAACTGGGTCTGGGTGGGTTACTCTTCGGAGGGTCAGTGGGGACTGGTTGGGCTGAAGGGCCTGTTTCTGCACTGTAGGGAATCTAATAAAATAATATTTGTAAAAGCTCTTTGGATTCTCCTTAATTCTATTTGCCAAAGCTATCTCATGTCCCCTTTTTGCCCTCCTGAATTCAGTCCATCGAGTCCACTCCACCCTTTAATCATGGCTGATAGGCATTTCATTCACTTACCCACAGTCTCCCCATAGCCCTTAATTCCTTGCGAGATCAAGAATGTATCAGTCTGCCTTGAAGATATTTAACATCCCAGCCTCCACCGCGCTCCGTGGCAATGAATTCCACAGGCCCACCACTTTCTGGCTGAAGAAATGTCTCCTCATTTCTGTTCTAAATCGACCCCCTCTATTTCTAAGGCTGTGCCCACAAGTCCTAGTCTCTCCACCTAATGGAAACAACTTCCCAGCATCCACCCTTCCTAAGCCATGCATTATGTTCTAAGTTTCTATTAGATCTCCCCTTAATCTTCTAAACTCTAATGAATACAATCCCAGGATCCTCAGCCAGTCATCGTATGTTAGGCCTACCATTCCAGGGATCATCCGTGTGAATTGCCACTGGACACGCTCCAGTGCCAGTATGTCCTTCCTGAGGTGTGGGGCCCAAAATTGGACACAGGATTCTAAATGGGGCCTAACCAGAGCTTTATAAAGTCTCAGAAGCACAACGGTGCTTTTATATTCCAACCCTCTTGAGATAAATGACAACATTACGTTGGCTTTCTCAATCATGGACTCAACCTGCAAGTCAATCTTTAGAGAATCCTGGACCAGGACTCCCAGATCCCTTTGTACTTTGGTTATATGAATTTTCTCACCGTTTAGAAAATAGCCCACGTCTGTATTCTTTTTTCCAAAGTGCAAGACTTCACATTTGCTCACATTGAATTTCATCAGCCATTTCCTGGACCACTCTCCTAAACTGTCTCATTCTTTCTGCAGCCTCCCCCCCATCTCAGTACTACCTGCCTGTCCACCTAACTTTGTATCATCGGCAAACTTTGCCAGAACGCCCCAGTCCCTACATCCAGATCATTAATATATAAAGTGAACAGCTAGGGCCCCAACACTGGACCCTGCCGGACACCACTTGTGACCAGCTGCTATTCCAAAAAAAAAGAACCTTTAATCCCAACATTCTGCCTTCTGTCAGACAGCCAATCCTCAATCCGTGCCAGTAGCTCATCTCGAACATCATGGGCCCTCACCTTACTCAGCGTCCTCCTGTGAGGCACCTTATCAAAGGCCTTTTGGAAGATAGATAACATCCACTGGGTTTCCCTGGTCTAACCTGCTTGTTACCTCTTCAAAGAATTCTAACAGGTTTGTCAGGCATGACCTCCCCTGACTAAATCTATGCTTAGATTCTCTCTTGTTGGAGATGACTATTGCCGGGCAAGAACATTATTACTTGCCACTTGTTAGTCCAAAGATTTATGATCTTTATTCATGACTTCTCTCTCCCCCCACCTCCAACACCACGGGTCATATTGCATCATTAATCTCCCTTTTATAATCTGTCTTATTCATGCATTTATCTATAGATTTTTTTCAAGATGGAGATGCATAATTATAGTACCTCCAGAATATACCATTCACTATCAAGGTTCCACATGCAATGCCAAGGGAAAGTAGCAAACACAAGTCTGAATCAATTGGGAATGTTAATTCTGTTTTTCTCTCTCTCCATTTGTTTTTCCAGCATTTTGTTTTACTTTTAAGTATTTAAAAAGGGTAAGAAAATACAGATGCAATTATAAATAAATTGAAACTAGAAACATACATAAGTGTTGACATGTGACTACATGCAGGCAGTGAATAGAAAATGGATTAAAGATAAAAATACTTTTCAAATATAGAAGCCCAAAAGTGTGGGACAGGCCACTTGGCACATCGATTCCACACTGACCCACCAAACAGCATCCCACCCAAACCCAACTCCTTACCCTACCCCTGTAGCCTTGCATTTCCCACAGCTAACCCACCTAACCTGCACATCTTTGGATTCTGGGAGGAAACCAGAGCACAGGGAGGAAACCCACACTGACCCAGGGAAAATATGCAAATTCCACACAGTCACCCAAGGCTGGATTCGAACCTGGGGCCATGGCACTATGAGGCAGCAGTGCTCACCACTGAAGCACCCTTCAGTTAAAGATGAAGCTAGGTGCCATTTTTGAAATCTCACCTGACCTATTGCAGAGCTAAACAAAGGAGCAACTGAAATTGTTTGTCAAAATATCGGTTGATGCTCTTGGACAGAAGTTTGAGAAATAGACTCCAGCTGATTGGGAGAGATCACTCCCAAATTTTTCAGAAGATTACTGACCAGAAACTACACCTTTGGAGCTGCAGAATTGCTAGCTCTCCAGAAATTCTTGGGGAGGAAGATCAAGCTGAATATGTAGTCACACCCAGAACTATATTCCCAGATTTGGGCCCATGCCATTGCTTGTACCTGGTCTATTCAGCGAGTATAATTACTGGGGCTCCTACTGAATAATAAAAGGGCTGCTGTTGTAAAACCTCCAAAAGGAATATACATCTAATGAGCTAGAAAAACTGTCATTACAAGTTTGGCAACAGTCTACAATGGTGAGAGAGGATTAAAGTTTATTCAAAGTGATGATATTCTAAGTGACAAATGAGTCAATATCATCCAACATTGGCAATAATCTTTTCCAATTTTTTTTAATGGTAAAATCACTGGCTAGAGCAGCATTTATCTATCCTAGAGAGTGGTCGTAGTAATCACTACAGTCTGTATCTTACAGCTATGCAACAACGCTGCTGGAAAGGGCATGCCAGGATTTTGACTGAGCAATCATGAAGTGATAATGTCTGCAGTGAACCATTATGTCTCATCTCAATTTGAATAAGCAAATGAAACATAATCATTATATTCACCAATTTGATACCACTTGTTGACTGATTTCTCAGGGCAAAACCCAGACCAGAGTGGACTGCCTTCTGAGGAAAGACTAGACTGACTCAGTACAGATTCTCTGGAATTTACAAGACTCAGAGGGAACTTAATTGAAATAGAGCCCAAGGGGACTTGACCAGGTGGATTGGAAAGGATGTTTCATCCTGTGGAGGAATCTAAAGGAGGGGTCATAGTTTAAAAATAAAGGGGCTGCCCACCGAGAAAACAGAACAAGAAGGTCATTCAGTATGATAGTGGATGATCATCCAACTCCGTGCCCTGTCCCTGCTTTCTCCTGGCACTATTGGATTTCTTTGCCTCAAAGAGCGATATCTCACACCATCTTGAAAACATTCAATGTTTTGGTTTCAATCACAGGACAGAATAAGATTTGAGTCTTTTCAGAATTATTTTCCTGAAGAGGCAGTGGATGCAGAATCTTTAAATATTTTTAAAAGGCAAAGGTAGTTAGATTGTTAATTACCAAGGAGATAAAAGATTACTGGGGTATTCAGGAACCAGAGTGGAGGCTAGAATCAGAGCAGCCATCATTTTATTGAACTATGGAGCAAGCTCAAAAGGGTCAAGTGGCCTCCTGGTGTCTCTGTTTATAGGTTCGTAGTCAACCTGTCAATTTTAAATTTAAATAAAGTCTGGCTATTAATGCCAATCAGCATCGAGTGCATTTACCAGAGTTCACTTACCAACCAATCAGCACTCTCCTCTCATGCAGTACAAATGTTGGTTTTCTGTATTCTTGTAAAATGTCCTTTTTTGTGCAAAATGAAACATTTAGTCACAGGTTTTCTTTCAGCAACACTGAAGTGCTGAAATTTCACTCCCTTTCCAACAAACGCTGCCCCCACTCCTGTTTGTTTTAACCACGTTATAGAACAATAACTTTTTAAAAGAATGAATCACCTGCCCAACCGATGGAAGATACCAGAAAAAGGGAGGTTTCACATTCAGAATTTTACTGCAAACAACAAACTGAAATCAACCTAAACAGGCAATTAAAGTTAGGGTAACATGTCAGAGTAGACCCTCCTGTTTAAACCCCACCCCCCAGCCACACATTAACTGATTGTTTACCTGCACAAAAGAAGATCATTAGCATTTCAGAGCTAAAATAAAAAAATGCAGAGACAGTGTGTTTGGAGCCTGAAATTGCAAGCAGATAAGTCTAAAATGATTTAATTGGACCTGAACAAATTCATTTACACTCTGACCTCAACAAATAATTACCTTAAAATGATGGAGTTACTGCCATCTGTAAAATAGTGTCATTAAATTCTACAAGGACTCTGACCAAGATTTGCTCTTTACACATACTGGGGAGTTGATTTGAGCTCTACCAGGAATGACAGAGTTCCACAAAATACTGTTTTACTGCTCAGAAGTATTTTACTGTTCCAAAGGATTTGATTTTAGTTTAGCCCCGAGTCAGTGTGGGATTGAGTGAAATCTTTAAAATCCCTCCTGCTAATTATCTCAAATTCTAAAGTTATGGCACATTTCAACAAACATTCCAATATGCTCACCTTCTAAAGCACTGATTTTACAACAGCCTCTGCTTAGGTCTTTACTGTAACTAGCTGTGAAACAATGTGTTGGCTAATTTACTGGGACTTTAAGTAAAGATTTTAAAAATTAGATAACATTTGATGACTGTTTCCTTTCACTGATCAGAACATTTAAAACCAAGACCTTTCATGAATTAACTTGATGCCAACTGCTCGCCTGTTCTATTCCCATTCTATGTTCCCTCCACCATCCCTCCCGCTCCAGTTATTTGTGACAATTGTAGACCATGCTGCTGATTGTTCTTATTGCTGTCTCTTGATCGAGATATCCAGAAAGACGGTCAGAATCACATTGGGCCAGTCTCCCCCTCGTTTGATGTTCAGAGATTCTCAACCTGACAGTTAGCCTTCAGGAATGAGAGGATGTTGGTTATCGATAGGAAAACGTGCAGAAAGTGATCGACGCTCCCAAACAAACTGCAAGAGTTCCTGAATCTGCAAAGATGCTTAAACTCACGTTGTGCTCGACATTACAATACCCACCTTGAAATCAATATTCATAGCACAGGTACTCCATTACATGGTGAAGTTGGAGGCCAGTAAGTCTTTGATCTAATGGGCAAGTAGGAAAGTGGAATTAAAGGTAGATCTGAAGAATACTGGACTTGAAATATCAACTCTTTCTCCAGAGATGCTGCCAGACCTGCTGAGTTTCTTCAGCAATTTTGTTTAAGAAACATCAACCTTGATCATATTGAATGGCCTACTCCTGTTCTTATGACAGGAGTAAATCAGCAGAATTCAGGTTTGCTTGATACAAGAACTGTTTTACAATTTCAATCCTATATATTCAGGTATTTATATTTGCTGATTTCAGCTAATAGGAAAAGGTAATATTTTGGAATGATTTTGACATTTATGTTCAATGTGATATTGGATTTTCCAGACTCAAATTCAGAAAAGACCTCGATTAAAACAAGTGACACAAAATGAATTTGTTTGAACTTTCTAAAGGAGCAGCTGTAACAAGCAAACATCCCTCAAAAATGTCATTTAAATATCAATGAACACCACTAAGGTGTACAGTGGGATTTGCAGGACAAAGTTAAATCCAACAGAATGAGCTGGACTTTGGGGCTGAAACAAAACAAGATATTTTGAATGGGACAGCACTCCCGCAGCAAGTGATTCTGAGGAAGTGAAACTGATAAACCAATAATAAACTGAAATGCCTACTTAATTAACAAACTACTGAAACCATTAAAATTACTATGTCCCACTCTCCCACAGGATGTTTGTTACATCAGTTATTGCCAAAACAATAAGTTAGGTACATGTACTGTAAGAATCAGACATATATAGAATGGAGGAATCAATCTGAGTTCGAGATTGCAAGTAAAAAAGTATAAAAAGGTATCTTTTGAGAGTAAAGAACTTAACGCATTTAAAAGAGCAAATTCACAAAGAGTCCCTAAAAATTCCCTTCATAAATATTTGGTAAAATTGATAAAATCCAAGGCAATTAAATGGTTACTTGAACTTCTTAAACATTGAAAAAAAAAACAAATTAAATCACTTTCTAAAAAAAAAGTGATCAATTCACGGTGGCTCGGTGGTTAGCACTGCAGCCTCACAGCACCAGGAACTCTGGTTCAATTCCTGCCTCGGGCGACTGTGTGTAGAGTTTGCATATTCTCCCCGTGTCTGCGTGGGTTTTCTCTGGGTGCTCTGGTTTCCTCCCACAGTCCAAAGATGTGCAGGTCAGGTGAAATGGCCATGCTAAATTGCCCGTAATGTTAGGTGCGTTAGTCAAGGGTGAATGTAGTGGAATGGGTCTGGGTAGGTTTCTCTTTAGAGGATCAGTGTAGACTTGATGGGCTGAAGGGCCTGTTTCCACACTGTAGGGAATCTAATCTAATTCAAAGATTAAACCAAATAACATTGTTTAAAAATTTTGTTTTAAAGAAACAGAGTCAGTAATACAACATGGAAACAGACTTTAGTCCAACCAGTCCACGCTGATCATAATCCCAAACGCCTGCTCCTGGCCCAAATCCCTCCAAACATTTCCTATTTATATACTTATCTAAATGGCTTTTAAATGTTGGAATGGTAGCAGCATCCACGACTTCCTCAGGAAGTTCAGTCCACACATGAACCACTTAAAAAATAAAAATGCCTCTCGTTTTAAATCTGTCTTCGCTCACCTTAAAAATATGTCCCCTAGTCTTGAAACACACCACCCTAAGGAAAAGACAACAGCTATTTATTTTATCTACACCTCTCATTATTTTATAAATGTCTATAAAGATCACCCCTCAACTTCCTGCGCTCCAGTGAAAAAGAAATCCCAACCTATTCCTCCTCTTTTTGTAACAAACTCTCCATTCCCAGCAACATCCTGGTAAATCTTCTGAATCCACTTCAACTTACTAATTTCCTTCATAGAACATGGCGACCAGAACCGACCACAACACTCCAGAAGAGGCTGCACCAAGAAAGTTGCTCAGGTGAATGTTGATCCCTTGGATGGTAATTACTTTGTTGGACTTTTTATTTTTTACAGAAATACATGATATCAAGTTTAAATCTCCATTCTTATTCAAATCTATATGAAGCTACTGGTTCAATCCTTAGTTGTGGATTTTAGAAAAGTGCTTAAAATGACCATTTTCTTCTCTCAAACTGCTAACTTTTTATTCCCTTCTACACGGGTTTAGACAAGCTGATGTTACACCAGGAAAGCAGATGGTTGCTTGGTCCTTTTCCCAAATACAAAAGGAGGTTAATCGTGCTATCCTTGTGCTACCCTCATGAAGAAAGGAAATTCACTCCACATTTTATTTAAAACGAGAACAAATTTAAAGATGAACACTTTTGACTTGCATATGAAAAACATACAACTGCATCTGAAAATAATCTGGCTAATCCCTTACTCGTTTGCTAATACTAGCTTGCTACTTTTGAAAAGCTAATATACACAACATTTTTTTTTAAAAGAAGTTACTATGTTCTGTAGGCTTTTAACTTATGTTAAACTGATCTTGACTAGCTTCACACATGAAAAATAAACTTTCAAAACTCTGTATACAGATCCAAAGATTATTTCAACCCTACCACAAGTAACAATTTCAGATGAAATGCATAAATCAGCTGTAAAATAATGCAGCCTTCCGAATGACGAAACGTTGCATGGAGATTCAGAACCATTTTTCAGTTCATCAAACTGGAAAATTTTAACTTGTGGCATTTGTTTCTGACCAAAGTTTCTGAAAGATCACTGGAGTTGTCACTGCACAGTAGGTTCTGGATATTAATAAGTAGTCACTAATTTGCTGATGATGCTTCCAGATCTTTATGTAAAATAATGAGGTTTCTTCACATTTATACCATATTCAGAAAGAGCCGGGATTAAATCCTCCATGGTGAGGGTGTATTTTTTATCCTAAAAATAACAAAATGTATTGAAACAACAATGTAGAAAGTAGAAAATAACTCAGTACACAACTCCTGGAATTAAAATGCAAATTATTTTCACATTAAGACTCGAGTTTTTTTTTAAAATTCCCACTTGCTCCATCAACAGCAAACAGGAAAAAGGATGTATAGAGAATAATTCGGGGGACAAAAGGTATCTTTAAAAGAAATACTGGATCATGAAATGATAAAAGACAATGGTTAATTCAATGGGGATTGGGTTTGTTTGTTTTAAGTGAGGGAATTGTTGCTCAGTTCACTCAGTTGACGAGATGGTTAGCTGGAGACTATTAATATTGCCAACACCACATATTCGATTTTTGTTCTGGTTGAGGCAGGCTTGGTATTGCCGCCTCTGTCGAGCCTTTAGGAGTGAAAAACAAAAACTGCTCCAGATGAAGCATCAGTATAGAGAGCCAAGCGTCTGCGTTCCGGTAGAGTAAATGTGACATTAGAAATGATTCACAGTGGAAGAACAAGGAAAGGTAAAAATCGAAAGGGGATGCACACGCAGAGGTACTTGGATGTAACATAAATCATTGAAGATGACATTGACAGGTTGTGTGTCTGGCTAATAAATCATACTACATCCTTTTCCTCAGGTTCTATGCCTTAAGGATGGACCTTGGTATTAGTCGCTGAACCACCATTAAATGCTGTGAATTTTATGAAGAATAAAGTGAGGAGACAGGTCCCAGGTGTACCTCAGCCAGAACAGGAATGAAATCCCTAGCTGTTGGCATAAATCTGACTCCTGGTCGCTGTCTAGCCAAGCAAACCAACTCTGCAGCAGCACTCTCACCGTCTGTTATGGCCACACCTTTGGTGGCGTCACAGTTTTCTAAGTGAATTAATGAATGCGTTTGGAAGTATATTTTGAATGGATGCTGCTGATTGATTTGGAACTGTGCATAGATTTGGGATTTAAATAACAAATTTAGGGGCAGCAGTGCTACAGTGTTATGGCAAATCCCACCATGTAGAGGGTGAAACAAATTCAATTTTAAAAAAACAAAGTAAAAGCTAGCCTAATGACAAGGATGTATCCATTGTCAATTCTCAAAAATTCATCAGGTTTGGATCCTTTAAGAAAGGAAATCTGCCTTCTTTCCCTGGTCTGCTACTTGTGGTTCCAGACCTTTAACTCTTAACTGCCTTCTGAAATGGTTTTGCAAGCTACTCAGTTGTAACAAACAGCTACAAAGCCGAAAGAAATGAATAAGACTGGGCAGACCACATGACAGTGACATCAGCAAACCCTGACCTGCCAACACCGCAAAGTCTTCTTTACTAACATCTGGGGGCTTGTGCCAAAGTTGGGACAGCTTTCTTGCAGACAGGTAAAGCAACAGCCTGAGATTGTCTGTAAAGGCAGAGTACATCCAAGACACCACCATAGATCTGTCCTATATCACCTGCAGGGTCAAAGTGGCAACATAATAATACAGTCAGGCCTTGTCCTGGGAGTCCTCAACAGTGACAAGAGAACCCAACAATTGCCCCTTGACATTCAGTGGCATCACCATCACTGAATGTCCCACTATCAACATCCTGGAGATTACTATTGTCTAGAAACTGAATAAGACTAACCATAAAAATAACTTGGCTACAAATAAGTCAGAGGCTAGGAATACTGCAGTAAGTAACTTACTTCCTGTCACACAAAGCCTGTTCACCATTTACAAATCACAGATCAGGAGAGAGATATGTGCAACTCTAACAGTTCACAAAAATCTTGGCACCATCCAGTACAAAACCACTCACCTGGTTGGCAGCATACCCTCAACATTCAAACCCTTCAGCACTGTGTACCATTCACTAGGTGCACCATGGTAACTCACTAAAGGTTCTTTTTGACAGCCCCTTCCGAATCTGTGACCTCGACAACCTGAGGGCAAGGACAGCTGATCCACAGAAATGCCACAGCCAGCATGCTCCCTTCCAAGGAAAACACTATCCTGATTTGGAACTATCATCTTTTGTTCATTGTGACTGGGTCAAAATCCTGGAGGGGCTAAAGTAATTAATAAAAAGCTGATGAATTACAATAGGGCTATAAGGGGACAAAAGTGTAGGACAGAGTCACTGGGATAGTCTACCACAAGTGGTACAAATATAAATAACTTCAAAAAATCAAGATGTGGAGATGCCGGTGTTGGACTGGGGTGGTCAAGGTCCGGAGTCACATGACACCAGGTTAGTGTCCAACTGGTTTATTTGAAATCACAAGCTTTCAGAGCGCTGCTCCATCATAATACTCCTACGCCCTGAAAGCTTGTGATTTCAAATCAAACAGTTGGACTGTAACCTGGTGTCATACGGCTTCGGACCTCAAAATCAGAACCACTCTCTTTGGAAGAGGAGATCGGGGGCTGATCAGACACAGTTATTGTGAAGGTGATTGTTCCTGACCAATGAGTTGATCTATCTAGAATGATGGACACTTACTCTTTAAGATTTATAGCAGAAAGTAAGAGAAATATTTTTATTCTAAAGCCGACATCAACACTGAGATGCATTAACAGATGTCGTGAATAAAGCATATACCATCTCACCGTTTAAAAATTGATTAAATTGAGGTTGAAGGAAAAGACAATATAGAGATTGGATAAGATAGCACTGTGTGTGTGAAGAGATTGGTCATATAGAAGATGAATTGAACTGAACAGGTTGGGCCAAAGAATCTATTTTCATTCTATATTTTCTAGGAGTGGTCCAAGAAATAGTCATTTCAACACAATTATTACGGCTTCATATTTAATAATGTTTGTGGACTTTGAGGTTAAAAGGATTGTAGAGATCAGCTATTTTTTATAAATGGATAATGGAAATTAGGCACTTTTGTAGTTGCATATCTTGCATAACTCCTTGTTTATTAAAGGCCTAGGTTTATAACTGCTAGGCTGCAGTTTATGCTTTATATATTGTTTGAAACAGTTGGTGAGCAGTCTCCAAACTCAGCTCTCCTGATTCTAAAAACATCTTGTGAATCCCGATTGTCCCTTTGAAGGGTGAACACAGCCTTCTTGATAGTGTGCTTCTTAAGCCAATTACACCTGCCAAAACCCTTGTTGATGTTTGGTGATACCTGTCCACACAGGCCAGATCCACAGCCATGTGAACATCTCAAACCTTACTTGGTTGCATTTAAGCACGGAGATGTATTGGCCAAAAATAATTTTTGAAAGGTGAATCAATGCAAAACATAAGCTTTCTCCCCCCCCCCCTCTTTATTTTTCCCAATGTATGTGTTTTGGGTTAGAGGAGTGAATATTTATATTACAAACAAATTTTGTTCACCAACTTTGCATTTTTACCGAATCGGTTTATTTCATAATAAAATCAAAAATTTTATGTTTACTGAAAAATCATGGTCAATAGATTTTAAAATGAAAGTCCAATACACAGAGAGCTTTCTATTGGCTATCATCAGGAACTGGAAAAAATAAATTAATGCTGCGACACATGGGGTAATGGAACTGGAGAGACTAGACAGCGCATTCCCGTCCTTCCCCAATTTCGGTCATAAAACAACGTAACCACACAAGTACAAAGTCTTTTCAATACAAAATGTGGGTATTTACAAAGTATGCGTACTGAAAACAATTAAATACATGCAATTTTCCTGGGCTGTTGGTTTATTAAAATTAGTTTTTGTAGCCAAAGGTCAGCAGAGTAAATACTGACACAGACAGGCCTGACTATTTCAAATAAAAACACGGATCAGAGTCTAAACTAAATGAAAACTTTGCAAGTTTAGAACTCGGCACAAGTGACCTTTACCAGTGATTATCAGAAGTACAGATAAGAACTGTCTATAATGTTCTTTTTATTATTAAAGATACACTGTAGGTACTTTGAATTATTTAAAACAATACTGTTGCCACATTCAACGTGAACAAACCTTGCTTTTGTTTCTGGAGCTTCCTGATGCAGTTCCCTTCATTTTACAGTGTTGCAAGGCATCGTTCGCAATATCAGAGATGAACTTTTGAGCGGCCAAAGATATTAAACGAATTCTGATTAGAAAACACAAGTAAAAAGCCTGACAAATGGTCTCTCAGTATTATGCATATAACCAGTCTTTTAAATGTAATAAATTTAATAATAGATGATAATTCTATTCTCTAATATTGCTGAGTCAAAAAAAGGTATTGTTTTAAACTGAAGACCATCTAAGGGAACAAATCTCTGCAGAGAAGACATTTAATCTACAAATTCTAGCAATCACAATGTCCACCTGACTATATGCATCTCCTACTCCGATTACCTAATCACAAAAGGGAAACATTTCCCAAAAATACACAGACTTTATTCACTATTGAGAATATTTGCCACAACTGGAGCTAATTATTTGAATATATACTCTTCAAATGGATAACTATTTGAAACACATTGTATCTACATTATAATTGCTTTTAAAATTAAACATTACTCACTGTAGAAACTAAGTAAATTTAAATTATTACACAACACCAGAATGAACGTGTTAAGGAAGTGAAAACATGTACGTACATTCGAGGATCAGAAGCCTCAAAACCTGCTCGATTGAGATAATACCCCGTCACAGCATCTGGTATCTGAAACATACAAAAGAGAGAAGATGCGAACTCTCCGCCACCTTTAAAGTGCGTGAAATATATACACAAAATATCATACCACTGCATCACTGAATGGTAGAATATACTGACATTTTTTTAAAAAATGTACTTTTATCACCAGCTGCAAGTGGGCGGCACGGTGGCACAGTGGTTAGCACTGCTGCCTCACAGCACCAGGGACCTGGGTTCAATTCCCACCTCAGGCAACTGACTGTGTGGAGTTTGCACGTTCTCCCCGTGTCTGCGTGGGTTTCCTCCGGGTGCTCCGGTTTCCTCCCACAGTCACAAAGATGTGCGGGTCAGGTGAATTGGCCATGCTAAATTGCCCATAGAGTTAGGTAAGGGGTATATGTAGGGGTATGGGTGGGTTGCGCTTCGGCGGGTCGGTGTGGACTTGTTGGGCCGAAGGGCCTGTTTCCACACTGTAAGTAATCTAATCTAATCTAATCTAATCTAAAGTCTTAGGATTAGATTCTCAACAATGCAATAAAAGCTGACACAAAGCACTGATGACTGAGATTACATGTGGTCAATATGACTGGACAATCAAACATTTCAGATACTGTGTTTAATATTGTCACTGAAGGTATGTTATATGCTCTAAGGCTTTGCAAAAAGCATTGCACTTAAAAGAGTTCTAACTTCTAGATTTTGAACAATTTCTAAACAATCATGTTTAGAATTCCTGATGTCAAGAGATATATTAGCAATTGGGAAATAGGAGCAGGAGCAGAAGCAAATCCTTCACCCCTCAAGTTTGTTCTGCCATTTGATATGACCATGGTTAAAGTGTTGCCTCATCTCCATATTTCTGCGTAAACTCCCAGTTTTGTATCCAATGACAGATTCACAGCTGATGAATTTGAAAGGTTTGCAACACTAGTGAAACTCCTCTTCATCCAAACCCCAACTCCATATCTGTGACTACAATTCCTCATTTTAACAAGGATAAACAGCTTCTTAGCATCAACACTATTGTGGACATGTCAGTGATATCCCCTCCCATTCTTGTAAATGCTAGAAATTATAAGCCCATTCTGCCCTAACCTTCAGGGTTAACAGGGCGGTTTCTGTGTTGTAAATCCTAAGCAATTATTTGATTTCTTCACTGAAGGATCTCACCTAAAAGTCAAAGGTGTACAGAATGGAAACAGGCCCTTTGTCCCAACTTGTCCAGTTTTCACAATTAAACTAGTCCCATTTGCCTGCATTTGGCCCACATCCTTCCAGACCTATCCCATCCATGTATTTGTCTAAATGTTTCTTAAATGATGAAATTGTACTTGTTTCCATCACTACCTCTGACAGCCAATTCCAGACACGCTCACCACCCTGTATATGAAGAAATTGCCCTTCCTGACCTTTCTGTAACACTCCCCTCACATCTTAAACCGATGCCCTCTAGTTTTAAACTGCCCTACCATGGGGTTATTGACCTTATTTACACCTCTCACGATTTGACAAGCCAGTAAAAAGGTTTCCCTCAGTCTCCTACTGTCCAGGGGGAGAAAATCTCAGCTTATCCACCCTCTCCTTAGAACTCAAGCCTTTCAGTCCAGATAACATCCTGGTGAAATAACATTTATAAGTAACATTTTTTTTCTGGTCCTGAAGAACCTGTTCCACATTTCCAAGATTATAGGTACTACGATTCATAAACTTGACTTAAAAGATAATTTCTAAACACTGTGCATTCCATCTGCAGAAATCAGTTATTAAATTCTACATGGATTTGAATTCTGGTTTCTAGTAGCCTCCCAATCCATTCAACCTAAAATCAACTCATTTTAGAGTGAATCGGTCTAACTACGCAGATTTGTCAGGATTTGGGATAGATGACTAAAACATTGAAAACCATGTCAGTTTAAATGTCACTCTACCAACTTTATTTTTATACCACAACTCAGTATTATTTACATGGTTAATTAATAAACAAGCAAAAAGGACAGAAATACAGTCAAATTTTGTTTTCAAACAAATCAGAATTATTAAAACTAAACGAATGAACTTACTGTTGGGGTATAATCTTCTAATTGCATAAGGAAGTCTGCCAGTGGCGTTGTTGATATAACAGGTTTGACATCCCCATTGGCAATCCCTTGAGGTACATAAACACCGTTTGAAACAGATGTCTCTGCTGCAGAGGCAGCAGCATTTGGAACTAAAAGAATTCAGGAAAGAAGGATATATTGTGAACAAAGTATTGCAACTCAATGCAAACCATTTATGTACAGTAGCTTTCACAACATAACAGGAAAATATTTTCCTATTTTAATTCAATGTTTTCTGATGTTAAATCTAAACAGCTTTCCCCTTTGTTACATTATTGAAGAGATTCACAATACAAGATATTTATATTGCAAATTCTTTGAAGTAATCTAAATAAAACAGCTCTGTTTTAATCATATTAATATTCACACCAATAGTGGGGCAATACCTCAAAATATATGTATAATAGTTCCAAGGGAGCTATAGGGGAGGATGGAGGGGGGGGGGGGGGTAGAAGAGGTGGGGGGGGGGGGGGGGGAAGGGATTGTGGGAGTGCGGGGGGGGGGGGGGAAAGAGAGAGAAGGTGGGAGTGCGGGGAGGTGTGGGGGTGTGGGCGATGCGGTAACTCCCCTGAAGAGGTGGGGGGGTGGGAGGTTTTTGGGGGGGGGGGGGGGGAAGAGGTGGGGGGGGGGGGAGGTGGAGGATGCGGTAACTGTCCTGTCTTTCTCCCCCCACCCCCTCCCGGGGGTAGCACTCACCAGTGGCCGTCCCCGAGGCCCCGCCTGTGGATCCCCCCGATCCCAGGCTCAGCTGCACCGTCTCCGGGTTCATGGTGAGTGACTGCCGGCGCCTCACCCTCGAACCGCCATCATTGGGCTCCACCGGAAATAGCCTCCCTTCCGGTCCCCGGATAAATCCCTCCCACCGGAAACACACGGCCCCAAAACTCGGTTCCGAGTTTGGTTCGTCCCCCAACCAAAGACCAAACAATAAATTAAATCAAATCAAACCAAGCCACCTCCCGCTTCTCTGTGACAGCAACATTAACCCCGAGCAGCAAGGTTTCCCCTGCACACATCAAAGCCAAGTGTCCAAGGAGTCAGGACTGGAGTAGGGAATAATCTCAAAACCAAAGGGGGTCCCTCACTGAGGCCAATGGGAGAAACTACATAAAATAAAATAAACATTAACTCCTGATGGAGCTGCAGCAACTCGGATAGAGAAAGATTCAAGAACAGCTTCTTCTCCGATATTAGCAAACTTATGAATGGACCTCTCAAATTTTAAATTTAATGTTGATCTCTCTATGCAGCCACAGCATTGTATACCTCGCTCTGTTCTATTAACCTGATGCACTTTGTAAGGTTTGATCCGCCCGTTCTGCACGCAAAACAAAACTTCTCACAGCTTCCCCGTGACCACCTGGTCAGGTCCACGTCCCCACATCTCCCCCCCATCCTGGCACCCTCCCCTGCCACCACGAACTGTAAAGCCTGCACCCACACTTCCCCCCCCCCACCTCCCACCTCCCACCAAGACCCCAAAGGAGCCTTCTACATCCACTAATATCATTTATTGTATCCGTTGCTCCCGATGTGGTCTCCTCTACATTGGGGAGACTGGACGTCTCCTAGCACAGCGCTTTAGGGAACATATCCAGGACACCCGCACCAATCAACCACACCGCCCCGTGGCCCAACATTTCAACTCCCCCTCCAACTCTGCCGAGGACATGGAGGTCCTGGGCCTCCTCCATCTTCATTCCCTCACCACCCAACACCTGGGGGAAGAACACCTCATGTTTCGCTTTGGAACACTTCAGCCCCAGGGCATCAATGTGGACTTCACCAGTTTCCTCATTTCCCCTCCCTCCACCTTACACCAGTTCCAAACTTCCAACTCAGCACTGTCCTCATGACCTGTCCTACTTGCCTATCTTCCTTTCCGCCTATCCACTCCACCTTCCCCTCTGACCTATCACCTCTATCCTCACCTCCATTCACCTATTGTACTCTTTGCTACCTTCTCCCCACCCCAACTCCCTTTCATTTATCTCTCCACCCTGGAGGCTCCCTACCTCCATTCCTGATGAAGGGCGTTTGCCCGAAATGTTGATTTTCATGCTCCTTGGATGCTGCCTGACCTGCTGTGCTTTTCCAGCACCACTCTAATCTAGACTCTGGTTTCCAGCATCTGCAGTCCTCACTTCTGCCTAAAACTTCTCACTATACCTAGGTACATGTGACAATTATAAATCAAATCAAATCATCTGCTTTGGGTTAGGGGTCGACAAATTGCATAAGATTACAGGTTCACGATAACAGTAATAAGATGATATATTGATTGATTTATTGTTGTCATATGTACTGAGATACAGTGAAAGGTGTTGTTTTGCAGGCTATACAGGCAGACTGTAGTATACAAAGAATGTAAGTGTAGCACAATATGGTGTTACAAACATAGGGAAGGTGCAGAGAGAGAGAACAGAAGCAACATTTGAGAGGTGTGTTCAAAAGTCTGAAAACCGCGGGGAAGAAGGTATTATTGTGAAATTTTATAAAAGCTTCAAATGGTGCATTTGAATTGAATTGAATTTATTGTCACGTCTACTGAGGCACACTGAAAAGCTTTGTCTTGCGAGCAATACAGGCAGATCACAGAGTTAGATAGCAAATATAAGTAAATAATAGGTAAACAGCAGCAAAAACCAAAACACAGATACAGGTGAATGTTAAGAGTTTGCAAATGCATTCAGTATTCTAACAACAGTAGGGTAGAAACAGTTATGAAACCGGCTGGTGTGTGTGTTCAGGCTTCTGTACCTTCTCCCCAATGGTAGAGGTTGTAGAAAAACATTGCCAGGGTGGGATGGATAATTGAGAATGCTGGCGGCCTTTCCTTGACAGCGGGGCCTGGTAGATGGAGGTTGGCCTTTGTGATTGTCCGGGCTGAGTTCACCACTCTCTGTAACCGTCTCCAATCTTGAATTGTACAGTTTCATTCAGTTGTGAACATTGCAGTGTGTAAAGTTTTGAAACACTCACAAGAAAGATCCCATGAATGTGGAACTTCATGGCAGATTGGAGAAACTGGGATTGTTGAAAATAAGGTTGAGGGGAAATTTGATACAGGAGTTCAAGATCACGTGGAGTCTTGACAGAGTCTTCCTCTCTGAAGGTTGTGAATCTTTGGAATTCCCTTTGGAATTCCCTTCCTCAAAGGTAGTGGATGCAGAATCTTTAAATATTTTTAAGGCAGAGGTAGATGAATTTTTGATTATCAAGAGGGTGAAAGATTATCAAATGATACCCAGAAATGTGGAATTGAGATTAAAATCATATCAGCCATGATTTTATTGAATGGCGAAGCAGGCTCAAAGGGCAACTGGCCAACTCTTGTTCCCTGTTCCTATGTAATCAACATCAGATGGGAGAAGGGTCAAGGACCAAAGCACAATGATATCAGGTGAATGTAAAGGTCCTTTGGGAAAATATTGTCACAAATAAGTGGATAAGGTCTGGAGTACACTGCCTGAGAGCACTGGTGGCTGGTTCAATCCCGGTTTTCCAAAGGGAGCTGGATAATTATCGAACAAGCTAATCAGTGGCCAAGGTTGATGCTGATACATTGATGTTGAAATCCAGAGGTGGGGGCACGGGGATTGTCCCTGGATGGGACAGAGGGTGTCAGAAGCCAGGTTAATGGGGCATCTATCACTGCCTGACCCCCTTCTGGCTACTAGGGCCAGCATGGAACAGTTGGAGGATCCCCCTCTCTCCCAATCTCGGAAGGTAGGTGACTCAGTTTTACTGAGAAGTGCCCTTAGCTTTCAGGGACAGGGTTAAGCACAGAGGTGGTCTGGGTGCCATTCCTGATGAAGGGCTCTAACCCAAAATATCGATCTTCCTGCTCCTCGGTTGCTGCCCGACCTGCTGCGCTTTTCCAGCAACACATTCTCGACTCTGATCTCCAGCATCTACAGATCTCACTTTCTCCAGGATTCACTGACCAGTGAAACATCTCAGAGAACAGAGACTGGGGGGGGATTCAGACACATATTCTTTGAAATTTGCGTCACATGCAGATAGGACGGTTAAGAAGACATTTAGCATGCTTGCAATTATTGCTCAGACCTATGAGTATAGGAGTTGTGACATGAAGTTGAGGTTGTACAGGATGTTGTTAAGGCCTCTGCTGGAGTACTGTGTCCAATTCTGGTTGCTCTCATATAGGAAGGATGTTATGAAGTCGGAGTGGGTTCAAAATAAGATTTACCAGGATGTTGCCAGGATTGGAGGATTTGAATTATAAGGAGAGGATGGAAATCTATTCACTGGAACGCAGGTTGAGGGGTGATCTTATAGAGGTTTATAAAATCAGGAGGGGCATAGATAGGGTGAATGATAGGTATCTTTCCCCTAGGACTGGGATTTCAGGTGAAAGGAGAAAGATTTCTGTGGGCGGCACGGTGGCTCAGTGGTTAGCACTGTTGCCTCACAGCGGCAGGGACTTGGATTCCATTCCAGCTTCGGGCGACTGTCTGTGTGGAGTTTGCACATTCTCCCCGTGTCTGCGTGGGTTTCCTCCCACAGTCCAAAAATGTGCAGGTTGGGCGAATTGGCCATGCTAAATTGCGTGTAGTGTTAGTCAGGGGTAAATGTAGGGGAATGGGTCTGGGTGGGTTACTCTTTGGAGGGTCAGTGTGGACTTGTTGGGCCGAAGGGCCTGTTCCCACACTGTAGGGAATCTAATCTAATCATTTAAAAAGTATAGGAGGGTGAACCTTTTTCACAGAGGGTGGTTTGTGTGAGGAAGTGGTGGATTTGGGCGCTGTTACAACATTTAAAAGACATTTGGGTAAGTCCATGAACAGGACAGGCCTGGGGCAGGCAGGAGGGAGTGGGCTGGGTTGGGGTTATGGCCAGTATGGACGGGGTGGACCGAAGGGCCTGTTTCCCTGCTGTCCGATTGCCGTACAGGCGGGTTGGGAATGCAGCAAGACTGCCCCCAACCCAACATCTCCCCAGCTCAGATTGCAGGGGAAGATCCCATTAACCTGACACTGTGGGGGAGGGGAAGGCAACTGTCAATCACGAATAGGCGGGGCATCCAGCCAGGGGGAGTGGGTCGGGGGCGGAGCCAGTTGGGGCGGGAGCGGGGCGGGGCCTCGGGGTAGTTGGGTCGGGGGCGGGGCCAGTTGGGGAGGGAGCGGGGCGGGGCCTCGGGGTAGTTGGGTCGGGGGCGGGGCCTCGGGCGCGGGGGTAGTTAGGTCGCGGGCGGGGCGGGGCCTCGGCGGTAGCAGTGACGGGGGCGGGGCCTCGGGCACGGGGGTAGTTAGGTCGCGGGCGGGGCCTCGGCGGTAGCGGTGACGGGGGCGGGGCCTCGGGCACGGGGGTAGTTGGAACGAGGGCGGGGCCTCGAGCCAGGAGAAGTTGGGTCGGGGGCGGGGCCTCGGGCGCGGGGATAGTTGGGTCGAGGGCGGGGTCTCGGGGGTAGTTGGGTCGGGGGCGGGGCCTCGGGCGCGGGGATAGTTGGGTCGGAGGCGGGGCCTCGGGCGCGGGGATAGTTGGGTCGAGGGCGGGGCCTCGGTCGTGGGGATAGTTGGGTCGGGGGCGGGGCCTCGGGCACGGGGGTAGTTGGGTCGGAGGCGGGGCCTCGGGCGCGGGGATAGTTGGGTCGGAGGCGGGGCCTCGGTCGTGGGGATAGTTGGGTCGGGGGCGGGGCCTCGGGCACGGGGGTAGTTGGGTCGGAGGCGGGGCCTCGGGCGCGGGGATCGTTGGGTCGGAGGCGGGGCCTCGGGCGCGGGGATAGTTGGGACGGGGGCGGGGCCTCGAGCCAGGGGGAGGTGGGTCGGAGGCGGGGCCTCGGGCGCGGGGATAGTTGGGTCGGGGGCGGGGCCTCGAGCCAGGGGGAGGTGGGTCGGAGGCGGGGCCTCGGTCGCTGGGATTGTTGGGTCGGGGGCGGGGCCTCGGGCGCTGTGCGGTTAGTCTCCGGGTGTGGGGCTGGTGTGCGCTGCCGCTCTCAGTGAGGCAATGGCGGGGGTCCAGTCCAACCCTAACAACCCTGTCGTCTTCTTTGATATCACTATCGGCGGCCAGGTAAGCGGCGAGTGGGAGGCTGGGTAAGCGGGGCCTGCGGCCTGCGGCAGGTGGAGCGGGGACCAGGCCCCAGGCCCCAGGCCCCAGGCCCGAGGCCGGGGGGAGCGAGCCCGGGACTGGGCGGATCTGCTGTAATTCTGTGCCGTTTGATTTTTCAGGAAAAATGGCCTTTTGTTAAATCGCGAGGGGTTTCAGAAATTTAAACAGAGAAGGCCGCCCGGATTGGCGCTGGGGTCGGGGATTCCGGAGCTAGAGAGCACAGGTTTAGGGGGAGACATAGAGATGTGCAGCATGGAAACAGACCCTTCGGTCCAACCCGTCCATGCTGACCCAGATATCCCAACCCAATCTAGTCCCACCTGCCAGCACCCAGCCCATATCCCTCCAAACCCTTCCTATTCATATACCCATCCAAATGCCTCTTAAATGTTGTAATTGTACCAGCCTCCACCACATCCTCTGGCAGCTCATTCCATACACGTACCACCCTCTGCGTGAAAAGCTGCCCCTTAGGTCTCTTTTTATCTTTCCCCTCTCACCCTAAACCTATACCCTCTAGTTCTGGACTCCCCCACCCCAGGGAAAAGACTTTGTCTATTTATCCTATCCATGCCCCTCATAATTTTGTAAACCTCTATAAGGTCACCCCTCAGCATCTGACACTCCAGGGAAAACCACACCAGCCTGTTCAGCCTCTCCCTGTAGCTCAGATCCTCCAACCCTGGCAACATCCTTGTAAATCTTTTCTGAACCATTTCAAGTTTCACAATATCCTTCCAATAGGAAGGAGGCTGGAATTGCACCCAATATTCCAACAGTGGCCTAACCAATGTCCTGTACAGCCACAACATGACCACTCAACTCCTGTACTCAATACCTTCTTCACTATCCTATCTACCTGCGACTCCACTTTCAAGGAGCTATGAACCTGCACTCCATGGTCTCTTTGTTCAGCAACACTCCCTAGGACCTTACCATTAACTGTATAAATCCTACTAAGATTTGCTTTCCCAAACTGCAGCACCTTACATTAAACTCCATCTGCCACTTCTCAGCCCATTGGCCCATCTGGTCCAGATCCTGTTGTAATCTGAGGTAACCCTCTTCGCTGTTCACTACACCTCCAATTTTGGTGTCTCTTGCAAATTTACTAACTGTACCTCTTATGCTCACATCCAAATCATTTATGTAAATGACAAAAAGTAGAGGGCCTAGCACCGATCCTTGTGGCACTCCACTGGTCACAGGCCTCCAGTCTGAAAAACAACCCTCCACCACCACCCTCTGTCTTCTACCTTTTTGAGCCAGTTCTGTATCCAAATGGCTTGTTCTCCCTTTATTCCATGAGATCAAACCTTGCTAATCAGTCTCCCATGGGGAACCTTGTCGAACACGTTACTGACGTCCATACAGATCACATCTACTGCTCTGTCCTCATCAATCTTCTTTGTTACTTCAAAAAACTCGATCAAGTTTGTGAGACATGATTTCCCAAACACAAAGCCATGTTGACTATCCTGAATCAGTCCTTGCCTTTCCAAATACATCCTGTCCCTCAGGGTTCTCTCCAACAACTTGCCCACCACCGAGGTCAGGCTCACCGGTCTGTCATTCCCTGGCTTGTCTTTATCGCCCTTCTTAAAATGTGGCACCACGTTTGTCAACCTCCAGTCATCTGGCACCTCACCTGTGACATCGATGATATAAATATCTCAGCAAGAGGCCCAGCAATCACTTCTCTAGCTTCCCACAGAGTTCTCAGGTACACCTGATCAGGTCCTGGGGATTTATCCACCTTTGTGTTTCAAGACATCAGCACTTCCTCCTCTGTAATCTGGACATTTTGCAAGATGTCACCATCTATTTCCCTACAGTCTATATCTTCCATATCCTTTTCCACAGGAAATACTGATGCAAAATATTCATTTAGTATCTGCCCCCATTTTCTGTGGCTCCACACAAAGGTTGCCTTGCTGATCTTTGAGGGGCCTATTCTCTCCCTAGTTACCCTTTTGGATTCTCCTTAATTCTATTTGCCAAAGCTATCTCATGTCCCCGTTTTGCCCTCCTGACTTCCCTCTTAATTATACTCCTGCTTCCTTTATACTCTTCTCAGGATTCACTCGATCTATCCTGTCTGTACCTGACATATGTTTCCTTCTTTTTCTTAACCAAACCCTCAACTTCTTTAGTCATCCAGCATTCCCTATACCTACCAACTTTCCCTTTCACCCTGACAGGATTATACTTTCTCTGGATTCTTGTTATCTCATTTCTGATAGTATCCCATTTTCCAGCCATCCATTTACCTGTGCACATCTGCCCCCAATCACCTTTTGAAAGTTCTTGCCTAATACCCTTCAAAACTGGCCTTTCTCCAATTTAGGACTTCAGCTTTTAGATCTGGTCTATCCTTTTCCATCAGAATTTTAAAACAAATAGAATTATGGTCGCTGGCCCCAAAGTGCTCCCCCACTGACACATCAGTCACCTGTCCTGCCTTGTTTCCAAAGAGATCAAGTTTTGCACCTTCTCTAGTCGGTACATACACATACTGAATCAGAAAATTGTCTTGTACGCACTTAATAAATTCCTCTCCATCTAAACCTTTAACACTATGGCAGTCCCAGTCGATATTTGGAAAGTTAAAATCCCCTACCATAACTACCCTATTATTCTTACAGAAGTTGAGATCTCCTTACAAGTTTGTTTCTCAGTCCCCCACTGACTATTAGGAGCTCTGTAATACAATCACAATGAGGTGATAATCCCTTTCTTATTCCTCAGTTCCACCCAAATAACTTCCCTGGATGTATTTCTGGGAATATCCTCCCTCAGCACAGCTGTAATGCTATCCCTTATCAAAAATGCTACTCTCCCTCCTCTTTTGCCTCCCTTTCTATCCTTCCTGTAGCATTTGTACCCTGAAACATTAAGCTGCCAGTCCTGCCCATTCCTGAGCCATGTTTCCGTAATTGCTATGATATCCCAGTCCCATGCTCCTAACCATGCACTGAGTTCATCTGCCTTCCCTGTTCGGCCCCTTGCATTGAAATAAATACACTTTAATAATTAGTCCTACCTTGTCCCTGCCTGTCCTGACTGTTTGACTCACTTCTGTTCTCAGCTGTACCCATCTCAGATTGATCTCTTTCCTCACTATCTCCCTGGGTCCTACCCCACCTTACTAGTTTAAATCCTCCCAAGCAGTTCAAGCAAATTTCCCTGCCAGTATATTAGTCCCCTTCCAATTTAGGTGCAATCCATCCTTCTTGTACAGGTCACTTCTACCCCAAAAGAGATTCCAATGATTCACAAAAGTGAATCCATCTCCCATACACCAGCTCCTGAGCCATGCATTCATCTGCTCTATCCTCCTATTCCTGCCCTCACTAGCTCGTAGCACTAGGTGTAATCCAGATGTTACTACCCTTGAGGACCTCCTTTTCAAATGTCTACCTAACTCTTTGTAATCTCCCTTCAGAGTCTCAACCTTTTCCCTTCCAATGTCGTTGGTTCCAATGTGGACAATGACCTCCTGCTGGCCCCTCTCCCCCGTGAGAACATTCTGCACCCTCTCTGAGACATCCTTGATCATGGCACCAGGGAAACAACACACCATTCTGCTTTTTCTCTGCTGGCCACAGAAACGTCTGTCTGTGCCTCTGACTACAGAATCCCCTAACATAATCAATCTCTTGGAAGCCGACGTACCTGTCATTGCATTAGAGCCAGTCTCAATACCAGAAACTTGGCTGTTCTTGCTACATTTCCCTGAGAATCCATCACCCCCCTACATTTTCCAAAATAACATACCTGTTTGAAATGGGTATATCCACAAAAGACTCCTGCTCTCGCTGCCTACCTCTCTCACCCTTCCTGGAGTTAATCCATCTATGTGACTGTATCTGAGACATCCCCCCTGCCTATAACTGCCACCATCACATTCTGTTGCTGTTGCAAATTCCTCATCGCTTCTATCTGTCTCTCCAACCAATCCACTCGATCTGAGAAGATTCGCATCCAACAGCATTTATGGCAGATATAATCCGCAGTAACCCTTAAACTCTCTTTAATCTTCCACATCTGACAAGAAGCACATATCACTGCAAAGGCCATTTTTCACAATCTACAGATCCAGAAAATAACACCGTCTTATTCCTCTACAAACACTGCCCCAGGTTACATTAATAGCTATGGCTTATATTTAAAGTTGAATCAAGAGACTTCTCTCCAAAAACACATAATCAAGAAAGAATTCACTGTACCCACGACTGCGACCTTTCTCTGGACACACTTAAAACAACATCTCTCGCTCTCTCGCTCTCTCTTTTCAAACTGCTGTTGTTTTGACTTTTTTTTTACACAGTTCCAAAATAATGCAACAGCATATAAAACAAGAATCGTTGCTCCTGGAATTTGAGGAAATCACCTCCAACACCTAAAATACCTTAAAAAAAGGTTTTGAATGTAATTAGCTGCCTCTTATTTCAGCTATAATTGAAGTATATTCCCAAAAGGGCAACAGATAGCATGAAGAAAGCCAGACCTTTGGAGGACAAAAGGGACAAATTTTAAAAGTAAACTTATAAAGTTGTAAAAAATAAGTTGATAACACAAGTGACAACTAGGCTGAAAAACATACCAAAAGAAATATGGTTTTGAAAACCAGTCCCTTTGCTGCCATTTACAAAGATCATGATTAATTTAATCTTGACTTCTACCTGAAGGTGAGAGTGACAGCTTTTGATATCAAGGCCACATTTGACTAAGGGTAGCACCAAGGAGCCGAACAAGACCAGAATCAATGGCTAGTGGGCAAACTGATGATGGCCTGGTGGTATTATTGCTAGAGTATTAGTCCAGAGACCCTGGTAATGTTCTGGGGACCTGCCTTCAAATCCTGCTGTGACAGATAGTGGAATTTGAATCCGATAAAGATCTGGAGTTAGGAATCTAAATGAGTGACCATGAAACATTGTCACTTGTTGGAAAACTCCATTGGTTCTATGTGACCACAGATTGACTTACCCAGAGATGGGTAATAAATGCTGCCTCTTCAGTGAGGCCCACATCCCATGATGAACAAGAAATGGTCTCTTGGAAAGTTTCTGCTGAATCTTGCAGCTGCAGAGCTGTCAACCTTCATGACAAACCATATTCATATCAACAATCCTTGACCTCATTTGTTCAGCAGCAGGAGTGCTGCAACTTTTATTTGTTCACAATTCTGCATTTTGCTTGTTATTCTGTTCAAACTTCTTTTAAGTACTGATTGCATTTGTGCTATAAACACACACTAAATTATACAGTTAAACCTATTTATTTGTAACAGGAGGTGGGACGCATGAAGATTGAACTATTTGCTGATGTAGTGCCAAGGGTAGCAGAGAATGTCAGGTATACAGCTGCTGTTAATTTGCAAGATTTATTTCAGTCTCTTTTAATAATACTCTTGGTAATCATGCATTATTTATGATTTTATATTTTTCCTATTTTAGGCAGTTCTGCACTGGAGAATTCAGGTCAGTATATTTGATCTTGGTTTGATGTTATTGGCTTACCGAAGGACTCCCAATGTTACCAGTGCAAGAAATAATTATTTATCTTATCTTTTCAGCCAGCCAATCTTGTAGTTTCCTTTCCTCCAGATCAGGAGTGAGCAGTGACTTAAATCAGAGGCTGAATCAGGCATTTTGGTGTCTAATGAAGACTAAACATGTTGCTGTTTGTTTTTATCTACACACTTTTGCATTTATCTTTCCTGATGTCTGGCTTTTAATACTCACTGCACTGTCGACTTCCCCAGACTAGTGAAGCCATTATCATGAATAAACATGGTTGGTGAGCGCTTTCTTTCCCACAGTGGGGGCCATTGAAATGAAGCCCATGTCTCAAATCAATTGATGAAGTGAACCTCTCAACAATAATATGCAGCAACCCTGACTGATTTGTTTTTCCCATCATTTTCCAGTACTGGGGATAATAAACATGTTATTCTGATTTAGATCACCAAACTTTAAATAGTGGAGTTGAACGCACGGGTTTGCTGACTAAATTGGTTATTAGATAAGAATGACAGCATGGTATGTGGCCTATTGAATGGGCAACTTGTTTTTTTAAGCAACAGAGGCTGCTTTTCTCACTCTAATTTGCCTGCTCTCTCACCACGATATAAACTGCCAACTCTCAGTTATTTTGAACATGCTACTCATGCAATGGACTGAAAATGAAATCAAATTCATTGCATGGTAAAGAAGAGAGGTGAAATGTTCTGTGTGCATAGGAAATGCTTCTGCAGACCTTCAGGTTGTGATGTTGTTTGTTCCCTTATTTCAGACTGTTGTCTCAGTTATGTAATAGATTAGGCATCAGCCACTAGAGGCTGTTTCTGAAATAATGTTACTTCTGTACCTCATACGGATAGAAACAGCTGTTTGATCTGTGGCCTTGGGTCAGACTCTAATGATTTTGGATTGTCACTGCTTTGAATTAGGAAAAAAACCCACTACGTTCTTCAAAATAAGTGGTTCATGTCAGTTTGCCTTGAATTAATTTATTAACTGCATAAACTGAAGATTTTTCTTTCAACAGGAAGGATGGTGTCCCTATAGGTTATAAAGGAAGTACATTTCACAGGTATGCCGTAAGTTTTACAACTCTTTGGGTTTTGACATACTTATATTACTCAATCACGACTTCCTAAGAAATGAAAACAGAACAGAACTGAAGGAGAGTCATATCAGACTAATAGGCTGGACGGTCTGCTCTTGTTCCTGTTCTTGAAGCTACTTTGCCATTCAATATGATCGTGGCTGATTTAAACTCCTCAATGCCTTTTACCTTCCCATCCCCATAACCCTGAACACCAATGGTAATCAGAAATCTATCAATCCCTACCTTAAACATTTTCAAAGACTGAGCTTCCACAGACCTTTGTGGTCAAGATTGCCAAAGGTTTACAACACGGAGTAAAAACAATTCTTTAAACCTCTGACCTAAATGGCATCCCTCTTATTTAGGGATTATATCCTGCGATAAGGAGACCAAAACTGCACACAGTACTGTGTTAACTGTGTTTCTTCATAGATGCTGCCAAACCTGCTGAAATTTTCCACCAATTTTGTTCTTATCTGATTTCCATATGAGCAGTATTTTGCTTCTGTTTCTCCGCTCCATAGGACACTGGATACCTTAAACCGGGCTGTGACTTAAACGTTGGTCAAGTAGATGAAGCCTCCAGTTCACCTGAAATCCAACACTAGAATCTGGCTTGTTATCCTATTGTATCAAACAGTAGTTCAACCAAATTTGGAGTATTGAATGAGGTTCTGGTTGGTATATTTTTAAATGGCTACAGAGGCAATGGAAAGTGTACAAATTTTACAAGAGCTGTGAAGTTACATCTATCACCAAATTGTTACGGCACAGGAACAAGCCATTCAGCCCATCATGTCAGCACTAGCTCTCCTAAGCAGCATTCTTCTAGTGGCAGTTCCCACCTTTTTCCTTTAACCTTGCACATTCTTCCTCTTCAGCTAACAATTCAGTTCCCTCTTGCCTCAATTGTGTCTGCCTCTAATGCATCATACCATAACCACTCACTGCAGGATATGTTTTTCTTCATGTCTGCTTTGTTTCCATTGCAAATCACTGGAAGTTTGTGTCTCCATCCTTTCAGTAATAGAAAACATGCAGAGACTGAGAAGGTATTTCTTTCATCTTGAAAACAAACTCAAGTGACTTTGTCAAAGTCTTCAAAACTTTTGAAGGATTTGATATTGTGTGATGTAATTCTGATCTTATATCTTAAAATCTTAATCAGCATTTACGTGAGCACTTTCCAATGTAACACCTCAACTAACCAGAACCCACTTGGCTACTGGTCGGCAATGTCCTCTCACTCAGTATAAACGTTGGTACTCCCATTGAATTTTTATTCTTGTGAATTGTCCTGATAAGTGTGAGGTGAAACGTTTTGACAAAATGGTCAGTTGATTTCAATTGATTGCAATTAGAGGATACTTGGAACACTGTTTTCTCCAAATAGAATTACTGACAACAGTTTCTCAGTTTCTGCTTACGTGGATTCCAAAGGTTGCTGTCAGCTACAGAGGAGTACCAATGGTGAAAACTGATCATTTTATTGTCAGTGCCACCACAAGCCCCAGGTCCTTGTTTCAGGTGTGACACATTAAGAATCAGATCAAAATTGTAAATGAATGTTATTTAGAAAGCAGCAGAAGATGGTGAAAATACACTAGAAAGGAAATCGAATGACCTGCAAAGATACAGCTACAGCATGAATTTACAAAAGGGAAATCATGCTTCGCAAACCTACGTGAATTCTTCTTCAAGGATGTAACTAGTAGAGTTGATCAGGAGGAGGCAGTACATGTGGTTTATTTTGACTTTTAGAAGGATTTTTACAGTGTCCCACATCAGAGTTTAATGTGCAAAATTAAAGTGCATGGGATTAGGGATAATGTACTGAGACGGACAGAAAATTGGTTAATAGACAGACAAAAAGGAATAAATGGATCAGCTGTTGACAATGTATGTTGTTGATTTAGCTCGGGAAATTAAATGTAATATCTCAACATTTGCAGATGACACAAAGTTAGGTGGAAGGATGAGCTGTGTGGAGGATGCAGAGATGTTGCAGTGTGATTTGAACAGGCTGAGGGAGTGGGCAAACGCACGGCAGATGAATTAAATATGGACAAAAGTGAGGTTATCCACTTTGGATACACACTTAAATGGCTGTAAATTGAGAGGTGAGAATGCTCAATGAGACGTGGGCATCCTTCTGTAACAGTCTCTGAAAATAAATGTTCAGGAGCAAAGGGCAGGAAAGAAGCCGAATGTATGTTATTTTCATAGCAAGAAAATTCGAGTGCAGGGTTGTCTGGCTGCAATTATATAGGGCTTTAATGAATCCAAACTTGGAATATCTGAGGATATTTGCTAAAGGGGGAGTGCAGTGAAGGTTTACCAAATTGGCTCCTGGGATGGTGTATGAGGAGAGATTGTGTAGTTTAGGGTTATATTATCTCGTGTTTAGAGGATTGAGGGGGATCTTGCAGAGAAAACTCATTCTAACAGGACGAAACAGGTGAGATGCAGGAAGTCATGGGGGGTAGGGGGTGGTGTGTGGGGGGGGGGTTTGGACGGATTTGGTGGGGAGGGCAGGAGGAGGGGGTGATGGCAGATGGGGTAGGAGGGTTAGGACTGGGGACAGGGAGGTGTTGGGTGGAGTTAGGAGGCTGGTGCAGGGCAGTATTGGGCATGAGTGAGGGTGGGCTGGGAGATGGGGTCAGATGTGGGCACACAGGTGGTATTAGACAGGGTTGGGGGGTGGGGTCTTTGCGAGTGGTGTGCTGCTGCCTAGTATCCTGAACAGGGAGTGGACTTTATATTAAAAAAAACTCCAAGCCTGAGAGGAAAGCCATTGAATCACTTAACCGAATAATCAATTATCCAAACAATAGTGCCCGCCCATCTTGTTTGGATCATAAGGTTCTTCTGTAAATGATTTCTATGCGAGTATAGAGAGAATGGTTCGTGAGTTTTCAGATGACACCAAAGTTGGTGGTGTAGTGGCTAGTAATGAAGATTTTCTCGGAGTAGAACAGAATCTTGATCAGGTAAGCCAATGGGCTGAGATATGGCAGATGAAATTTAATTTAGATAGAAACCTAGAAGATAGGGGGGAGGAGGAGACAGGCCATTTGGCCCTTCCAGCCTGCTCCACCATTCATCATGTTCATGGCTGATTGTCCAATTCAAAAGCCTATTCCTACTTTCTTCCCATAACCTTTTGATCTCATTTGCCCCAAGTGCTATATCTAGTCGCTTCTTGAATATATTCAATGTTTTGATATTGATAAATGTCAGATGTTGCATTTTGGGGTAAGGCAAGTCAGATACTTAATGGTAGCTCTTTGGTAGTGTTGCCGAATAAATAGACCTTTTGGGTACAGATTCCAAGTTCCTTGAAAGTGGAGTCGCAGGTAGACAGGGTGAAGAAGGTGTTTGCTACGCTTGCCTTTATTGGTCGTCAGTACATTGAGTGTAAGGGTTGCAGCATTACAGGACATTGGTTAGGCCACTTTTGGAGTACTGTGTTCTATTAATGGTCCCCCTACTGTAGAAAAGATGTTGTTGAACTTGAAAGGGTGCAGAAAAGATTTACAAGGGTGCTGCTGGGGTTGGAGGGTGTGAGCTATAGGAGAGGCTGAATAGGCTGAGGCTGTTTCCCCTAGAGGTTTATAAAATCATGAGGGCCATGCATAAGGTGAATAACTAAGATCTTTTTCCCAGGGTAGAGGACTCCATAACTAGAGAACATAGACTTGAGATTAGAGGGGAAAGATTCAAAATGAACCTAAGGGGCTACTTTTTCATGCAGAGGGTGGTGTGTATACGGAATGAGCTGCCAGAGGAGGTAGTGGAGACTGGTACAATTACAACATGAAAAAGGATGGGTATATGAATAGGAAGAGTTTAGAGGGCTATGGGCCAAATACTGGCAAATGGGCCTAGATTAATTTATGATACCAGGTCAGCATGAATGAGTGGACTGAAAGGTCTGTTTCTGTGCTGTGCAACTCTGACTAGATAATTGATGAATGCGTGTATGAACAGTTGTGGTGGTGGAGTTGTGGTAAGTCTGAAATGGAAAATGGTGGGGCTATTAAAATGGTGTTTCACTTTGCCAGCTCCTACACTCTCCATTGTCAATATACATTAGCCACATCCAACAACCTTGACTATTCTGATTCCTTCTGTTACAATATAATTTGTTTTTCATATAATCTTGTGTTAACATTGTAATAAACATTTCACCACATTTTTCTGGGTTTTTCTTTGCAAAACTTACTTGCATTTTTATCATTCTTTAACACCTCGAGGCCTTTCAAAAATGTATTCAAAAACTAAAATGATGCATGTCCAAAGAGTTTTATTATACAAGATTTGCGTTAAGATTTATTGCTTGGGTGCTGGCTGTTGTAGTTGTAGGTGTGTTTGCTGAGCTGGGGAGTTGATTTACAGACATTTTGTCCCCTGTCTGTGACATCATCAGTGACTTGGCGCCTCCTGTGAAGTGCTGCTGTACTGTCTCTTCTGGAATTTATTTGGTTTTGTTCCTGCTGCTTCCGGTTGCTGGTTCCAGATGTTCGTTGGAGTGGTCGGTATATTGGGTCCAGGTCTACGTGTTTGTTGGTAGAGTCTATGGGTGAGTGCCATGCTTCTAGAAATTCTCTGGCTGTCCTCTGTTTAGTCTGTCCTATGATTGTTGTGTTGTCCTCGTAGAGTTTGGGGTCCCTGTCACGGGTGTATGGCTGCTAGGGACAGCTGGTTATGGTGTTTAGTGGGTCATGGATGTGGATAGCTAGCTGTCTGCCTGTTTGTCCTACATGGTGGTTTGTGCAGTCTTTGCATTGAATCTTGTAAATTGCATTTGTCTTGCACATGATGGGTACAGGGTCTTTTGTCCTGGTGAGTCATTGTCTGAGCGTGGCTATTGGTTTATGGGCTTTCATGAATCCCAATGGTTAGACAAGTCTGGTTATCAGTTCCAAGATATTTTTATGTAAGGTAGTGTTGCTAATGATTTAGGTAGTGGCATGACCTTGCCGCGTTATATGCTGTTGGGCATCTGCGGGTGAAGTTGCGGAGATATCCGTTCTCGCTAAGTACTCTGTAGAGGTGTTCTTCACCTTGTAGGTCAGGAGTGCTGCAGTAGCTCTTTTGGGCAGGATCCTAATGCAGCTTCTCTTGTGTTCAGGTGGTTCCTGTTGTAGTGCAGAAGCTGACTGGTGTGTAAGTGGCTTTCCTGTACACTTTGTGGTGCATACAACATTCTGTTCTTTCTACCGTTACATCTAGGAATGGGAGATGATTGTTGGTTTCCTCTTTCGTAAGCCTGGTCCCTGTGAGCCAGAGAAACAATAGCCAATCTCCCGGACAGGCAGAACAGAAAATGATGGGGAACCTATCAGCCAGGATTGCGTACTCAAACTTCTATACCTTTGCTTGACGACAAATATCACATTCAACAACAGATCAGTGGAACACTGATGGACTCGCCCATCTCTGGGCTCATAACAGTAGCAGTGATGCAAAGACTGGAACAAATAGCCCTCCCACAAATCCAGCCCAAACCTTGTATCGGAGATGTGGACAACACTTTTGTTATCATTAAGAGAACATAGATTGAGAACACACCAGATTATCGATACCATGCTCACAGGGATTAGATTTACGAGAGAAAAGGAAACCACCAATCAACTCCCATTTCTGGATGTGATGGTACAAAGAACACAGAACAATGAATACAACACAAGTGTACAGAAAAGCCACACACCAGTCCGGTCCTGCATGACAACAGCAACCACCTGAACACACGAGAGCTGCATTAAAACATCTCTGCAGAGTCTTCACCAAGAACAGATATCCCCACAACTTTATCTGCAGATGCCGAACAGGCATACAACGCGTCGAGGACATGGCAATGCTTAACTCACTAGCCACGCTACCTTAGATAAAAAAAATCTCTGAACAGATAGCCAGACTTCTCCAACCACTGGGATTCATGAAAGCCCATAAACCAATAGCACACTCAGACAATGACTCACCAGGACAAAAGACCCTGTACCCATCATGTGCAAGACCAATATAATTAACAAGATTCCATGTAAAGACTGTACAAAACACTACATAGAACAAACAAACAGGCAGACAGCTAGCAATCCACATCCATGAACACCAACAACCCACTAAACACCACAACCAGCTGTCCCTAGTAGCCACACACACAGATGACTGGGACCATGAATTCGACTGGGACATCACGTATGTTCATAGGACAGGCTAAACAGAGAACAGCCAGAGAATATCTAGAAGCACTCATCCACGGACTCCATCAACATGCACACAGACCTTGACCCATAGACCAACTACGACAACAAAAAAACTGAAACCAGCAACCGGATGCAGCAGGAAAGGAACCAAATAAATTCCAGAAGAGACAGTACAGCAGCACTTCACAGCAGGCTCCAAAGCACTGAAGATGTCACTCGGGACAAAACATCTGCAAATCAACTCCCCAGCTCAGTGAACACGCCCACAACTATGACAGCTTTATCATACGAAGGACTTAAAAGCAGTAAGGAAAGTGGAGTGGCAAAGGGATGTCAGGAAGAAATTTATTTCCTTTCTTATCTGTCTGTTTTCTTTCTTTTCCTTTATTGTGTTCAGTTTATTTGTAAATGCTGCTCATTTGTAATTTTTAAAAATTTGAGTCCTTAGTTTATGCAAACTGATCTGTGCCCTGTATAGTTGCTGATGGCTGATTTGAATATTTCCAACATTTTGTTTTTATTTGACCGTTTGATAGTTGCAGTTTTTCATCTGTGTTCAAAACATTCAATTATTGCAGTGCTCATTTCTGTGCATTAATTGTAACTTCCATTCATTTGCTGCAAAAGAGTATTTCTTTTTTCAGGATAATCAAGGACTTCATGATACAAGGGGGAGACTTTGTAAATGTAAGTAAGTTATTGAATGACATTTTGTGACAGTAACTGTGCTGTTTTCCCAGACAAGTACTGCTGGCACCTTGTGTATTTGCCACCTCAACCAGTGTCTGGGACTAGGCAAGGGTTGTTTGAGATCGTTCATTGCCACGTAGTTTCCTTTTGTCTTGGGTCTGTCTAATGATCAGTGGCAGAGGATATAGCACCCTCGGGTATTTGCAGAAGGAGTACTGTTTTTCAACAGGAAGGTTTACTGCAACGTAACAATGAACATAGCTATAGTTAGTAAATTTGGTATAGTTAGTATAGGTACAGTTAGTAAATTTGCAGATGACACCAAATTTAGGGGTGTAATGGACAGCGTGGAAGGTTACCTCAAAGTACAATGGGATCTTGATCAGGTGGGCCGAAGGGTGGCGGATGGAGTTTAATCCAGAACTAGAGGGCATAGGTTTAGGAGAGGGAAACATTTAAAGGGACTTAAGGGGAAACTTGTTCATGCAGTGTGTATGGAATAGGTTACCAGAGCAAGTGGTGGAGGCTGGTACAATTACAGCATTTAAAACAAAACTGTGGATGAGTATATGAATAGAAAGGGTTTGGAATATAGAACAATACAGCGCAGAATAGATCCTTCGGCCCTCGATATTGCGCTAACCTGTGAACTATTCTCAGCTTGTCCCCCTACACTATCCCATCATCATCCATGTGCTTATCTAAGGATTGTTTAAATCTCCCTAATGTGGCTGAGTTGACTACATTAGCAGGTATGGCATTCCACACCCTTACCACTCTCTGTGTAAAGAACCTGCATCTGACATCTGTCCTAAATCTATCACCCCTCAATTTGTAGTTATGCCCCCTCATACACACTGATGTCATCATCCTAGGAAAAAGACTCTCACTGTCTACCCTATCTAATCCTCTGATCATCTTGTATGTCTCTATCAAATCCCCTCTTAGCCTTCTTCTTTCCAATGAGAACAGACCCAAGTTTCTCAGCCTTTCTTCATAAGACCTTCCCACTCGACCAGGCAACATCCTGGTAAATTTCCTCTTCACCTTTTCCAATGCTTCCACATCCTTCCCAAAATATGGGGACCAGAACTGTACATAATATTCCAAGTGTGGCTGCACTAGCATTTTGTACAGTTGTAGCATGACATTGCAGCTCCAACACTCAATCCCTCTATGAATGAAACCTAACACACCGTATGCCTTCTTAACAGCACTATCCACGTGGGTGGCAACTTTCAGGGATCTATGTACATAAACCCAAAGATCCCTCTGCACATCCACGCTACCAAGAATCTTTCCATTGACCCAGTACTCTGCCTTCCTGTTATTCTTCCCAAAGTGCGTCACCTCACATTTAGCTCCATTTGCCACCTCTCAGTCCAATTCAGCAGTTTATCCAAGACCCCCTGCAACCTGAAGCATTCTTCCAAACTGTCCACTAATCCACCGACTTTATTGTCATCTGCAAATTTATTGACCCATCTACCAGTGCTTGCGTCTAAGTCATTTATAAAAATGACAAACAACAGTGGTCCCAAAACAGATCCTTGTGGCACACCACTAGTAAACTGACCCCAGGCTGAATATTTTCCATCAACCACCACTCGCTGCCTTCTTTCAGAAAGCCAGTTTCTAATCCAAACTGCTAAATCATCTTCAATTCCATGCCTCTGCATTTTCTCTAACAGCCTACCATGTGGAACCTTATCAAAGGCCATGTACACCATGTCAACTACCCTATCCTCATCTACATGCTTGGTCACCTTCTCAACAAAACTCAGTGGGGTTTGCGAGACACGACCTGCCCTTGATGAAACCATGTTGACTATCTGAAATCAAATCGTTGCTTGCTAGATGATTATATATCTTATCTCTTATAATCCTGGGATATGGGCCAAGTGCTGTCAAATGGGACTAGATTAACTTAAGATATCTGGTCAGCATGGACGAGTTGGATTGAAGGATATGTTTCTGTGCTGCACATCTGAGTCTAAGTACAATTACATTTGGTCAAGCAAAATTATAAAAGCCTTTAGAAGGCTCTTACAGATCTATCTATTCCCTGTGAAAGCTCAAGTAGAATTCTGTCTCTACCCACAGCCTGTGTATAACATCAGTAGAGTGAACGGAGTAGATATAACATGAACATTAACCCTTTTATGACCATTATCTTGTGTAACTAACAGTAATGGGAAATGAAGCTGTTTGACCAGGTAGAGGTATCAGAAGTGGGATGTTATGTGATTAGAAACCTAAAGACTTGGAACTGAGCTTGAGCTGTCTCACACAGCTGCCAACAGCTAGCTGATCTTGGTGACCAGCAGGAGCCACTGCTATCTCTCAATGCTGTGACATCAATCCAGAGGAGAAAGTGAGGTCTGCAGATGTTGGAGATCGGAGCTGAAAATGTGTTGCTGGAAAAGCGCAGCAGGTCAGGCAGCATCCAAGGAAGAGGAAATTCGACGTTTCGGGCATAAGCCATTCCTGATGAAGGGCTTATGCCCGAAATGTTGAATTTCCTCTTCCTTGGATGCTGCCTGACCTGCTGCGCTTTTCCAGCAACACATTTTCAGCGACATCAATCCAGACCTTGGTTAACCTGACAGTGAGTGCAGTATACAGGATGAAGGAGAATGAGATTTGTCGGAGTTCTATGGCAGTTGGAACTGAATGGAGTGATGCTGGGGGCGATTGTTGAAGCAGTGGGATGGAACTTTCATCCTACATTAGTGTTCAAGAATTCCAAGGTGAGAGTGATTGTGGTGTAAATGGATCAGGGAGCAGAATCAGCAAAAATTCGACTTGCAATAATGGGGAAAGCTGGATTGACATAATCAGTTGGATTTAAATATTACCCTCAACCACTCGTCCAAGGGACTCAGTAATCAACAGACAATGGGTGTGTGATCACCCACAGAAACACTGAATAGCATATAGTGGCACTGGGAAATTGAGCAGGGGATCCAATCTTCTAATTAATAATAACTACAGAAGAACATCAATTAGCCTGCACTTGATTATCTGAATTTCAGATTATCAGAAAGGTCCCAATGCTTGGTCAAACTGTTATCTGGCATTCGATTATCCAAACAAAATACTCCCTGCGTGTGTTGTTTGGATAATCGAGGTTCCTCTATATACTGCTTGGGGATAGTGAGAGCTGCAGATGCTGGAAAGCCAGAGTCACTGTAATGTCGACTCTCTTGCTCCTCTGATGCTGCTTGACCTGCTGTGCTCTTTCCAGCTCCATAACCATACTGCTGCCTGGCTTATATCGAGTAAACCAAGTTAAAGGTTTGAATATCAGGTGAGAATTAGTTGGCACCTGAAAGCTTGCTGTAGAAGTCATCCAAGGAGATAAGCTGAAAGTGGTCATGTTTCTGAGTTACAATGGTGCAAAACACAAGAGATCCCTTTTAGAATGAGGCTTAACTTTTACAAGCACGTATAGAGAAGACAGGAAAGGTTTGTAAGGCAGACCCTATTATCGATACTGGACAGTAAATGCAGAAGTGTGCATTGTGTAACAACATGAATGGAATTGCCCATGCCTCTCAAATACAGCTGTGTAATTGTAAGACGAATAAAAGCCAGATGCCAATAAGCATGGAGCTAAAGCAAATTGCTCACGATGCTGGAAATCTGTTTAAAGAAAGAATATTGGAGAAACTCAGCAGGTTTGACACCATCTGTGGAGACAGAGAAACAGTTAGTGTTTCAAGTCCAATGACTTTACTCCACCACTTCTTCTAAAGAAGAGTCATACCAGATTACAAACAAGAAACACGTAAACCACTTGTCCCTTTGTTTAATAGGATCATGGTTGGTCAGATTTTATGCTCAATTCTTTATTCTGCATATCCACTGATCATTTTTCATCCCCTTGGTAATCAACTATTTACCATCTCTGCCTTAAAAATATTTAAATACTCTGCATTCAATGCCTTTTGAAGAAAGGAATTCCAAAGACTGCCAATCGTTTTGGAGAAATCATGTTTCCTGTTTGAAATGGGTGAGTCCGTATTTTAAAACAATAAATGCTAGTTCTAAATTCCCCCACCAGAGAAGGCATCCTTTCAATGTCCACCCAGTCAAGTCCCCTCAGGACCTTTTATGTTTCAATTAAGTCACTTCTGACTCAAACTCCAACGGATTCAGGTCTAGTCTTTGCTGAGCTGCTTCCAACACATCGATATCCTTCTGTAAGTTTGTAACCAGTACTGAACACAGTATTCCAGGTGCAGTCTCACCAACCATAAACTGTTTGTCTTTACTTTTGCTGCCAGACCTTCCAGTTTCTCCAGCATTCTCTGTTTGTTTAAACATAGTACTTGTGACCATTGTATCAGCACAACTATTCTCCATTTTTATAAAACATTTGTACTCGCCAAAGCTGTGGGACATTGTTGCAGCCTATACTGTCCCCCTTTATTAATCAGCATTCTTGACATATAAAAGTGTGATAGTCCAGTGCTTGGTATGTGATCTTAACTTTAAAATTATAAATTTTCTGTGTAATCTACTGAATGCTTGTGATAATGTAGTGAATCTCTTGTACACAGGGCGATGGGACTGGTGTGTGTAGTATTTACAGAGGACCATTTGCAGATGAAAACTTCAAACTGAAGCACAATGCCCCTGGTCTCTTATCCATGGTAAGGGAGATTCAAATTGTTTATATAACATTGATACGAATGAAAAATATGTATTTGTTAAGAGAAGAAAAAGAGACTTGCATTGAGGTAACCGTTTTCATGATCACAAGATGTTCAAAACAATTTAAAGCTAGTGGAGTGTTCTTGAAGTGTAATTGTTAACATGATGTAGGACATACATTGGGATTGCACAAACAGCAATGGGATCAATTCTAGCTAAGCTGTTATTAAAACATAAATGCTGCCCAGACCAATGGGGCTTTCGCCCATATTCTTTTTGAAAATAATGCCATTGGGTCTACATATCCATCTGACCAGGCAGGTGGGCCCTAAGATGAATATCTGAAAAACTGCAGTTCCAAAAGTGCAGAAGATCTGCCCAAACCTTGCAGTGGAACTTGAACCTGACAGAGGGAAACTCCAAAAGCTGCTATGAAATTTCTGTGCTTTACTAACCAGGACCTTTTTTTGTGTGTCTCTAACAGGCAAACAGTGGCCCAAATACAAATGGTTGTCAGTTCTTCATCACATGTTCTAAATGTGATTGGCTTGATGGAAAGCATGTTGTTTTTGGTAAGGAAGCAGTTCTGTCTGAAAGGTTTCAGTAGGAGCAGTTGTTCTGGGAATATGTCTATTCTATACAGTCAGTACAAAAGTCAATCTTACATTAAGTATAGGAAGGACAAATTTCCAAATCTTCAATCCAGATTTTACTGATGAAACCAGATGACTAAACTCCCTTTGTTACTAAAGTTAACCAATCTGTGGTCGAGTGTGGGAGTACCAGGTAACCTGGAGTGTAACTGGCAGGTGAAACCTCTGTTCCAATATTGTCCAATGCCTCCTCAGAGTAGTTACTCGTTCCCTTTCATGCAAATGATATCAGGTGACATGTGGCACTGTCATAATCATGACTTTGTTATCAACGTCGAGAATATGGTACTAGAGAAGCTCAGGCAGCCTGACCTGCTGTGCTTTTCCAGCACCACACTCTCAACACTGATCTCCAGCATCTGCAGTCCTCATTTTCTCCTCCTAACTCTGCCATCATCCAGGCTCCTTACACTGGAAAGTGATTACGAGCAGGAATCCTGACCAATTTCCCACTTGTCAATTTGGGGAAGCTGAGGCCAAAAGTGGCACTTTTTGTGTTACCAGGCTGCAGTTATAAATAGCTTTCATTTTAAAATTATTGATGACTGTAACGTCTTGCAAATTGCATGCCAACAATTTTGGAATTCAACTTTCAAAACTGCAGCAGTCTTCATAATGTTGAGAACGCAGACAATAGAGCTGAAAATGTGTTGCTGGAAAAACGCAGCAGGTCAGGCAGCATCTGAAACGTCGAATTTCCTGTTCCTTGGCTGCTGCCTGACCTGCTGCGCTTTTCCAGCAACACATTTCCAGCTCTGATTACTCCAGTATCTGCAGACCTCACTTTCTCCTCCAAGGCAGACAATAGTTTGTGTTCATTGCAGATTTGATGATTCTTAGTTGTGGAAATGAGCATGTTTCCAGAATTTCCTACAGAAAATTGAGATTCCATATCTAAGAAGAAGCTCTAGTGTTATTTGTGTATTTTAACACTCAACAGGAGTGTTGATGTGACCTGCTTCTAGGGCTATCAATGGTACTCTAAATGTTCTGAATGGAGTGGTTTTTGCATTTTTTCCTGTTCTCCCTGTGGGTAGGGGCTTCCAGTCACTGAATGCTTGCAGTGCAAAGCGTTTGTACGTGGCATGCCTTCCCTGTCAGCATAGAAAGGGTACAGAAACATAGCCACTTAGTCATCTACACTTATCTTTCATTTGCCACTTCCTTGGAAAGTAACTTTATTTATTTAGCTTCTTGAAGGAATTAATACCTTTTTTAAAAATCTTAATTTTATCCAGGTAGAATAATTGATGGATTACTTATAATGAGGAAAATTGAGGTAAGCAGTTATCTGTTTTGGTAATTATTGCTGCAAAGCAAGTACTGTCGCAAAGTTAAACATTTGCTGTATAAACAGTGATTAGTGCACTCTGCTAAATATTTTTCATTTGCATCTAATGTGTACACATTTCAGCAAAAACATTCCTTGGATTTTTTCCAGTGAGGACCAGGGTAGGGGGCGGTGTGGTAAAACGATCATTCTTCCTTGACTCAGATAAATAAACTGCAGCCTAATAATTGGAATATAAAAGATGGACCAAAAAAGTTCATTCAAATTAATCATAGATTTCTCTTGAAAATCAATGTGCAATTGCATTTGTAAGTTTTTCACCACATATTCTTCCCAGAGGCAGGTAAAACTTTGAGAGAGCAGAACTCTGAACAACCCTTCAGATGCCTCCTTGAGCCTGCAAGTGATTGAGTTTAAAAAATACTCCATTGGGATCTTGATATAATATTGCAACCAAAACAAAACACTCCATTTACTGGAAATCTGAACAAAATTCTGTTGATAGATCACACTCAATATGTTGACTGTTTCTCCACAGATACAATCAGATCTGCTGAGTTTTTCCAGCATTTTCTGCTTTCATATCTTTGACCAACTGCATTCCGCACGCACTTTTGAGTTAGGCAGGGTTGGGTGAAAATGTTCCACAGTTATTGTCAGCATCATTTTCTGCAATAGAATCTTTTAGCCAGATACTCATCCAACTCTTTTTAAAGAAGCTGCTTTGTATGGCTTTCTTAAATAATGTTGTCCTTCCCTCTACTCTCACTCTGAATTATCTTCCTATCTTTAGTCTTCGTCCAATAGCAGCTAGGTGATTCATGGAATCCTTCATGTGACCAATTGCAAGCAGGCATGTGAAGCTACCTGGAAGCTTCATGCCAATTTTCTGTTCTGTCCTTCTCCCTCCCTTCCCCACAGTCTGTCCTTGTTGCATCTTGTACACCCTTGCAAGTTTACACAGTTTGATTGTAAAACTAAGATCATGATTGATGCTAACTAACCTAACTAGTTGAAAGTATGGCTAATTTAACTTGCCATACGACTGGTATTACTGTCAATAATCTGTATCACCGTTATTGTTCCTGGATTGGATGTTTACACCAATGTTCCATCTTCACCAACACACAGGATTCAGAGTTGCTTGCACACACATTAAGTGCCTGGAGCTTGGGAACTTACAACCAGCTTCCAATGTCCTGTTGACTCATACCAGCTGCTCTACCGTCTCTGTAGCATGCCTATCTACTTTTATTCTCACTGCAGCCTCCAAAGGAACACTGTTTACTTCAGGCAGCAGCTCAGACTACACCATCTTCAATGTTTAATTCCTACTCTTGCACATAACCAAGCAGCTCTACCAGCTTCTGCTTTACCCCATCTTACGATGCATTGGGCAAGTAATTCATTTGCAATTGAAGAGAACAAAATTGAAAATGGTAAATGAAAACAATGTAGTGCTGAAACAATGCACAGGAGCTGTGTCTATGCATTGACCCTCCAGTGAGAGACACTGTTGAATTATTGTTCCCATTTGGTCAGTGTTTTCATCACTGAACCACACTGCAAAATAGTGACAACAGCTTAGTTAGATTTTTATTTTTTCTTCACCCATCACTTTACAGAATTTCCAAAGAAAGACTTAATTCTTGGAACTTCCATTTACTTCCCGTCTGGCTGGTGGTGACGGATGTGATCCTGCCTGGCCGGTGGTGAGTTGCAGGATTTTGACCCAGCAACAATAAAGTGGCAGTGATAACCTTTAAGTCAAAGTTTCATGCCTTGGAGGTGAAAATGTTGCAATACCCCTGTTGCTGTTGCTCTTCAGGGTGGTGGGAGACAGTGAACTCTGGTGCTTTTGAAGAGGCTATGGCAGGTTGTACCATTGAAACATGTTTAGGCAGAATAAATGCTTAACTTGTGGATAAAATAGCATTAAACAGGAGTACATTGTTTTGGATGGTGCAGAACTTCTTCAATATTGTAGTTACTCCCAGCCAGGAAAATAAAGAGAATCTCATCACACTCCAGATTTGCGCCTTGTTTATGGTGAAGAGACTTTGAGAAGTCAGGATTTCAGCCAGTCATAACCAACCGCCCAGTCCCTCCCCTGCCATCCTTAAACTGCCATAGACCCACAACTGAACAATATAACCTTCATTACTAGATCATTCCCTGTGCCCATCAGTCCTTGTTTCACAGTCAACACTTCCATCAATCCTGGCCCAGTGTCATGAATCTTCTTCCCCCACCCCCCACCCCCCCCCCCCCCCCCCCCCCCCCCATCCTCTCAAACTGTTTGCCTCATTAGAAGGAAAAACTCAGCAGGTTTGGCAGGATGTGGAGAGAAATCAGCGTAAGTGTGTTTTTTTTGTTTATCTTCATCAGGATGTTGAACTTTGTTTTGGCTCCTCTTAATCAGCTGTTTGAAAGTTGGACAAGTTAATTAAATTGTGATTATGAGAATAAAGCAGCATAGTCTTTCAGAAAGCTTTATTGTTTGTTATTAGTCATTATAAAACTTCTGCCCACAGAATGTTCCTGCTGGACCCAGCAACAAGCCGAAACTTCCTGTGGTGATTGCACAATGTGGAGAAATGTAGAGTTTACTGAGAAAAGAGAAGAAGCAGTTCTTCGCTATTTGTTTAGAAGTGGAAAGAGACCTGTTAATGCCCTGCACACTATTGTAGTGATGTTCAGAGAGGCCAGGGGTCTTTGGTTTAAATAATTAACAAGCACAATCTGGGATTTTGACAACTTAATTTATTTCATCCTGAGACCAAGGTGAATAGGAAATTCCTGTGCTGTGAATGAGCTACTCCAAAACCATTTCTCTCTTAAAAATAAAACATCATTTTAGTAGAGTTCTTGTTTTAAACCTCAACTTGAAACCAAAGTTTGCCCTGGTGAACAAGTAGAGTCTGAGTTGCCCAGTGCATTTTTTATTTGTTTTTGGAAATACTTTCATCCATTGTGTTTGTAAGTGAAATCTGAATTCACTTGTCTTTTTAACAGCCAAAACATCAAATCGTTTATTTTTGTTTTTGAGAAGCAGTCTATATTGTTAACCAAATTGTAAATTTCCCACTTACCTAGAACAGAATGTAAGGAATATTATTGCAGTTGTGATTTTGTTTTATATTATATTTTCAGTTCATATTCGCTTTTCAGACAATTGCAATTTGTTTTGAGCGGTATGAATGATCTATACCATTAGATCTGAAATAAAACTTTCAATTGTATGTTATTTAGTGAGTGATTGATAATTCCCAGTATTAACCATTTCATGGAGTTCTTTTTGTGCACATTTTGGAACCAAAATGCTCTACGAATAGTGAACATTGAAATTCATTGATTTACAGCTAATGCATTTAAAATTTTTGATTTCTGGTTAAGTACAGACACTGGCAGCAATAAGAAGGGAACTGGCCCAAACCAACTAAACATAAATTAACAAATACACTGATAGAAGTTGTCAAACGTAAAAAAAAAAATTTTCATGAGGCCAAATATGGTGACAGCAAAGCGTGTTTCTTCAGTAACGAGAGAGTTTAACTTAATTGAACTGGTGTAGAATAGAATTGCGAACAGCTTAGGTATTTGGTATTATGAAACTTGAGTATTGTATGTTCTTACAAAAATATTTTCTTAAACATCAGAGAAATTCTCGAAGCAGCAATGTAAAAGGAATTTATACTGTAAGATAGGAAAGTGATGGTTGGTTTGCAAATGGACTCTGGTTGGTAGATACATTGCCACAAAGAATGCACCAGTTAATGACGACTAACAGTTAGCTGTCAAGCTTTGTCTAAATTTTAAACCTGACAAATTGACTCTTAATTGGTCAAGGCCTTGCCGTGCAAAATGAAACCGTGGGTGCAGTGAATGTACCGATTTGTTCTTTCTGCAAACAACAAGGCCCTGAGTGTCAATGTATGTAACTCCCAGTACTGGAAGGCAGCCACACTGAAAGCCTGACTGACAACCTTGCATTAGTCAATTAACTATCTGTTGCTACATTTTCTGTGTAAGATAGGCCAGCAATACTCTTAACAAATCTCTTGAGGCAGCTTATTAAATACCATCTGAAAATCCATATTGACTTCCAGTAGATTTTTGTTTTTCTAATTATCTCAGAGCTGTTAAATTGATTGAATTTGTAGAAATAAATCCTTTCCATCTGTCTTGATAAATGCATGCCTTTCAAAATACTCATTAATATTACCTTGGCATATGGATTCTAAAGGTCTGTTTCCACTAAGTGTTGTTCTGATTAATATGTAGGTAACCTGACTTAGACCATAAAGGATAGGAGCAGAATTAGGCCATTTGGCCATTGAGTCTGCTCCACCATTCAATCATGGCTGATAAGTTTCTCAACTCCATTCTCCTGCCTTCTCCCCATAACCCTTCACCCTCTAATTAATCAAGAACCTCTGTCTTTAAGATACTGAATGACTTTGCTGCAGAGGTCTGTGGCAAGTAAGAGTTTCATAGATCCACCACCCTCCAGCTGAAAGCATTCCTTCTCATCTCAGTTCTGAAAGATTGTCCCTGCACTCTGCTCTACTATGTAGGCCTCTCGCTATCCCTAGATTACAGTAAGAACATCGATTCTCCTGCTCCTTGGATGCTGTCTGACCGGAGGAGTGAGGGGTCTGGGTAGGAAGGAACTTCTCCCCTTGCTGGAGGGATCGATGGCCCGGGAATATATCCGAGCAGGATGTTTAGAGGAAAATCGTTTCCACTGAGGACACTGGGCATCACAGTCTGAGAGGGTGGTACAGGCAGAAACCTTCATGGCATTTAAGAAATATTCAGATATGCGCTTGTGAAGGCAAGGCAAGGCATACAAGGCTATAGCCCAAGTGCTATAAAATGGGATTAAAATAGGCACAGTCCCAATGGGCTGAAGGGTCTTTTTCTGTACTGTAGATCTGTGTTTCCAATGCTGATTCATTGATGATGGTGAATGCATGAGTTAATGATGACTGATGTTATCAGATATACTTTGGTTTAAATTTAAACCAGGCAAGTTGACACATAATTGATTAAAACCTTGCCCTGAGATGTGAACTGGAGAATAGCTGTCATCTATTTTGTTGATTTGAAACCAGCACTGTCTAATAAAAGTAGAATTATGGGTTCTGCTTCAATTGCTGATTTATTGCATTAACTCAAACCTTCAAACAATTTAATATAGATTGCAACTTGAAACTGATCAACATACAGTCCTTACATTGGTATGTTGAAGAAATATAAAGGTTTTTTAAACATGTTTACAATGCAGTTATCATCCCATATGATAGTATGAAGTAATTTCGGTTATAAGAAAAGCAAAGGTGAAGTTGGTCATGTTTTATCCTCTGTTTGAATGTGGCTGGAACATTCAGGAGCCTGTTAACTGGAATGATGGTGATTGAAAACTTTTAAAATTCAAATCTGCAGCACTGAATCAGACCTTTTTGTAAAATTCATTCATGGGGTGAGGACTTTGCTGGCTAGAATGGCATTTATTGTCCATGCCTAATTACCCAGAGGACAGTTGAGAGTCAATCACATTGCTGTGGGTCTGGGGTCACATGTAGGCCTGACCAAGTAAGGATGATACTTTCCTTCCTTAAAGGGCATGAGTGACCAAGATGGGTGTTTCTGACAATCGGCCATGGGTTCATTGTTTGGCTCCTAATTCCGCATTTTCATTGAATACAAATTCCACCATCTGCTGTGGTGGCCTATGAACCCAGGCACCCAGAATATTACCAGGGTGTCTGGATTAATCATCTGGTGATAATACCACGAGGCTATTGCCTCCACTGTTAGTGTTGTGCATGTTTAACATTGAATCTCCAGTGTAAGTCACACTTTACAAATTCCGTGATGGATCCTGACATTTCTGAATAGATTTGCTCATTCTGGAACAAACTGAGGCTCATGTGAAGCAACTTGCTTGAGAGATGTGTCGTAATATCTTTGTTTGGAAAATATCTAAACGTCCGCTCTGCGGCTATTGTGGCACAGTGGCAGTGCTCTTACCTCTGAGCTAAGCAGCCTGGGTTCAATCACCCCTTCTCAATAACATCTCTGAACAAGTTGATTTTGGAACAAGGGGTTCATTTCTTCAGGATGTCTTTTTTAAAAATTGTTAATTTAGCGTTGGAGGTGATTTAGTGGAGGTAAAAAAAAAAAGAGGGTGGGCTCATTTTCTTCAGTAATGGGAGATGGTTGGTAAAGGGAGAGAGCCGATTGGAATTTGTATTGAACTATGAAATGTAAATAAACAGTTTTTCTAAAACTGACTGCGGGCAACTAGCAATTCAACAATATAGCTCCAAACTGGAACCTGTGCTGTTGGTTTCAGTAGTAAGACAGTGATCATCTGTGTCATACTGCAGAATTACCGACATGAAACCATACATCAATAAGAAGGTAGTGTCTTATTTGAAGATGTAGTGGACTGTTAGCACTGTCACTGGATTTCTGAGTCCAATATTGCAGGTAGCTGTAATTCTTCAAGCACAAAATGGCATGACTCTGCAGCTGACTCTAGCTGCGAAGATCTTTTCCCCACCATCACTCCAGGTGGGTTTCTTAGTGCAGGTAGAACTAACCCGAACAGTATCACAGCGCTGCTGGTTAGACTTAGTGTATAACTGAAGGTATGACTAAAGTGATTTGACCTCATCAAACAAGAATCCAAATGCATACAACATACTTATGCAACCCTGTCTAAACACCTTTCGAAATGAGGTGCTGGAAACTAGGTTTAAAATGAGTGAGTTTTTTTTTCAACTGGTGCAGACTCATTTGGCTAAATGGCCTCTTTCCCTGCCATAACTAGGACAGTAACCAGGAGCTCTGGCTGATAAACATGGAGTATCTCCCATGCAATGTGACATGTCTCAGCAAAAACACTTTCCTCCAAAGTCAAGTAGGCAATGCCATTAGAAATCTATTTGGTGGTAAAAAGATTAACAATTGGTACAAACCTTTCTAGAAATCAAGCAGGAAATAATATAATTAAGAAATTTCCAAAATATATTTGTTTTAATCTTAGAGAACTTTCCATAATCAATACAAATATTTAGTTGTAGCATTCATTCAAAGTAATTTCACCTGTTCCTTCTGTAGAGTTTTGCATGGACCAATAGCGAAAAATGAGGCAAACATCCAATAGATTGAAACGCTTATGCTTAACTGAAGTGCATGTTCATTCAAGTAGGCGTTTCCTCCACTGTTGGTCCTACAGTGCACTTTGGACTTGAGCTTGACACAGTACAGCAGGAAATTATCCACATCAACCACTTGAACCTTGAATGAAACTCCTCCAATTCAAACTATGTTCTTTGAGTTTTAATGAACTGTTATCTGCTACTTGTTGTTTATCATTCCAATAATCCTAAGTAAAAACTTAGGTGTCAATAATTCCGATATAAGTCAGTTAATTAAGCTTTATCTTTTCACTTTATGTAATTTTCATGTTTAAAGGCATCATTTTCTCAAGTATTTTAAATTACTCTGTGCATTCTAAAGTTCACCTGTAATTAATGTCATAAAGTCCAGGTTTATGGCCATGGGTTTCATTACACTTGCATTGTAGTAACCCAGTTTAAAATGAAGACGTTTGGTGGTGACTTGGTGTAATTTTGTTTGGCAAAGATGAATTAGCTTGATGGAGAACAATCTTATTTTGTTTTAATGAAATCTTATTGTTTGAATAATTGGTAATGAAATAATGCAGTATACATAAAGAAACCTTTCACTATTCATCACTTCTCTGAACACTTCATTGTCACTTCCTTGTAGTGGTTCATTTTAAAATGGATTTTGGCAAATTAGAAAACTTGATGGCTTTATTGCCTAGATGAGAAATAAAGACTCCTAACTCCTAATTGTTGCTTGAAGGTAACATTCTTTGAATAAATCTGACAAATAGAAAGGGGCCAGAATGGGGCCAATCAGCATTATGAATAATTTAAATCTTCACTAATTGCCAGGATCAGAGATTTTAATATTCTGGGCATAATTCAGAAGCATTTAGTGACTGATAGAGAAAAATAGCATTCTACTTCAGGATTTAAAAGCTTGACAGTAGGCAGCATTGCAGTTCCTTTAGGACACAGATAAAACAGACAAAATTTCAGGAAAAGCAGCAAAATGGCAATACAGAAGGTATCAGGTGCAGAATGGAAAGTTAAAGTAGTAACACAAGGCAAAATGATATGTCTCAAAGCATTATGATTAAACTTAGCTATAAACTGCCCTGCATGTTTTAAATAGTTTTATTAATATTTTACATGACAGTTTTTCCAAAACGTTGACTTGATGATATGGAAAGTGTCTGGAAGAGTAACATAGAGTCATAGAGATGTACAACATGGAAGTAGACCCTTCGGTCCAACCCATCCACGCCGACCAGATATCCCAACCCAATCTAGTCCCACCTGCCAGCATCCAGCCCATATCCCTCCAAACTCTTCCTATTCATATACCCATCCAAATGCCTCTGAAATGTTACAATTGTACCAGCCTCCACCACATCCTCTGGCAGCTCATTCCATGCACGTACCATCCTCTGCGTGAAAAAGTTGCCCCTTAAGACCATTTTATATCTTTCCCCTCTCACCCTAAACCTATGCCCTCTAGTTCTGGACTCCCCGACCCCAGGGAAAAGACTTTGTCTATTTATCCTATCCATGCACCTCATAATTTTGTAAACCTCTGTAATGTTACCCCTCAGCATCCAACGCTCCAGGGAAAACAGCCCCAGCCTGTTCAACCTCTCCCTATAGCTCAAATCCTCCAACCCTGGCAACATTCTTGTAAATCTTTTCTGAACCCTTTCAAGTTTCACAGCATCTTTCCGATAAGAAGGAGACCAGAATTACATGCAATATTCCAACATTGGTTAGCCAATGTCCAGTACAGCCTCAACATGACCTCCCAATTCCTGTACTCAATACTCTGACCAATAAAGGAAAGCATACCAAACGCCGCCTTCACCATCCTATCTCCCTGTGATTCCACTTTCAAGGAGCTATGAACTTGCTCTCCAAGGTCTCTGTTCAACAACACTCCCTAGGACCTTACCATTAAGAGTATAAGTCCTGCTAAATTTGCTTTCCCAAAATGCAGCACCTTGCATTTATCTGAATTAAACTCCACCTGCCATTTCTTAGCCCATTGGCCCATCTGGTCAAGATCCTGTTATAATCTGAGGTAACCATCTTGGCTGTCCACCACACCTCCAATTTTGGTGTCATCTGCAAACTTACTAACTGTACCTCTTATGCTCACATCCAAATCATTTATGTAAGTGACAAAAAGTAGAGAGCCCAGCACCAATCCCTGTGGCACTCCACTGGTCATATACAGTCTGAAAAACAACCCTCCATCACCACCCACTGTCTTCTACCTTTGAGCCAGTTCTGTATCCAAATGGCTAGTTCTTCCTGTATTCCGTGAGATCTAACCTTGCTAATCAGTCTCCCATGGGGAACCTTGTCAAACGCCTTATTGAAGTCCATGTAAGATCACACCTACTGCTCTGCCCTCATCAATCTTCTTTGTTACTTCTTCAAAAAACTCAATCAAGTTTGTGAGACATGATTTCCCAAACACAAAGCCATGTTGACTATCCCTAATCAGCCCTTGCCTTTCCAAATACTTGGACATCCTGTTCCTCAGGATTCCCTCCAACAACTTGCCCACCACCGAGGTCAGGCTCACCGGTCTGTAGTTCCCTGGCTTGTCTTTACCGCTCTACCGCTCTTCTTAAACAGTGGCACCACGTTTGCCAACCTGCAGTCTTCTGGCACCTCACCTGTGACTATCGATGATACAAATATCTCAGTAAGAGGCCCAGCAATCACTTCTCTAGCTTCCCACGGAGTTCTCGGGTACACCTGATCAGGTCCTGGGGATTTATCCACCTTTATCCATTTCAAGACATCCAGCATTTCCTCCTCTGTAATATGGAAATTTTTGCAAGATGTTGCCATCTATTTCCCTACATTCTATATCTTCCATATCCTTTTCCACAGTAAATACTGATGCAAATTACTTGTTTAGTATCTCCTCCATTTTCTGTGGCTCCACACAAAGGCGGCCTTGCTGATCTTTGAGGGGCCCTATTCTCTCCCTAGTTACCCTTTTGTCCTTAATATATTTGTAAAAGCCCTTTGGATTCTCCTTAATTCTATTTGCCAAAGCTATCTCATGTCCCCGTTTTACCCTCCTGATTTCCCTCTTGTAAACTCCTACTTCCTTTATACTCTTCTAAGGATTCACTCGATCCATCCTGTCTATACCTTACATATGCTTTTTTCTTTTTCTTAACCAAACCCTCAATTTCTTTAGTCATCCAGCATTCCCTATACCTACCAGCCTTTTCTGTCACCCTAACAGGAATATACTTTCTCTGGATTCTCGTTATCTCATTTCTGAAGGCTTCCCATTTTCCAGCCGTCCTTTTACCTGCGAACATCTGCCTCAAATCAGCTTTTGAAAGTTCTTGCCTAATACCGTCAAAATTGACCCTTCTCCAATTTAGAGCTTCAACTTTTAGATCTGGTCTATCCTTTTCCATCACTATTTTAAATCTAATAGGATTATGGTCGCTGACCCCAAAGTGCTCCCCCACTGACAACCTCAGTTATCTGCACTGCCTTATTTCTCAAAAGTAGGTCAGGTTTTGCACCTTCTCTAGTAGATACATCCACATACTGAATCAGAAAATTGTCTGGTACGCAGTTAACAAATTTCTCTCCATCTAAACCTTGAATACTAAGACTGGGATTGCCAATGTTTGGAAAGTTAAAATCCCCGACCATAACCACCCTATTATTCTTACAGATTGCTGAGATCTCTTTACAAGGTTCTTTCTCAATTTTCCTCTGCCTATTAGGGGGTCTATAATATAATCCCAATAAGGTGACCATCCCTTTCTTATTTTTCATTTCCACCCAAATCACTTCCCTGGATGTATTTCTGGGTATATCCTCCCTCAGCGCAGCTGTAATGCTATCCCTTATCAAAAATGCCACTCCCTCTCCTCTGTTGCCTCCCTTTCTATCCTTCCTGTAGCATTTGTATCCTGGAACATTATGCTGCCTGTCCATCCCTGAGCCATGTTTCTGTAATTGCTATGATATCCCAGTCCCATGTTTCTAACCATGCCCTGAGTTCATCTGCCTTCCCAGTTAGGCCCCTTGCATTGAAATAAATGCAGTTTAATTTGTTACTCCTACCTTGTCCCTGCCTGCCCTGACTTTTACCAGTCGCAGATTGATCTTTCCTCACTATCTCCCTAGGTTCTCCCACCACCACCACCCCCACCTTACTAGTTTAACTCCTCCCGAGCAGCTCTAGCAAATTTCCCTGCCAGTATATTAGTCCCCTTCCAATTTAGGTGCAATCAGTCCATCTTGTGCAGGTCACTTCTACCCCAAAAGAGATTCCAATGATCCAAAAATGTGAATCCTTCTCCCACACACCAGCTCCTCAGCCATGCATTTATCTGCTCTATTCTCGTATTCCTGCCCTCACTAGCTCATAGCACTGGTTGCAATCCAGGTACTACTACCTTTAAGGAGCTCCTTTTTAAACTTCTGCCTAACTCTCTGTAATCTCCCTTCAGAATCTCAACCTTTTCCCTTCCTATGTCGTTGTTTCCCATGTAGACAATGACCTCTTGCTGGCCCCTCTCTCCCGTGAGAACATTCTGCACCCTCTGAGACATCCTTGATCCTGGCACCAGGGAAGCAACACACCATTCTGCTTTTTCACTGTTGGCCACAGAAATGTCTGTCTGTACCTTGGACTACAGAATCCCCTAATACAATTGATCTCTTGGAAGGCAACGTACACCTTGTTGCATTAGATCCAGTCTCAATGCCAGAAACTTGGCTGTTTGTGCTACGTTCCCCTGAGAATCCATCACCCCCTACGTTTTCCAAAATAGCATACCTGTTTGAAATGGGTATATCCACAAAAGACTCCTGGCCTAGGTGCCTACCTCTCTTACGTTTCCTGGCGTTAACCCGTCTATGTTCCTGTATCAAAGACTTTCCCCCCTTCCTATAACTACCATCCATCACATACTGTTACTGTTGCAAATTCCTCATCGCTTCTAACTGTCTCTCCAACTGATCCACTCGATCTGATAAGGTTGTCGTCCAAAAGCATTTATGGCAGATATAATCCGCAGTAACCCTTAAACTCTCTTTAAACTCCCACATCTGATAAGAAGTACATATCACTCTACTATAGGCCATTTTTGCTCCTTCACAATCTACAGACCCATAAAATAACACCATCTTATTCCTCTACAAAACACTGCCTCAGGTTAAATTAATAGTTATGGCTTATATTTTAAGTTTAGTCAAGAAACTTACCTTCAAAAACATATCAAGAAAAGAACCCACTCTACGCAAAAATGCAGCCTTTCTATTGGACAGACTTTAAACATGTTTTGGAATTTTCAAAATTACTTGAAAATGATGTGCATGATCTCATTTTGAGGCACACTCACGTGTTAGTAACTCTCTATTTGTTAAACAGCCAGCAAGTAAACACTCAGCTAACTGAAAGCCAGGAACACTTGAAAATTCATTGGGGTATTGAATTGCTTACAAACGAATGTGGAATCTATACTTTAAGGCTGTGTACATTTCCACATGGATTGAGGGGAACACCTGAAGGTGGAGTATGCAACTTGTATATTACTGGTCTCCAGGTAATGGAGAGAAAGCAGGAATATTGCATTGAGATTGAGGATCAGCATGATCACATTGAATGGTGGAGCAGGCTTGATAGGCCAAATGGCCTATTGCTTGTAGTTTCCATGTTTCAATGTTCAACAGTCACAATATGGGAAAAATGCAGCAGATGTTATTATCAGGAACATGGACATAATTGTTCAATTTAAATCTGAGGTGCTGTGAAAAAGATAGTAACTGTTTGGTTGATCTATTCCAAATTTATGAATATGCAATGGGAATGTGTTCGCTGTCTTTACCAACCTTGAAGATATATTTTAGGTGATGGTCTTTTTGTGTGCATCAGTTATTTTGAAAATGTACTTCCGATGCTTATTATGCCTGTGGTCCTGTACCAATTAAAATATTGTAATTTCGAGGGAATTAATACTTGTAAGTTGCGACTTTGAATTTATTCGGGGGTGGGATATTGATGAATTCTTCTAATTTTGTTTCTGTATAAAGTCCGAATGCCCCATGCGTTAACACAAGTATAAATGTGATTATTACTACGTGATTGCATCAACTGATAAATAAGTCAATGCAAATGAAAGAGGAGCTCCTGAAAGCCAAAAGGAGCCCTTTGAGTGAGTAAAAATGTCTCCTGATAAACAGCATTGTGTCGATTTTCAGGTCAGTGATTATCTGTTTGGAAGTGGGTGATTGTGAAGCAGACAAACCAGAGATTCCAATGTCTTTGCTTTTCCAAATCCTAACTTGCCTTTTTTCCCCCATAATATTGAAGGAAGTAATTTAAACTCTGAAGTTTTTTAAGCAAACAGGCTGGTTCATTTCATTATCAGAAACTGGTAAGTGTATGCAGTGGTTGTTCTCAATTGAAGAGCAGTAGTAGACTGCGCTTTGGAAAACAAGCACCATGACTTTTTTTAAAAGGGTTGGTGAAGTCAGTTAAAAAGCTGTTGACAATCCAGCAGGTTTTATATGGTTTCACTTCTAGAGTCTCTATTTCTTCTCCTCATTCATTTGAAATTGATTGAAGAATCCCATGTTACTGAGCACTGAAGGAGAATATCGATCCCTAATTTGCGTTTTCTGTTTTCCAAGAATTTCTCTGCACATCTCAAATGATTGACTTTGTTTCTTCAAAATCTGTCTCACAGCTTTAAAAAAAGAGTATTGAAAAGAAAGTCTTTTTTACTGTATTAATAGTTACATGGATTAGAGAAAATGGTTATTTCATGAATGGTCATTCTTGTCTAAAGTTTAGGATGCATTTTCTCCTCATTAATAGTTAATGAGCTGAAAATAGCACAAAGCCTTCTGCGATGTTTCAATGATAGACAAATTACCAGAAACCAGTACATCATAGGCAGGGAGTTTGGGAGAATGCTTCTGCCCTTAATCAGACTAATTTGGTGTTTGTTAGTAGCTGTGTCTGCTCTAGTACAAGGTGCATCACTGGTGTGAGAGCTGTTGTGGTGCAATGGTAATGACCCTACTCTGAGACAGGTGGCTCAGGTTCCAGGAGGTGTGTAATAATGTCTAAAGCTTGGTTAGAAAATATACATGTAAATAAAATGAAAGTCCAAAAAAAACAGCACTACCGAAGAAGGCATATCATTTTCACAGACACTGGAATTTAAGCTAAAACTGTGGAAGACAGCTATTGCAAATAAAAAGATAATGTTCAGGATATATGCTCACGGTTGGGGAGGAGGGGACCAGTGTCATTATCTCAGGCATGTAGCAATAGGAATGGTGAAAGGTAAAAACACTGGGGATAAATTTAAAGAGCAGAGTCTCAGGTAATAACCTTTTCTATTTTTCTCTCCGTCATGGGCAAGTTAGCATTGAATAAATAAAATTAGAGTGTTGAATGCATGGCTTTTTGGCTGATGTGAGAGGACTAGGTTAGGGTTCACTAACCCTATTGCACCAGTGCTGGGAAAAATTGGATCTGTACGACTGGACCAGTCTTCACTTGACCCATGCTGGCACCAATGCTGCAGCAAGTCATACAGCTAGGCCAGCTGGAAGTGCTTTAGACTTAAGTCGTGGATGTAAGGGATTACATCTGAGAAGATTTGATAAACTAAAAAGTAGAGACAAGGCAAGAGAAGATGGTATTAATATAGAAAATGATAAAGAGTATGACAGGAGAGGGTTGCAAGTACAAATCAGCTAATAAGGCTAGAGGTTGCTTATATAATAAAAAGACCAAAGACATTTTCTGGACACACATAGCTTCTGAAACAAAACAGATGACCTGAGAGTGCAAATAGAAATAAATAAGTATAATCTAAGAGGCACTGCAGAGACATAGCTGCAGGATGACAGATTCAGACCTGAATATTGAAGAGTACAGGAAAGGATGCAAGAGTGGTTCTTGTGATCCTGTGACATAATATTCTGTTAATTAATTATGGTATTAGCATAATCAAGAGGGATCATCAAAGTTCAGGAAACTAGGGTGTAGAAATAAGAAATAATAAAGATCAGAAATCATGTGCAAGTGGTGTATAGGCCCTGGAACAGAAACCACATGGTAGGATGGTGGAGAAAGGAAGACACACTTAAATTTGTCAGAATGGTTCAGTAATAATCCTGGGAAATTTTAATTTATTTAGTCCAGAAAAATCAGATTGGCAAAAGAATTTGATAAAGTGCCACATTAAAGGTCATTGAAGAGTTCATGGAATGTTTTACCAATTGTTAGGAAAGCCCATTCTGGAGCTGACCAGAGAGCACGCGAAACTGGACCCGATGTTGTGCAATGACATAGGATTCTTTCATGGCCTGATAGTGAGGGTATCCCTTTATAGCAGCAATTATAATATATTTTAATTTTGCATTCAATTAAAGGAGAGAAAAGTGGATCCAAGACGAGTATTTTAAATTCACAAAGATGATTACCCAACTGCTTCACAAACACACTGTAGGGAAGGAAAGTGATATCAGAGTCATATGTAGTTGACCCTGGGCAGTTGGGGATGGGTGTTAAATGCTGGCTAAGCCAGCAATACCCGCATCCCATAAAATCACATTATGGGTCACTTTCAATCACAAAGAAAAATTCAAAAGGCAGAACCCAACATCCAGAGTTGATGTGAAAAATTTAAACAGTAGCAGCAACACTAAAGAAAAAGCATCCAACTACACAAAGATAGGTAGGAGGTCCGAAAAAAAGTGAAGAAAGTGAGTGTTGGCCTGGGCATTTGGAGAAAGTGAAGCGTTGGCAGATGATTTGAACAGGTATGTTGAATCAGTCTTCACTGTAGGCATTAAAAGTAACATCCTAGGGTCATAGAGATGTACAGCATGGAAACAGACCCTTCACTCCAACCTGTCCATGCCGATCAGATGTTCCAACCCAATCTAGTCCCACCTGCCAGAACCTGGCCCATATCCCTCCAAACCCTTCCTATTCATATACACATCCAAATGCCTCTTAAATGTTGCAATTGTACCAGCCTCAACCACATCCTCTGGCAGCTCATTCCATACACATACCACCATCTGTGTCAAAAGATTGCCCATTAGGTCTCTCTTATATCTTTCCCCTCTCACCATAAACCTATGCCCTCTAGTTCTGGACTCCCCAATCCCAGGGAAAAGACTTTGTCTATTTACCCTATCCATGCCCCTCATAATTTTGTAAATCTCTATAAGGTCACCCCTCAGCCTCCGAAGCTCCAGGGAAAACAGCCCCAGCCTGTTCAACCTCTCCCTATAGCTCAAATCCTCCAACCCTGGCAACATCCTTGTAAATTTTTACTGAACCCTTTCAAGTTTCACAACATCTTTCCGATAGGAAGGAGACCAGAATTGCACACAATTGGCCTAACCAATGTCCTGTACAGCCGCAACATGACCTCCCAACTCCTGTACTCAAGACCCTGACCAATAAAGGAAAGCATACCAAACACTGCCTTCACTATCCTATCTACCTGCGACTCCACTTTCAAGGAGCTATGAACCTGCACTCCAAGGTCTCTTTGTTCAGCAACACTACCTAGGACCTTACCATTAAGTGTATAAGTCCGGCTATGATTTGCTTTCCTAAAATGTAGCACCTCACACTTATCTGAATTAAACTCCATCTGCCATGTCTCTACCCATTGGCCCATGTGGTAACCATCTTCACTGTCCACTACACCTCCAATTTTGGTGTCACCTGCAAACTTACTAACTGTACCTCTTATGCTCGCATCCAAATCGTTGTAAATGACAAACAGTAGAGGACCCAGAAGCGATCCTTCTGGCACTCCAGTCTGAAAAACAACCCTCCAGCACCACCCTCTGTCCTCTACCTTTGAGCCAGTTCTGTATCCAAATGGCTAATTCTCCCTGTATTCCATGAGATCTAACCTTGCTAATCAGTCCCCCATGGGGAACCTTGTCAAATGCCTTACTGAAGTCCATATAGATCACATCTACTGCTCTGCACTCAACAATCCTCTTTGTTACTTCTTCAAAAAATTCAATCAAGTTTGTGAGACGTGATTTCCCACGCACAAAGCCATGTTGACTATCCCTAATCAGCCCTGCCTTTCCAAATACATGTACATCCTGTCCCTTAGGATTCCCTCCAACAACTTGCCCACCACCGAGGTCAGGCTCACTGGCCTATAGTTCCCTGGCTTGTCCTTACCACCTTTCTTAAACAGTGGCACTACGTTAGCCAACCTCCAGTCTTCTGACACCTCACCTGTGTCTACCGATGATACAAATATCTCAGCAAGAGGCCCAGCAATCACTTCTCTAGCTTCCCACAGAGTTCTTGGGTACACCTGATCAGGTCCTGGGGATTTATCCACCTTTACCCGATTCAAGACATCCAGCACTTCCTCCTCTGTAATCTGGACATTTTTGCAAGATGTCACCATCTATTTCCCTACATTCTGTATCTTCCGTATCCTTTTCCACAGTAAATACTGATGCAGAATACTTGTTTTGTATCTCCCCCACTTTCTGCTGCTCCACGCAAAGGCGGCCTTGCTGATCTTTGAGCGGCCCTATTCTCTCCCTAGTTACCCTTTTGCCCTTAATGTATTTGGAAAACCTCTTTGGATTCTCCTTAATTCTATTTGCCAAAGCTATCTCATGTCCCATTTTTGCCCTCCTGATTTCCCTCTTAAGTATACTCCTATTGCCTTTATACTCTTCTAAGGATTCACTCGATCTATCCTGTCTATACCTTACATATGCTTCCTTCTTTTTCTTAACTAACCCTCAATTTCTTTAGTCATCCAGCATTCCCTACACCTACCAGCCTTCCCTTTCACCCTGACAGGAATGTACTTTCTCTGGATTCTCATTATCTCTTTCCTGAAGGCTTCCCATTTTCCAGCCGTCCCGTTACCTGTAAACATTTGCCCCCAATCAACTTTTGAAAGTTCTTGCCTAATACTATCAAAATTGGCCTTTCTCCAATTTAGAACTTCAACTTTTCGATCTGGTCTATCCTTTTCCATCACTATTTTAAATCTAATAGAATTATGGTCGCTGGCCCCAAAGTGCTCCCCCACCGACACCTTTAGTCCCAGTGAAACATACGTCACAAATGGAAGGAAAGGAGAAACTCAATTACATCACCGTGAAGTGGCACGGAATGAGTTGTGGAGCTGTGGGAGGACAGGTGCTCCAGTTTGGGTGGACTTTATCCAGGGGACTTGGGTTAGGTAATTTTAACGTGAATACATGAAAATTAATGCCAATGAACTGCTTATCACTCACTAAGGAGATTCTCATCTCTCTGTTCACACTTGGGTGTTCAATCTCACTACTTCCTCTTGACTTCAAGAAACTTATTTCGATCAATCGCAGCTTATTTTCTCAACTGACTTGCCAATGCCCATGTCATACAAGAGTTGGCAAGGTTCCAACCCTATGTGTCAAATTAGCTTAGTGTCTGTTGTAGTATAAATGCTAAAATCGATCACAAAAGATGTTAAAACAGGGCATTCAGAAAAGTTCACTATAATCAGGCAGAGTCAGTATGGTTTGCTGAAAGGGAAATCATGTTTATCCAATTTTTGGAGTTTGTTGAGGAAGAGGCACATGCTGTGGATAAGGGGGAATCCGTCGATGGGCAATAATTAGATTTTTCAGACAGCTTTTGATAAAGTGCCACATTAAAGGTGATTCCCGAAAATAAAGGCTGATGCTGTAGTGTGTAATGTCGTGGTATGGAGAGAAAATTGGGTGGCTAACAGGAAACAGAATAGGCATAACTGGTTTGTTTTCTGGTTGGCAAGATGTAATAAGTGGCATGTCACAGGGCTCATTGCTGGGACCTCACCATGTTATAATTTATATAAATGAGGCGAAAGAGGGAACAGAAACTATGATTGCTGATGATGTAAAAATTGGTTGGAAAGTAAGCTATGATGGGACATAAGGAGACCGTAATAGGAAATACATATGATCTGACAAATAGAGTTCAATCTGGAAGAAATAACAAAAGTCATTTAATCTAAATGGTGAGAGATGATTGAGCTCCAGGGAGTAGGGACATCTGCATGTACAGCATTTTTAGGAAGCTTGACAGGGTAGATGCTGAAAGATTATCCCCCTTGGGCGAGAATCTAGGACCTGAGGGAATAATCTCCAAATAAGGTTCATTGATTTAAAACAAAGATAAGGAGGAATTTCTTCTCTCGGAAGTGAGTGATACTGTGGAATTCTTTACCTCAAAGAGCTGTCAAGGCTCGATCATTTTGTACCCTGTCTTTGTCATTGTGAATTCTAGGCTGAGAGTTTAATCATTAAGGGAATCGAGGGTTATGGGGAAAAGGCAGGAAAATGGAGTTAAGGATTATTAGATTAGCCATAATCGCATTGAATGGTCAAGCAGACTTGATGGGCTGAATAGTCTACTTCTGCTGTTTCTTATGGTTGTATAATGAACAGGTGTAATTTCACTGTGCACTCTAATCCCACACCAGTTTTTGGGAGTGAACTCTTACTCCCACTCAGCTTCTGATTTACAAACATCTGTCTTAAGAACACTTGTGATGTTAGAACACACTCCCGTGCAGGGGTGTGTTGATATTCAGTTTAAACGTCTGAAATAAGAACATTCCCTGTACTTAGAAAAGGCTTTTCATATTGTCCTGTGTTGTTTTCCTACTTGTGTACTGCTGTATGACTGTGAGCAGACTCAAGAACGGAACTCATTCACAACCTGGGAATTTGCCTGTACTCTTGACTGCTTCATTGTTACTTGATCAAGTGTATTCATTATTTAAAGATGATGGCACTTTGGAATCCATGTGACATTTCCTATTTTCAATGTCTTTAATTTCAGAATGTTTCAGGTTCATTACTTAGGAATACATCTCTATGATTACAATCAATGCACTTAATTTTGTGTTCTGGTTTCAATTTTTATCTTCTCCTTTGTTTAAGTTTCAATCCCTGTCACTGCACTCATTATCCCCTTGTTGAAAGGGCAGATGTGGAATCTGTCTATATTGTTCAGCAAGATAGCTCTTCATTCAGGAACTGAGAACAGGCTAGTTATCTTCCATTTTCTCCTCTCGAAGGCATTTCTATTGTATGACCTCACGAGACCATCAGCAGAAGTAAAGAAATCCAACCTTGAATTCTCATTACATTATGGGTCAGTATGTTTCAATAAAAACCTGCTACATTTACTCAAAGCTCCTGCAGTCACTGAATTCTCATCACATCTGCATGATAGCATTGAATGTTGGTCTCTTATAGATATTCAACAATCGTTCTTATCAATTTATTGAGAAGGGCTTATTGTGGAAGGGTGCTTTCCTCAGCTTATCATTTCTGTATGATCCAACATATCGATTCAGACAATGTAGTTCTCACAAATCATTCCCTGTCATCTCCTGCTTCTTGTACAGTCCTTTCAGAAGCACTCTCCAACTGATTCTCAATGAGTATTGTTTACAACAGTTTACAAGCTTGTGGTGAAAGTTTTGTGTAAATAGAATGAAAAATAATGCAAATTTTAGTTTTAACCATGTTAATTCATCGACTGATCGCCTAAATAACATTTTAATGTTCAGATATTGTTTTTGTGTTTTTAATTGAAATGGTTAATCATGATCATTGTAATGGCAAGTCGTCAGATCCATTGGAAGCATGGACCTGGTTTATTGTTTATCATTGTTTGGAATATTGATGTGGAAACTGATCTAAATATTCTTCTACTTGAATTCAGAAATACGCAAATACTGCATTTCTTTCCAGCGAAATTATATGGTTATAGGGTCTGTTTTCATGCCGCACACCTCCGTGACTATGCCTCTATATAGTTTTACAGACAACCAATGTCATCTTTCAGAAAGGGGTGAATTTAATATCATTTATCTTTTTATTGTTGCAGTCATTGCACTGTCACTGAACTTCAATCTCGATGAAAAGAGAGATGCTTGTGCAGAAAATTGTTTGGTAGTAGTTCTTTTCATGGGATTTCTGTGATGTGGGCTGTCTGCAATAGCAATCACTTACCTTCCTGACCGGCTTTGCGCTCCGCCCAGCTCCCGCCACTCTCTGCTGCGAAAAGCGAAGTGAAGGAGCCATTGGGAAATAGTGACCATAATACAATAAGCTTCAATCTGCAATTTGAGAGGGAGAGGGTACAGTCGGAAGTGACAGCACTTCTGTTGAATAAAGGGAACGATGGAGCTATGAGGGAGGAGCTGGCCAAAGTTCAATGGTGCAATACCTTAGCAGGGATGACTGTGGAGAAACAATGGTGGATATTTCTGTGTATAATGCAGAAGTTGCAGGATCAGTTCATTCCTAAAAGGAAGAAAGATCCCAGGAGGAGGCATGGGTGGCTGTGGCTGACGAGGGAAGTTAAGAAACATATAAAGTTAAAAGAGAAAAAGTATAACATAGCAAAGATAAGTGGGAAAACAGAGGATTGGGAAGCTTTTAAAGAACAACAGAGGATTACTAAGAAGGAAATACGCAGAGAAAAAATGAGGTACGAAGGTAAACTGTCCAATAATATAAAGGAGGATAGTAAAAGCTTTTTTAAGCATGTGGAAGGCAAAAAAATGGTTAGGACTAAAATTGGGCCCTTGAAGACAGAAACAGGGGAGTATATTACAGGGAACAAAGAAATGGCGGAAGAATTAAATGGGTACTTCAGATCTGTGTTCACTGGGGAAGACACAAGCAATCTCCCTGAGGTAACAGTGGCTGAAGGACCTGAACTTAAGGGAATCTGTATTTGCCAGGATTTGGTGTTGGAGAGACTGTTAGGTCTGAACGTTGATAAGTCTCCGGGGTCTGGTGGTCTACATCCCAGGGTACTGAAGGAGGTGGCTCGAGAAATCGTGGATGCGTTGGTGATTATTTTCCAGAGTTCGATAGATTCGGGGTCGGTTCCTGAGGATTGGAGGGTGGCTAATGTTATACCACTTTTTAAGAAAGGTGGGAGAGAGAAAGCAGGAAATTATAGACCAGTTAGTCTGACCTCAGTGGTGGGAAAGATGCTGGAGTCTATTATAAAGGATGAAATTACGACACATCTGGATAGTAGTAACAGGATACAGAGTCAGCATGGATTTATGAAGGGGAAATCATGCTTGACTAATCTTCTTGAATTTTTTGAGGATGTAACTGTGAAGATGGACGAGGGAGATCCAGTAGATGTAGTGTACCTGGACTTTCAGGAAGCTTTTGATAAAGTCCCACACAGGAGGTTAGTGAGTAAACTTAGGGCGCATGGTATTGGGGGCAAAGTACTAGATTGGATTGAAAATTGGTTGGCTGATAGGAAACAAAGGGTAGTGATAAACGGCTCCATTTCGGAATGGCAGGCAGTGACCAGTGGGGTACCGCAGGGATCCATGCTGGGACCGCAGCTTTTTACAATACATGTTAATGATATAGAAGATGGTATCAGCAATAACATTAGCAAATTTGCTGATGATACGAAGCTGGATGGCAGGGTGAAATGTGATAAGGATGTTAGGAGACTACAGGGTGACCTGGACAAGTTAGGTGAGATGGCAGATGCAGTTTAATGTGGATAAGTGTATGGTTATCCACTTTGGTGGCAAGAACAGGAAGGCAGATTACTACCTCAATGGAATTAATTTAGGTAAAGGGGCAGTACAGAGAGATTTGGGTGTTTTTGTACACCAGTCAATGAAGGTAAGCATGCAGGTACAGCAGGTAGTGAAGAAGGCTAATAGCATGTTGGCCTTCATAACAAGAGGAATTGAGTACAGAAGCAAAGAGGTGCTTCTGCAGCTGTACAAGGCCCTGGTGAGACCACACCTGGAGTACTGTGTGCAGTTCTGGTCTCCAAATTTGAGGAAAGACATTCTGACTATTGAGGGAGTGCAGCGTAGGTTCACGAGGTCAATTCCTGGAATGGAGGGATTACCTTACATTGAAAGACTGAAGCAACTGGGCTTGTATACCCTTGCGTTTAGAAGACTGAGAGGGGATCTGATTGAGACATATAAGATTATGAAAGGATTGGACACTCTAGAGGCAGGAAACATGTTTCCGCTGATGGGTGAGTGCCGAACCAGAGGACACAGCTTAAAAATACGGGGTAGACCATTTAGGACAGAGATGAGGAGAAACTTCTTCACCCAGAGAGTGGTGGCTGTGTGGAATGCTCTGCCCCAGAGGGCAGTGGAGGCTCAGTCTCTGGATTCATTTAAGAAAGAGTTGGATAGAGCTCTCAAAGATAGTGGAATCAAGGGTATGGAGATAAGGCAGGAAGCGGATACTGATTAGGAATGATCAGCCATGATCGTATTGAATGGCGGTGCAGGCTCGAAGGGCTGAATGGCCTACTCCTGCACCTACTGTCTATTGTCTATTGCAATAGCAATGTTGGAGGAGCCTCAAAGGGAAATAACTGCCTGTGAACAGGGAGATCGACAACAGGCTTTACCAGACAGTGCCTCCAACCTGCTGTTTTATTTGAGTAAGTGTGTGTGAACTGGTCCTGGGCTCAACATGAAGGGAAGGAGAGTGGAGCAGTTGTGGGCTTTGATCTCGGAAAAACCAAGATTGACTATCTCAGGATACGAATGGAAAATTACAACGATTTAGGCCAAAATCTTCTTAGGGCAACTTTTACATGAAATTAACTTTGATACAAATATGACATTCCTGTTGAAGGCTAATGCCTGAAACATTGACCCTCCTGCCCCTCGGATGCTCCCTGTCCTGCTGTGCTTTTCCAGCGCCACACTCTTCGACTCTGACTCTCCAGCATCTACAGTCCTCACTTTCTCCTTTTATCCAGATATGTCCAGTGTGTTCCAGAATGATGTCCGGGATGAAGGACTTCGGTTACCTGGAAAGGCAGGACTGTTTTGCATCGAGCAGAAGGGGTTGAGAGGAAATGTAACCAAGGATTTCAAATTATAAAAATTTAAGGAGAATCGGTTTTCAATGGCAAGATAGTTACTATTGGGCGGCTAGAAATTTCCGAAAATTGTCAAAAAACCAGAAGATAGATGTTTTCTTACAACCTGGGTAGGAGTGGGGACATGTTTGAAGATGAGAGGAGAACATTTTAAAAAGGACATGAGGAGCAGCTTTTTATACAGAGTGGTTAGTGTGTGGAATTAACTTCCTGAGAAAGTGATGGATGCAGGTGCTGTGACAACATTTAAAAGACATTTGGATTAGCGCACAAACAGGAAAGGTTTGGAGGGATAATGGACCAGGCAGGCAGCTGTGACTCATTTACTTTGGGATCATGATCAGCATGGGCAGGTTGGACCAAATGCTCTGTTCGGACGGTACTGCTGCCTCACAGCACCAGGGTCCCAGATTCGATTCCAGCCTCGGGCGACTGTCTCTGTGGCGTTTGCATATTCTTCTCGTGTCTGCATGACTTTCCTCCGGGTGCTTCGGTTTCCTCCCACAATCCAAAGATCTGCAGGTTAGGTGAATTGGCCGTGTTAAATTGCTCGTAGTCTTAGGTGCATTAGTCAGAGGTAAAATGGCACTGAGTGGGGGTTACTCTTCAGAGGGTCGGTGTGGATTTGTTGGGCCGTAGGGCCTGTTTCCACACTGCGGGGAATCTAATCTAAAAAGCCCAAATAGTCTGTTTCCGTGCTGTACGGCTCTATGACTTGCTGCCAAATCTTCACATCTTGGACTCATGAGGTCACACACAAGAATATTAGATTGGTTAAAGGTGAAATCCTGCAGATACGAGTCAGAGTCATAGAGATGTACTATTTTCCCTTTAAATAGTGACCTCTGGGATAGTTCCTTGCCTTTTGAAATTTAACAGATGATGGTGTGAGGTGAGCTTCTGTGTGTGTGGGGTTTAAATTAGCAGAGGGGTTTACCCCGTATTGCATCTGTTGAGAGAGAATCCAAGTTAACATGTCGAATTTAGTATGATTTCTTCAGAACTGAAAGATCCAGCAGCCATGACTGTGACTCACCGTTCCTCACTTAATAACTAATGGCTGTTGTTACGACATTGGTTAAACCCTCCTGCTTAGTTTAAACCAGCAACACTGAAACGATTTATCCTGTGCAATGATCTGGGAAAATTTGAGAGGCCAAGAACTATTTAAAGTAAAAATTTAACAACGTTATTTCTTAAGGTATAACTGAGAATAATTAACAACTATTTACAACTCCTTCCTCTAACCTATCTTTCCCCTCTATACCCTATAAAATCCCCTCTTAAGATTTACAAAACAAGACTTACCTCAAAACCAGCCAGCTTTTGGTTCTTCTCTGTATTCCTGTCTGTGTTTCTTCTTGGGGATTCTGCTTCACAGGTCACTGATTGATAAAGGTACCTTTAAGAGAGCTATTTTTCAGGTAGTCTTTGCATGCTGGTAGCTTGGCAGTTCCCCTCACAACTGTTCAATTTTCCCCGGTCTTATACCCCCAAAGCATTGTGTTAAGATAAGAAATACAAACTGGATAAGAGTTTTTTTTGAGGGGGGGTGGGAACTGTATAATTTAAACTGATTGGCCTAATTTGAACCTGTTTTGTCATTTCCAAGTGGCCAGCTAATCTCGCTTTCGACCAAGTCTTACGTTGTTACCTTATTGAGAACACTTGGTGCTGTCAGGTTGTTCTACCAACTTTTAACTCTTTAAAGGTACAGTACACCCACATCTTCATAACACTGTGTCTTCAGTAACTGAGGCCATCAGACTGGAGTTCCCTCTCCAAATCCCCTCAGCCTCTCGACATCTCTTTCATTTCAGATGCTTCTTCATATCAATGTCCTTGAGCAATGTTTTGATTACTTGTTCCAGAATCTGCTTCATAACAGTCATAGGAAAGGCCTTTGTGTTTTATGGTGCTAAAGTTGCAAGGTAAATACAAACTGATGTTGTAAGGCTTAATACAAATTCCAGGGAGGAGAAAGTGAGGTCTGCAGATGCTGGAGATCAGAGCTGAAAATGTGTTGCTGGAAAAGCGCAGCATTCCTGATGAAGGGCTTGTGCCCGAAACGTCGAATTTCCTGTTCCTTGGATGCTGCCTGACCTGCTGCGCTTTTCCAGCAACACATTTTCAGCCTTAATACAAATTCCAGTCTGACTTCTTTTAAGGTCAGTGCACAGCTTCTACTGAACTTTCAGATCATCTGCAAATGTATTCAGATTTTTACCTTATTTCAGACAATTTTCTTTTTGAAATTTGCTCACTGATCAGTTTGGTAACCTTTGAGTCACTAGTTACCTGTAAGTCACTAGTTGCCTATGAGTTACCAGTTACCTGTGAGTCACTAGTTGTGTGCAAAGAATAATGAGTGCAGGAGTTGGGAGGTCATGCGACTGTTCAGGACACTTTTGGAATATTGTGTGTAATTCTGGTTTCTTTCCTACCAGAAAGATGTTGTGAAACTTGAAAAGGTTCAGAAAAGATTTACAAGGATGTTGCCAGGGTTGAAGGATTTGAGCTACAGGGAGAGGTTGAACAGGCTGGGGCTGTTTTCCCTGGAGCATCGTAGGCTGAGGGGTGACCTTAATGAAGTTTACAAAATCATGAGGGGCATGGATAGGGTAAATAGACAAGGTCTTTTCCCTGGGGTGGGGGAATCCAGAACTAGAGGGCATAGGTTTAGGGTGAGAGGGGAAAGATACAAAAGAGATCTAAGGGGAAGCTTTTTCACACAGAGGGTGGTATGTGTATGGAATGAGCTGCCAGAGGAAGTGGTGGAGGCTGGTACAATTGCAACATTTAAAAGGCATCTGAATGGGTATATGAATAAGAAGGGTTTGGAGGGACATGGGCTGGGTGCTGGCAGGTAGGACTAGATTGGGATATCTGGTCGGCATGGACAGGTTGGACTGACAGGTCTGTTTCCATGCTGTACATCTCTATGACTCTAATAAATGCCAATTCTCAGTGGATGGCAGTCAGTAGCATGTACAAATCTGCATATTTAATTTTTGCTAACCATTCACATCCTTGCCTTCATTATTATGGAAGAAAGCTTAGGAGAGTATATTGTGTAATATGAAGAATAATTTTCTTTTAATGTCAACTTTAGCTTTATACAGAGAAAGAAATTCCTTTTCACTTTCACATAAATCTGTTCATCTAAATAGTTTTGTTCAGTCCTTTCAGTTTATTGATTGCTGAAGTTTATTGAGTGTAAAGATATTAAAGCCATAGAATAATGGAATTAAACAAAACATGAAAAGAAATGATCTCCAGAATCCTTGCTAGCTGTTTCCTAGAACAATCCAAAACTAATTTGGCATCTTGTTTCATCTTCCTTTTTTGAAACGTTTCAACAGCTTCACTGTGAAATTATGTCAGTGTCTCTTTTTGTCCATAAAACGGCTCCAAATGTTCATTTGATCATTTCATTTCAGGTATCCACTTGTCACTCTCCAGGGAACCAGAGCAGGTTTGCAGCAGAGAAGGGACTCATTTGATTTTTTTGTGTGTGTGCGCGCGCCAGTTCTTTGGTTTCACATTCCAAGCCTAATGTCCTGCAATATTTTCTCATCTCAACTCTAAATCTTCCTCTGCCACAAATACACATCCAATTTTCTCTTAAAGATTGCCATGATCTTGACTTGCATCACATTGCCTGGTAAATTCTTTATGTTCCTCTGACCCCCCCCGCTCAAAAGAATGTCTTCTTTTCTCAGTCTTGGAGCCAATCACAAACTGATGACCTTCTGCCACTAATTATCCAAATAGCCTGACATTTTTCATTTAATACTCATTAGTTCGAAAATGTTGCTCAGGTTGCCCTCGGCCTAATCAACTCCAATGGCAATGCCTTGTAAAGGCCGGTTTCTCTTCTTCGACCAGAGATTCTCACCCATGGCATCATCCTGATGAACTTCATGATGGTTTCACAAAAAGGCTGCTTTAGACTGCAGACTGCTCCAAGATATTTTCCAAGTTTGATATTTTATCTCTACTCTTGTATTCTGTGCCTAAATGAATGCCAACTTTCCTTTACCAATGTCTGCATTCTAAGTGTTTGTGTGAAGATGCTGGAGGTTGTGGTAATGTCACTGGAGTAATAACCTAGACACCCAAGGTAATGCTTCGTGTACATGCATTTAAATTCCACCATAGTGGAATGGTTGGTGGAAACTAAATTTAATGAATCAATTCTGGAGTTTGTGGGTTCTTGTGCTGCAGTGGTAGCATCCCTGCATTTTAGCTGAGGCCTGGGTTCAAGTCCCACCTATTCCAGAGGTGTGTAATAACATCTCTGTACAGATTCATTAGAATAATTTAAAATACATCAAGTAATCAGTGGTAAACATGACAACTGTCATCTATTGTACTAAAATAAACCCATCCAGTTCAGTAATTCTTTCCTTCTTTTAGGGAAGGAAATCTCTCATTGTTACCTGTGACTCCAGAGCAACAGCACTGTTGCTGACTCTCAACCACCCTCTGAACCAGCACTAGCAAGCCCTTCTGTTCAAGGGCAGTTAAGGATGGGCTACAAATGTTGGCCTGGTCAGCAACACCCACATCCCAAGGCAAAATAATGAAACATTCTAAATTGTAACTGAATTATTTGACATATTGGGTATGATATTGCACATGTAGGCAATCATCCTGTGTTCTGCAGGAATGACCATTCCTTGTTATTTGAGGTTAAATAGTGAATATTGGTCTTTATCTATCATAGCGAATACTGTATTCCAGTCAAACTTGATCCTGCCTTTTCTTGCATTTCACATTAGCTTTCACTCTGGAGAATCAGGAGGGAGATTAATTTTCTTCTCTCATTGCGAATACCAGACACTTTGTGGCCACTACCTTTCATTCCTTTCAATCTGGAAGGTGACCTGTGACTTTTATAAAATCAAGATGTTGCTTGGATATCTGAATTCAAAACAGAAAATCCTGCAAACACCAAAGAGATCTGGCAGCATCTGTAGGAAGAGAAGGGGTTAAAGTTTCAGATTCTGATGAACCCGTTCTTCAAAGTTCTTGCTGCCATATCTCTTGAGAGTTTTGTTTGAATCTCAAATAGATACAAATATTAAATATTTTATCAGTAACGAAGCTTTTCATGAGGATAGCCAGTTCATCTCAATGAATAGTGAGTTGAAAGACGGCCCACCTTCCACAGGAAAGACAAGTGGTCTTGAGACTCAATTTTTGTAATTATTGAAAACAAAACCTGTTCTAATTCTACTCAGAGTGAACTCTCTCTGCCTGTGGTGAAGAGTTAGGAAATATTACAGCTAAATTACAAAAGGATTAATGCTCCTCCTTCACACGATGAGCTGCTGTCATGTGGAATGCACAATCAGGGAGACTATGAGAATTAGAGAAAGACTTGGAACATTTTGCCTGACTATAGGGAAGGATCACAAGTTGAAAACTGTTTTTATTTCAGTGGGACATTAGTTTTGACTCATGAAGGAATACGCGTTGATACATTCAAATAGAGTCATTGACCTGAGTTGTTTAAGTCTGCTTCTCTCTACCGGTACTGACTGATGACTATTTCCAACAATTTATGTTTTAATTTCAGATTTTGAGCATCCATAGTGTTTGACTCATGTACGGGAGTTATCTTTGAGAAGTTCTGAACTCTTTAAAAGGTTTCAGAATGCTGGAGATCCGAATTTAAAACCGAGAATGGTAGAGGAACCCAGCAGCTCTGGAATGAGAAACAGAGTTAACCTTTCCAATCTGATCTGACTCTTCTTCTCCTGCATGGTTTCTGTATTCATTTCTGAGTTAACCTCAAAAAGGATGGCCTTTTTGTAGAAAGATGACCATTCGGCCTGATCTGCCTTTGAAGCTGTAATGTGAAGTGCAGGGGCAGCAGTAGAGAGCTGCACAGTCTGTTGAAGAGGATACAGCAAAGTACGTCAATCACCGGTGAGACGTTCAAGAACTGATCTCAGCTTCACTGAGTAACAGCATGCCTGGCAGTGTCTGGTTCTCTGGGGATTCAGTGTTTGGGCTCTTCCAGCTCTTCACCCAAGAGCTGCAGCCCAGACCCAGTTACTCAGGCTTTCTTCAGTATCCAACAGGTGACTTGGCAAAATACTGAGAGGGCATAGAGAGACTGAAAAGAGACAGGGTTTAAGGGAGTGAGCAATAACGTGGCATTTGGTCTCTAATTGGATCAGCCATGATCCTATTGAATGGCATATTGGGCTCAAAGGTCCCATGGCCTACTTGTTCCTTGTTTGTATCTTCGTATGATGTGGGCAACCGTGGGGTTACCAACTTCATTCTTAAGAATGATGTGGTGATTGGAATGATGTCAGCCAGCTGGATCTCATAGAATTTGAGTTCCTTGATTAGGGCTGTTTACATTGTCCAATTAGGGGTTGCTGTCTGATAGAAATAACCAACAGTGTCAGATGTTCTGTTCACTCCAGGAACTGGCTGTCTAGCTGGGCCAGTGCCTTGTTCTATGTCAAAGGTGACTTGGTGACGGGATACTGGCCATTGTGGAGTTATTTCAAATGGAAGAGGGGACTTGTTTTTTAAAAGGTTTCAAAGAGACTTTGGTGTATTCATTGTATAGATACAGCAAATAATTAGAAAGTTAAATGGCTCCTTGACTTTTATTACAAAGGGATTGGACTACAGGAACAAAGAAATCTTGTTACAATTATACAGAATTTTGGTAAGATCTCATCTGGAATTTTGTGCACACTTTTGTTCTCCATATTTAAGTAAGGGTACACTTGCATTGAAGGTGGTGGTGCAAAGGTTCACCAGGTTTGTCCCTGTGATGAGCAGGGTTGTCCTAAGGTGAAAAGCTGGATCAGTTGTGCTGATATTCTCTGGAGTTAAGAAGAATGAAGGGCATTTGTTAGACATTGATAATTCTCAAAGGATTTGGCAAGTTTGATACTGAGAGATAGATTCCTCAGTCAACAGAAATAAAAATGGGTCATTAGTCTTAGGAGAAGAGGCACATCGTAAAGGACATAGAGATGTATAGCATGGAAACAGACCCTTCATTCCAACTGGTCCATGCCGACCAGATATCCCAACCCAATCTAGTTGCACCTGCCAGCACCCAGCCCATATCCCTCCAAACCCTTCCTATTCCTATACCCTTCCAGATGCCTTTTAAATGTTGCAATTGTACCAGCCCCCACCACTTCCTCTGGCAGCTCATTCCATAAAAGTACCACCCTCTGTGTGAAAACTTGCCCCTTAGGTCCCTTTTATATCTTTCCCCTCTCACACTATTTCTTAAATAGTTATAAATCTGAGGAACTCGAGCCCAGAGAGCTATGGATGTTCCATCATTGAACACTTTTCTGGCTGCAGCAGATTTTTGGGAGCTCGAGGAATCAAAAAGGGCTGAGCAAAAAAGTGAGTTGAAATCCAAGGTCAGCCATAATACTGCTAAATGGTAGAGCACATCCAATGGGCCAAATGGTCTAATCCTGCATGTTCTTGTGATGTCAGTGACTTCCCTCAGTTTACTGAGCATGATGTAATCATGGAGATCACAGCTACACTGTTTTTGCATTGAGAATTCAAGTATACAACAGGCTTTACAAGATTGTCTGAACTGCTGTGGAAGCAGGAAAATGAATAACTTCACCATGAGACCCTGTGTACTTCCTCATGAGATCAGGATGCAAATGACAAGAGGGGTATGTTCCATTCATGGGAAAGCCAACTTGTCTGTGCCTGCAGGGAACACGAACCACTGGGCTCTGCCTGCCTTTTTTAAGTGAGTTTCTTGCATCTGTGTTCACAACAAAGAAGATCAATAGGTATCAGGAACAGGGACTGAGATACACTTGAACCAATTACATTGAGATGGAGAAAATGTTAGCAGTTTTAGCGAGATAGAATCCTTACAGTGTGGAAGCAAGCCATTCAGCCCAGTGAAGCCACTGACCTTCCAAAGAACATGCCATCCAGAGTCACCCTCTAATCTATCCTATAACCCTGCATTTCTTATGGCTAATCCACCTAACCTGCACATCACTGGACATGATGGGCAATTTAGGAGGGCCAATCCACCAAACCTGCACTAGAGTCATGGAGATATACACCATGGAACAAATTTTTTGTTCCAACTCATCTAGGCCGACCAGATATCCTAACTTAATCTTGTTCCATTTGCCAGCATTTGGCCCATATTCCTCTTAAATCCTTCCTATTCTTATACCCAAGAAGATGCCTTTTAAATGTTGTAATTGTACCAGCCTCCACCACTTCATGTGGCAGCTCATTCCATACACACACCACCCTCTGCATGAAAAGGTTTCCCCTTAACTCCCTGTTAAATTTCTCCCCTCTCACCTTAAAGCTATGCCCCTCATGATTTTATAAACGTCTTTAGGTCATGGGGGAGGCAATGGCCTAGTGCTATTCTCACTGGACTGCTCATCAGGAGACCCTGGTAAGAGGCACCCATGGCAAGTGGTGGAATTTACATTCAATAAACAACTGGAATTAAAAGCATCATGAATCCATTGTCAATTGTCAGGAAAAACCCATCTGGTTTGCTTATGTCCTTTAGGGAAGGGAACTACCATTCCTTATCTGGTCTGTGACTTCAGACCCAGAGCAAGGTGGTTGATTCTTAAATGCTGTCTGGTCAATTAGGGATGAGCAATAAATGCAGGCCTAGCAGATGATGACCTCATCCCGTGAACAAATAAAAGCTCAGTCTCCGATGCTCCAGGGATATTAGCCCTTGCCTATTCAGTCTCTCCTAATAGCTACAACCCTGGCAACATCCTTGTAAAACTTTGCTGAACTCTTTCAAGTTTCACAACATCCTTCCTGTAGCAGAGAGACCAGAGCTGCACACAATATTCCAAAACTGGCCTAACCAATGACCTGTGCAGTCATAACACGACTCCCGAACTCCTGTATTCAGTGCACTGAACAAAGGAAAGCATGCCAAACACCTCCTTCATTATCCTAGCTACCTGCAACTTCACTTTTGAGGAACTATGAACCTGCACTCCAAGATCCCTTTGTTCAGCATTATTTCCCAGGAAAATGTGTTGCTGGTTAAAGCACAGCAGGTCAGGCAGCATCCAAGGAATAGGAAATTCGACGTTTCGGACCTTACCATTAAATGTATAATGTATCCTGCTCTGATTTGCCTTTCCAAAATGCAGCACCTAACATTCATCTAAATTAAACTCCACCTGCCACTCCTCAGCCCATTGGCCCATCTGATCAAGATCCTGTTGTACTCTGGGGTAACCTTCACTGTCCACTATACCTTCAATTTTGGTGTCACCTGCAAACTTATTACCCGTTTTACCAACTTATTAACAATACCTTTGTTCACATCCAAGTCATTTACATAAATGATGAAAAACAGTGGACCCAGCACAGATCCTTGTGCCTTAAAGACATTTCTTCCTCTTTGGCAGTCCTTCAAGGTCTCCATGCTGGCAGGATAGTGTTGATGGTTTGAGGTGTCTGCAAGATGGTGAGTATACCCGGTACAACCTTTGTAAGTGATGCCCAGTGGCCCGGGCTGACTCTGTGATTGACAGCTGCTCACCTGTCTGCTGCTGTCAATCAAATGGGGAGGGGTGGGAAGAGGCCGGTGAAGGGCCAATCGGAGGACAAAATGGGCGGGTGCAAACGCGGACAATGGGGATACGTCACGAACGATGGACGGCGGCTTAGGCCAATGGAGAGCAGGTATTGGAACGCCGCGCCAGTCATGGCCGTTACCCGTGGAATGTGGGCGGTGGCGAAGGCGCGTGAGGGACAGATGATATAGCCAATAGCGAATGGGAAGGACGAACGTTTGTCCAATGGGAACTGGCCAGGTAGGCGGGCCGGTCGGTGGTATTTATTTGAAATTCTCGCGAGAGGGCGGCCATGTTCTTTCAGCAGCGGGAGAGCGAGAGGAGCGGAGCGGAGCGGAGAGCGAGGAGCGAGAGCGCAGGGAGCCCCCCAGCCGAGAGCGGCCCGACTGTACCACCATCCCGCAGGCAGCCTGACAACACCATGAGCGAGGCCGAGACAGAGCAGCAACCCGAACAGCAACCGCAGCAGCAGCCGCCGCCTCAGCAGCAGCAGCAGCAGCCGGACAAACCCAAATCCCCCGGGGAGAAGAAAGTCATCGGTGGGTGAGAGGGAGGGAGGGAGGGACGGCAGGCCCCTGCCCCGGGCCTGGAGCGCGGCCTCCCCGAGATGAGGGAGGGCGATACCGGGGAGAGGGAGAGACTGCGGGCCTCGGGGACAGAGAGCGCGGGCCCTCGCCCCCGGGGTGCGGGATTGGGGGGGGGGGGCAGTAACGGCCGCCGGCGTCGAGCTCACGTGGATTCAAAAGTCAACGGCGCCCCCCCCCCCCCCCCCGCACACACACCTTGGGGGGGGGGGGGAGCGCGGGGCCGGGTGCTGTCTCCCCCGCCCCCCCCCCCCGGGTCATGCCCCTCCGGTGGCTCAGAGCGGGTTAGCCGCGGGCCCGGGTACGGTCCATTCCCCCCCGTCCCCCGGGTTATTGGGGGGGGGGGGGGGGAGCGTGGCCCGCCTCCCGGAAGGTACCCGCTCCCATTGTTCCGAGCCCGGTGGGTGTTGCTGTGTGCCCCGGGCTCCGGGGCCTCCGGCCCGGCCACATGTCGGCAGCGTGTCGCGGGGGCTGGGCCTGGGCCTGTGCCTGTGCCGGCGGTTCCTGGGCGTTTGGAACCCGCGCTCGGGACCCACCTCAAACTCAAACCGCCGTCAGGGAGACGTTGGAGCGGAACCCGCGCTGGAACCCGATTCAAACTGCGGCCTGGAACACGGCCCGCCCCGGGTTCCGAGCTGTTTCACCGGCCTCCCCCACACACACACGGGGGCGGGGGGGTGACACTGCCATGGGACCGGGCTGGGGGAGCCGGGAGGGTCCTCACTGTCATGTTGTCCCTCGGTGTCAGGCAGGTTTCAGGTGAGGGGCCTGAGCCCACCTTCAGCCAGATGTGTTTCCTGTCAGAAGGTCCGTCATCCTACTTGGGGTGAACTTGGTCTCCAGTCTGCATGGTCTTCGGAGGGTTTTTACATTTTTACTGCTCTACCACTGTGTGAATGTGCTAATACTTTTAATCCGTATTGTGCAGCTTTGTTGATATGACAGTGTGCCAAGGAGGATCCGTAAGATAACACTGTGCAGCAAACTTTGGCAGTTGTCAACAATGATGCACAAATTTAAGTATGTCTGTACTTAGTTGGTCAATCATGTAGTTAGGTGAAGCTGTAGCCATGTTGTTCTGCAGTTTAATTCCATATGCTGTAGGTTTGCATTCTTGTGGGACTGTTTAGACAGCACTGCATTCTCATCCCTATTAACCTTTTATTGAGTGTTATTAAGTTGCAGATCATGGTGCCCTGTGTTATTGTGCCACTCAACTTGCAATTGAAATTGAAACCCACTTGAATAAGACGCCATTTAACATTTTTACCATCTTCACACGTGGATATCCATTTCTAGTCGACAAATTTGAATAAGTATCATTTGCTTTGACTGTTTGGGGTGACTGAGCAGTTAAATTGCTAACTGGCATGTAGATAGTTTGCATGGAGCAATTGATAAATCAGCTCATGTGATGTAGCTGTATTAAACAAAAATGACCAGTCAGTTCACTTGGCTGTCTCTCTGCTGAGCTCAGTAAGCCCTTTACACCAATACTGATGTCATCTGCAGTTGTTCCTCATTGAAATAAACCTGGTATATTGGGTAATCATGGATAAGTCTCACATTTTGATTTGTCAGATTTAGTAATGTTTTGGATTAAGGTTGGCTTGGTTATTGAAGCCTTACACCTCAGTTATATTTCTGTCTGCCTTTAATGAGAAGTGGCATCTATAATCAGTTATTGCATTGTTCCATGCCACTACCTCTATCCAGTATCTATTGTGGAAATTTGCAGCCAATTGGTGGTTTACCAGTTTAACAGTAAGTTGCTACTTGTGGTTTGGAGTTCTGGTGAGATTTTAGTGCTTGGTTAGATCAGGTGTTCATTGAAAGTTAAGCTGATGCATCAAAATTATGACTCAAATTTTGTAAATCATCTCTTTCAGCAACAAAGGTTCTTGGAACAGTAAAGTGGTTCAACGTACGAAATGGCTATGGATTTATCAACAGGTCTGTGAAAACTCTCCAAGCTTAATATTTACAGTTAGGTTTTTGATTATAGTTTTCATTACTAAAAGCACCTACATGTGTAAAACTATTTAAAATTAAGTTAAATTACTGGATAAGTTGCCATGCAGGTATAAATAGGGAAAGAGAATGACCTGACAGAATAATACAGATGTATGAACTATAATTCTTTTTGCTTTGTAGGAATGATACAAAGGAAGATGTGTTTGTACATCAGGTGAGTGTATATTCTAAGGATTGCATGCGTACGACTAGCCGAAGTCCCAGTAAACTTTTGGATGTGTGAAAAATGTGGACAGGTATGACACTACTGAGCTGTTGCATGTTGAACAGTCGTGCTGGTGGTAAAAGTGCAGTGTTGTGAACCGTTAATGTTGAAGACAGTTGTGATCAATTTTTTTAGTTTGGAAAGACATAATTATTGGAGTGCTGCCATCAGCCCTGGGGACTGGATTATTTGCTGTTTATCCATGATTTCGATAATGGGACAGATTGTGATGTGTTAAATTTGCAGTTGTCTACCCAACTTGTTTTGGTACCATGTTGTCATTTGCAAGGTACTTAGTGAACGGGCAAAAATGAACAAGTAGAGTTTTTCATGATGAAAGTGAGATTGTGCACTCTGGTCAGAAGAATTCAAAAGGAGACATTACTTGTATCAAGACCCTCCAAAAACAAGTGCAGAGGAGTCTAGGAGGTGGTGAGCATGAAATAAAAATCTGGCATGCATGTGTTGCAAGTAGATAAGACTAGTACAACTTTGAGTAGTTAAGAATGGGGGTGATCTGACCGAAACAGACAGATCTTGATAATTTCACTGGTGGGAGAATCTTGGGTTAGCAGATGTATTTGCTTAATGAGGGGGCACCTTTTAAATTTGAAATGCAATGGAATCCCTTCTAACAAAGGGTAGTGAATGTCTGAAATTCTCTACTGTAGAGAATTGTGGCTGCATCACTGCAGAGGGAGCAAATAGATTTTTGCAATATTGGGATGTGGGGAATTGAAGGCTGATCTGTCCCAGACCACTTGTATTGAGAGATGGGATAGGTTTAATGGGCTGAATGACCAATAACATATTACTTGAGTCAATGTGGTATAATAATTGGGGTCCCATCTGTCTGACTTGTTGAAATAGCCCATTGTGCTGCTGCTTCACACGAAAAGAGATTTGAAGGATTTTCAGATGTTATGCTACAAATTCCTCTGACACCTTTTGAGAAGTTTCCAGTGTCTCTTTTTAGGTTAACATTGATATACATATTGTCCTACAGAAACTTGTCACAAAGGGCGTCCACCTGTTTGGTGCAGAGACAATTGCATTTGTGGTGTTTTTCAACCTTGATTAAAAGTTGATAGTTTAACTTCTGTGTGTTAATTTTGATCATGGCCCATCTGCATCAATACTCTGCTTGCAGCATTGTCTTACCTTATTTAAAGGTCGCTAGTGAAATTTTGGGTTAATCTTCAAAATTGAATGTGGGTCGGTGGAAAATCATAAGGTACTATCTTGATTACAGTTCATTATGCCAGATGTGGTTAGATTTTAAACTTCAGTGATGAAGGATTACCAAATTTCTGCAGTTGACTTGTGATATACGTAGCAAGGGCAAGTTTGCCAGTTTTATGTTAATAAAGACGTTCAAGGCAATGGGTAATTTGAGTTAGTGGCTTTTGTTCATTTTGATATGTTGCTAAATGTTTTTGTGTAAAGCAGATGAAGTTTTTATTAATCTGGAAGCATGGGTTATTTGAAGGAATGTGGCAGCATAGTAGTATCGAGGGATTAGCTTGTTACCTCTGAGAAAAGATGCCCATTGCTCAGACGTTCATAAATGAAGGTTGTGATAGGCCAATGGTATTTGATTACCTGTTGGACATGGTCTACCCATGCTATTATAACATTGTCTTGGGCAATTCCAGGGATCTTCCAGCTTCTGATTTTTGTCATATGCTGATCACCTTGAAGAATTGTTTTTTTAAAAGTTTGTCCCTTTATTATTTCTGGTTTCTCTCTTCGGTTTTTGATTTTGTTGTATAGATTTGGCCTTGAAGTGAGTGATATTTAATCTAGTAGGTAATTTTAAATTCATTCTCTGCAATTACCAGTGATGGCTATTCCAGCATGTCAGTTGAAATGTACTACTTGTGCAGGTCATCATGTTTTAATGCGACAGTTGCATTCCCCTGCAACCTTGCACTATGGAAAGTTGTGCTATGGAAAACCGCTGCAGAAAATGACATTGTAGGAGATCTGTAGAAAATCACTATACTTGTTCATCCTCCAAACAGCATCCCCAAATTTGTCAATCATGTTAACATATAGGATGATCAGTATGTATGTACCTTTTTGTCAAAAATCTATGAAACGTAATATGGTGACTTCAGCATTGGGGAAGGAGAGAGTTTGAAGAATGCGGTGTTGTTAAAGCATCTGGCTCACTAATATCCTTCAGGAAAGGAAATCTGCCATCCTTACTTGATCTGGCCTACATATGACTCCAGACTGAGCAATATGCATGATTCTTAACTTTGCCCTGAAATGACCTAGCAGCAATGTTCCTGCTTCTATTTGTCTGTGCTGATGTCTGACATCTGCACAGTGGTGTCTTTTTTTTGAACCTGAACACCAATGCTGCAAGTACTTACTGCTGTGAACAAGCCCTTAGGGTGGCTGTGCGGCCATACAGCTTAGAGTAAGTTTTTCTCATCATACCAGTCTGTTCTATCAATTGTAAGTAAGCCTAATGGTTGAAGGCAGTGCCTCTTCATGTCTTCAAGGAATATATAGTTGGGAAGCAAATGCTGACCCAGCTGGTGTGCTGGCCATCCCATGAGTGAATTTTTTTTAAAGAAAGTAAACTGACTTCAGTTGTGGACTTGCTATATTTGTCTCTTTGAAAGTGATGTGATTTTGCATTTCTACTTGTTTAGTAATTAAGCTGCAGTTCTGGCAATGTGATCAGCTGGAACAATAAGGATCGGTACTCTATTTGTTAATTAGATATTTTAAGTTATCCAGAAATAGATGCTAATGCATATTCACTGGAGACATTAATGTAGTGCTGGTGTTTGACTTTGGTGGACAAAGTTTAAGTTACATGACACCAAGTTGTAGTTCAAAAGGTTATTTGGAGGTAGAAGCTTTCAGAGCATCACTCCTTCAGGTAGCTAGTGGGGCAGGATCAGAAGACACAGAATTTATATGGATCGAAGTGTCCTACTACTGGTAGGACTTATTGAACCTAGATTACTGTTAAGTGTTTCATCCTTTAGAATGGTTGTGGGTTTTGATTCACTAATCTCTAAATAGTGGAACTACTATAAAGTCACATTCCAGTGATAGCTTAAGGTTTTATACAAAAGTAACATCTCAGCTCAGACAATGCATTAAACGTGAAGTTAGTGTCTCTGTATCCCAATCATGAGTCAGACTGGTTCTATTTCCAAAGTAGGAATTTATAAAATGTCAAAGGACTTAACTGCCTGCAGATTGTGTGCTTTCTGAACAAAATAAAATCTATCTGCAACTGCAAATGAACCTCTTCTTCACCATGAGTATCCAATCCCTCTGCACCTCCATCCACCATGACCAGGGCCTCCAAATCCTCTTTTTTTTTCCCCTCCCGCCTTCGAATCCTCCCACTTCCTCCAGACCAAAGGGGTAGCCATGGGCACATGTATGGGCCCCAGCTATGCCTGTCTCTTTGTTGGCTACGTAGAACAGTCGATCTTCCGTAATTACACCGGCACCACTCGCCACCTCTTCCTCCGCTACATTGATGACTGCATTGGCGCCACCTCATCCTCCCGTGAGGAGGTTGAGCAATTCATCAACTTCAACACGTTCCACCCTGACCTTAAATTTACCTGGACCATCTCTGACACCTCCCTCCCCATCCTAGACCTCGCCATCTCCATTAATGACGACCGACTTGACACTGACATTTTTTACAAACCCACCGACTCCCACAGCTACCTGGATTACACCTCTTCCCACCCCACCTCTTGCAAAAATGCCATCCCATATTCCCAATCCCTCTGCTGTATCTGCTCCCAGGAGGACCAGTTCCACCACAGAACACACCAGATGGCCTCCTTTAGAGACCGCAATTTCCCCTCCCATTTGGTTAAAGATGTCCTCCAACGCATCTCGTCCACGTCCTGCACCTCGACCCTCAGACCCCATCCCTCCAACCGTAACAAGGACTGAACGCCCCTGGTGCTCATCTTCCACCCTACCAACCTTCGCATAAACCAGTCATCCACCGACGACTCCACCACCAGGGATATATTTCCCTCCCCACCCCTTTCTGCCTTCTGCAAAGACCGTTCCCTCCATGACTACCTGGTCAGGTCCACGCCCCCCCCCCCCCCCAACCCACCCTCCCATCCTGGCACCTTCCCCTGCCACTGCAAAACCTGCGCCTATACCTCATCCCTCACCTCCATCCAAGGCCCTAAAGGAGCCTTCCCCATCCATCAAGGTTTTACCTGCACATCAACTAATATCATTTATTGTATCCGTTGCTCCCAATGCGGTTGTCTCTACATTGGGGAGACTGGATGCCTCCTAGCAGAGCGCTTTAGGGAATATCTCCGGGACACCCACACCAATCAATCTCACTGCCCCATGGCCCAACATTTCAACTCCCCCCTCCCACTCTGCCGCGGACATGGAGGTCCTAGGCTGCCTCCACCGCTGCTCCCTCACCACCAGACGCCTGGAGGAAGAACACCTCATCTTCTGCCTCGGAACACTTCAACCCCAGGGCATCAATGTGGACTTCAACAGTTTCCTCATTTTCCCCTTCCCCCACCTCGCCCTAGTTCCAAACTTCCAGCTCAGCACTGTCCCCATGACTTGTCCTACCTGCCTATCTTCTTTTCCACCTATCCACTCCACCCTCCTCCCTGACCTATCACCTTCATCCTCTCCCCCACTCTCCTCTTGTACTCCATGCTACTTTCTCCCCACCCCCACCCTCCTCTAGCTTATCCCTCCACGCTTCAGACTCTCTGCCTTTATTCCTGTTGAAGGGCTTTTGCCTGAAACGTCGATTTTGCTGCTCCTCGGATGCTGCCTGAACTACTGTGCTCTTCCAGCACCACTAATCCAGAATCTGGTTTCTAGCATTGCAGTCATTGATTTTACCTTGTGTGTGTATACATGCGTGTGGGAGAGGGAGTGTGTGCACATGCTTGATAGTTTGTCCGAGTGTGACAGTGTATGTTGACAGTGTCAGTGTGAATGAGTGTCTTGAGTAGTATAGTGTGTAGTATAGTGGAGCATGTATCCAAGATCTTGGTTGAGGCCATCATTGGTACCGAATTTGGCTGTCAGCCACTGCTTGGCAATTATGGTGTTGCGTATCCCGAAGTTTGCCTTGGAGCGCAGCCACCTGAAGATCTGAGGCTGAATGTCTTTACTAATGTGTTCTGTGACAGGGAAGGAACATATCTGTTTTGCTATTGTTACGTGGTGACCATTCATCTGTTGTCATAGCGTCTGCTCGGTTTTGACAATGTACTGTGCCTCAGGGTATCCTTGTGTGCAGTGAGATGGACTTTGTCTGAGTCACATGAGTACCTGCTGTACATGTGGTAGGTGGTGTCACCATGTCTAATGGTAGAATCTGTGTTGGCACTCTGACATGTTTAAAGGACAACTCAATAAGCAATCTAGTGCACTCTTCATGATTTTAGGTGGGGCATTTTTGAAATCTAATCGATCTGGTTATCCTGTAAGCTTTGAAGCATCGGTTATCGAGTGTTTTTTTTAAGTTTGAAGGTCTTTTCAAATGAATTTGAAGATCGTATGAGGAAAGGCTGAGGCACTTGGGGCTGTTCTCATTGGAGAAAAGAAGGTTTAGGGGAGATTTGATAGAGGTGTACAAGATGATTAGGGGTTTAGATAGGGTTGACAGTGAACCTTTTTCCGCTAATGGAGTCAGCTGTTACTAGGGGACACAGCTTTAAATTAAGGGGTGGTAGGTATAGGACAGATGTTAGGGGTAGATTCTTTACTCAGCGGGTTGAGTTCATGGAATGCCCTGCCAGTAGCAGTGGTGGACTCTCCCTCTTTATGGTCATTTAAGCGGGCATTGGATAAGCATATGGAGGTTATTGGGCTAGTGTAGGTTAGGTAGGCTTCGGTCGGCGCAACATCGAGGGCCGAAGGGCCTGTACTGTGTTGTATTTTTCTATGTTCTATGAATTGTAAATCACTGGTTCCAGCTTATTCATCACTTAAAATATGAATGTAAACTTCACCAGTGTCCCTTAAACTTGTCTGAGGTTTTTTGGGGCAGTCTGATAAAGTCCATGTGGATTAATGATAATGCAAAAAGTTCTGCCTTCACACAAAAGCTACTCCTGCAGCTTCAGCAACATGTCTGAAGATTTCACCTCCTAATGCGTGCACTCTTCCTGGTGGCTTAGGCTTAATAGCTTCTTTTGGAAGCACTAACTGCTTTAGCTGCAGCACTCCACATTAACCTACTCCTGAGTATTTTCAAGCTTCCTCTTCCTGTTTGTTGACCTCTATGGTGCATTGCTGATACATTGCTTGCTTAGTGACATTTCTGCCATCAGGGTATCTTCTATTCTTAGAGTACATGATCTTATTGGGGAAGGACTGCAATACAGTTTGGGTCTTTGGACTGCTCAATGTTCTGTGAAAACGCTTTGTGCCAGTGTAACTGCAGGAATGAAAACTGTTGCAAAAAGCTTTCAAGTTTGGGAATCCAAGTCAAAACCTCTTCCCTCGACTCTCAAATGCACACTTTCAGGCTTGTATGTATGAAGAAATTTGAGAATTTAAATCTTATTGAGGCATTGAATTCTTTTCAGACTGCCATAAAGAAGAATAACCCACGGAAATATCTACGTAGCGTTGGGGACGGTGAAACTGTGGAGTTTGACGTGGTGGAAGGTGAAAAGGTATTGCTAGTTGTCGTATGGCTCAAATGTCTTTATGTTCAAGTTGAAAACTTGACCTGTAATAGGATGTTATTTAAGTTAATCAGTTATCATTGTAAAGTAATTTCTCTGGGTCTGTAGCACCTTCATTAGTTGTGCATTTACTTGTTAACAATACTGGGGGGAAAAAGTATTCTCTCAACTTCATTCTGCCGAGTTGGGTATAGCACCATGTTCCTGCTAAGATGCAACTTAAACTATATGGCAGGTTTGATCTGAAATAAGAACCACATTTGTGTGTACCTCAAATTTTCTCTTCAGACTATAATCTGTGCTTTGTAGGGTGCAGAGGCGGCAAATGTCACTGGTCCAGGTGGAGTTCCTGTCCAAGGAAGCCGATATGCTGCGGACCGAAATCGTTACCGTCGCTACAACCCTCGTCGTCGAGGGCCACCACGTAATGTAAGTATAAAACTGGTGCTCTCGTGACCTGATGTCTGGGTCATGTTATCTGGTGAAATTGCCTCGGTGGGGACAGTGTTGGTTTCTTTGTACTTGGAAGTACCTAATTGCAGTGTCCTACTGGAAACAGTGTGTGAGAGAAAGTTATGTGGAGAAATTGCTGTCTGGGTTATTGCTAATAAATTAAAATTAAGAGCTAGGAGCAGGCATAGCTCAGCTGGCCTGTTGAACCTGATCTGTTGTTAAGCTTGTGGCTGATCATTTCAAAGATTCATCTCCACTTACTGGCCTACTGACCGTAACCTTTTTGATTCCTGTGATGTTCAAGAAGTTCCTCCTCAACTGTCTTAAATCTGCTCCCCTTATTTTGAGACATGCTCGCAGCTTCTAAGTCTGTTAACTTCATTAGATTGTGCACCCCCACCCAAAATCCATGTTTACATTCCAGCGAGTATAGTCCTAGGCCAATTTTCTCAACTCAACCTGGTGAGCCCCCTCTGCACTCCTTCCACTGCCACTACACCCTTTCTTCAGTAAGGAGGTCAAAACTGCACACTGTACACCAGGTGTGGCCTCATCAGCATCCTAAACAGCTGCAGCACAACCTCGCTACTTTTTAAGCTCCATCCCTCTAGCAATGAAGGACAATATTCCGTTTTTCTCAATTACCTGCTGCACCTGCAAACTGATGTTTTGTAACTCGTACACAAGGATGTCCTGGTCCCTCTGCATGGCTGCATGTTGCAATTTTCCACCAGTTAAGTAATAGTCCTTTTTTGTTGCTCCTGCCCAAATGGATGATCTCGCATTTACCAATATTGTACTCCATCTTCACAATATATAGATGTGAAATTAATTTTATTCAGTTATAAACAGTTTGCACACTCAACCTATCTATATTCCTCTGTAGACTGTCCTAATAAATTTGGATAGTTGCATCTGTTACTTGAACAATCGTAGCAATTGATCATAAACTGTTTTCAAGAGGACATGGACTAGAATGGTAGGATGGTGATTGTTTTTGACCAGTGCAGACTCCATGGTTGCTAAACTCTCTTCTGTGCTGTAAACTTCAATGATTATGATGTTAGCCTTCAATTAATTGAATAGTGCAAGTATTGAGCAATTCTGCCATGCAACTTTAATTGTTTTATGGTTGCATTGTAAAGGTTTTTGTTTTGCTGATACTGTGATTTTTAAAAGCATTTTAATTTTTCCTTGGCTAAAGTAAAACGGTTTATAACTGAATAAAATTAATTTCCCATCTATATATTGTGAAGATGGAGACTTGTCTCGGGGGTCAGTGCTCTAAATTATCAAAACCTGTCAGATAATTGGAGTGCATTAGTGAAAGCTAGATTTTGCTTGTGATTATCATTCTAATTCTGTTTTAGATATTTTTAATTGACCTATTCCTATGTATCAGGGCATAATACCTGGAATTAATGGGAACTAATACCAAGCATAAAGATGCAAGAACTGTCAGAGCCCTTTTTTGTATATTAGATAGCAGAATAGGTTCAGTTGGTCAGTTGGCAAAGCAGACTGTTTGTTTTGAATTTGCATTCTTTGTAGTGGAATCAAAACCATTTGAGACTTTTCCATCCAAGGAGAGACCACCTGTATCCATTCCTTGCCTACAGCTTTCCTATCATGTTTGATTAGTTAATGTCTTTTGGGTTAATATCAATAAATAGCTTCTGTATGATTTTTAATTAGTACCAACAGAACATTGAAGGTGGAGAGAAAGGAGATGGAGCAGAGACAGCAACAGATGGAGAAAATCAGGAATATCAAAATCAACAGCATCGTCCTCCATACAGAAGACAACGTTATCCACCTTACTTTGTCCGTCGCCGCTATGGTCGCCGTCCACAATATAGCAACCAGCCTCAGGGAGAAATTACTGAGGTAGTGTAAAAGGAATTTGCTGTAGAGTTTGTTCTTTGCATATTTGATTAATTGCATTGTTGGTATCAGTAATTTTTCCAGAAAGATGGTAATTATTTTTACTTTACACCAAAACCTTGTGTTGGGATGGATAGAAGAATTACTGAAATGCTATTCCTTTGCGGCTAAGGAGCCGTTTGATCTGATGGAACACTCATCCATTGTCGATATCACATCAATTATTTCTGAAATATTTTCTCTTAATATGCTAATCAGTAACTCTCCCTTTCACTGGTTTGGATCTGTATTGTGGGTTTTTCAGGGTTTGTGATTTGTCCCACCTGCTCTAATCTATATATTAAAGGTTGTTTAGTTGAGTGGCCACAATCTCTAATCTTTATCTCTCTCCTTGGTGACTGGCAGTGTTCTGTTTTTTTAAAAAAAAATACTGTAAGCCAGAAATAATAACATCAGCATCTGCCAAGTGATATCATAGTTAACATTTCGGGTCCAATGACCCTACCTCAGAACTGCGGAAGGGTCACTGGATCTGAAACGCTAACTCTAATTTCTGTAATTTCTGTTGCCAGACTGAGCTTTTCCAGAACTGATGTTAGTGTTCTGTTAAAGTTAGTTTGTTTTATTTTGACATTTTAAGCAGTTTTATTACCAATCACGAGTAGATAGTAGCTTTTTAAAACTCCTGTGAATCCATTGGCTTTTAATCAGCTGCAAATTTCCAGATAACTTGAAGGCTATTGATTTCAATTAGGTCCTCAACACCAGTCCTCTTTCAGAATGGTAGCTGGTGACTGGTGAAATTTTGCAAGTGTTGGGATCACAATTAATCACCTTTTTATATATTAACAATCTGAATGAAGGAACTGGTTTCACTTTTGCTATGTTACCAGATGACACAAAGGTAGGTAGACCAGAGGAGGTTTACAAGAATGCATCAGGGGATAGTCATATAAGGAGCAGTTCAGGAGTCTGTTGTCAATGGGGTTTAGAAGGTTAAACAGCCACCTGATTGAAATTTAGAATACTGAGTGGCTTAAAAAAGTGTGGAAATGATCTTTTCAATAGTGCAGATAGTAAGTAAAGTCCCAGTGAAAGCACAACCTTTTAGAACAGAGATAAGATGAATCTCTTCAGAGGGTGGTAAATGGAACACATTCCTGCAGAGGAGTATGGGGGCCAGGCCATTCTATTTAAGATAGACAGCCACTTGATTGCTAAGGGGATCAAGATTCCTGCCGAGAAGCCAGGAGAATTTGATTGTGATACCCATCAGCCATGATTGAACAGTGGAGTAGACTCTTATTGGACTGCAAGGTCTAATTCTGCTCTTGGGTGTTATGGTTCCATCCCCAGGCTGGTAATTAGCCAATTAGAATTACCAGCCTTCAGGAATGGTTTGAACTTTTAAAATAGGGATGGTACTCAAATGACTGCATATCCACAGTAAGGCTTGCACCTGAAATTTTATCCATGTGATAAAGCTTAATGAAAAGACTTGATTCCCTTCATGAAAGGCAAATGAAGTGTGGATACAGGATCCTGATGCATTTTGGTTGACTTTGGATCGATCAGAATGCTATGTATCTTTACCATATTTGGGAGATATGGTGGATTTGCAATGGTGTCTGGAGACTTCGTCACCTTACGTGCATTAAGGTTAAATGGAATTTGAGTAATTGAATTGTAGAGTAACTTGGATCGTCCTATCTTCAAAACCCAAATGGTCAATATTTTGTTTGAGGTGTCCAGTGTTGTCGTACAGATACCCAAACCAGATGAGATGCTGGATGTCTGTGGCTTACAGGTTGACAGGTTTACATGCTTGAGGAAATGACAGTGAGAAGGGGATGTAAGCTGTTTCAGAAACAAGCACTTCGTCTGAGTGGACATTGTATTCAAGTCAATCACCTTTTTATGAATGCTCAAACTGAAGTGATTTGATCTGGTTTAATTGCTGATGGTGATGTGGGGACCAAGATTGGGAGCTGAATATCACACCCACTGCAATTGCCCTTTTGATAATTAAGAATGGATGATACAGGCTGGCCAGTGATGTCACATCTTGTGAATGAATAAATGCTGTAAATAATTGCCTTTGAAAAGGCTGACTGATATGAAAGGTGTTTGCACTGTTTGAATGCAATATAGTTCATTTTGAATCCAGAGTCTGAAATCTGAAGGGGAGTTATGAAGATGAGTGGCACTGGTAGATTGAGATAATACTTAAAATGATTTGTCAGACATGATGGCTGGTATTTAAAGAAACATTGCCTAAATATTTTTCTGGCACCAGCACCCAAATGGTCGGTGTGGTTAACAAAATGCAAGTAGACAGTCCTTTATCCAAAGTTCTGAAATCCGAAAGTTGTGAAGTTTTTTCTCATTAACGAGGTCGTTTGGTGTGCAAACAGTTCACCCAATCCACACCAGTGTGTGTGTCTAGGATGTCGTGAGTTCATGGAATGCCCTGCCAGTAACAGTGGTGGACTCTCCCTCTTTATGGGCATTTAAACGGGCATTGGCTAGGCATATGGAGGAAAGTGGGCTAGTGTAGGTTAGGTGGGCTTGGATCGGCACAACATCGAAGGCCAAAGGGCCTGTACCGCGCTGTATTTTTCTATATTCTATGTGACCTACGGCCATGGCCCAGCACTGGCAGGCCCTGGGTTCATTCTCAAGGCCTGTTTTATTTAATAAATCTGCTCCTCCACTGAGATGTTTTAAAAATTTCACCATCAAATTGTCACTTATTCTGAAATTCGAAAAGTTCCAAAAAAACTATTGGTCCAGTCTATTTTGGATAAAGGATCAACTGCCTGTATATCAAGGGTAATGGTTATATCGAGAGATGTTGGTAACCAGGATTTGAAGCAATTTTGAACCCTGGAAAAGTAAAAACTGGGAAACAAGAAAGAGAATATAAACCCCAATTAAAGACTCTTAAAGACAGACTTTGTTTAGGTATACAAAACCTAACGATATTTTGGGTAAATGAGTCCATTCCCCATGGGGACAGGTGAATTTGTCTTGGTGAATGGGAAATATTGGCAAAATGCAATCTGTCTTGGGTGATGCTGATTTTCCTAAAGAATATTTGGTCATCAAGGAATGAGACAAACTGATTTTATTTTAACTTATTTAATGTATTTAAGATGTGAATTGGATGAGGGTTGATAAAATCTCTGGATCAGATGAGATTCATCCCAGTGTTAAAGGATATGGATTGAATGTGTGGTTGTATTTCAAACTTCTGAAGGTTGTTGTTAAGCTGGTATCAGTAGTGGGGGATGTGATAACCTGGAGACAGTGAGGTCTGCAGATGCTGGAGATCAGAGCTGAAATTCGAGTTTCGGGTATAAGCCCTTCATCAGCAATGATGTTAAATGATTTAACATTTAAATCAGGCTTATGCCCGAAACGTCGAATTTCCTGTTCCTTGGATGCTGCCTGACCTGCTGTGCTTTTCTAGCAACACATTTTCAGATGTGATAACCTGTCATTGCAGAAGTTGATACAGGGCAGAATATGGATGTTTTGAATGGGAAATATTGTTTCCAATACTTATTGGACTTTGTCAGTTTTATAAGCTAAATTTGCTATGACCCAATGGCTCCATGTCCCACCTTTTAAGGTGGCATCCCATTAACGGGTTATTGAAAGTGTCGGTGTTAGGTGCACAACAATAACATTTTTAATAAGTGTTTTGGATGTAGAGAATGTTTCTAATTTAAGTGTCAACTTGGATAGGCTAAGTGAATGGGCTCAGTCATAATGTGCAAGTGTGAACGTGTTCCCTTTTTGTAGAATATTCCTTAAACGGTGAGATTGGGAAGTGCAGGTGACCAAGGGGATCTGGATGTCCTTGTTGAGTGAGCTATGGCAGGTACAGCAAGCACTTAGAAAGGCAAATTGTCTGTTGACCTCAAAGGATATCAGGACAGAAATAGCTTGCAAAAATGTAGTGAATCTCTGGAACGTTCTACCAGAGTCTGGTGACAAGTAGTGATCATTCAGCATATTTGAGGCACAAATTGACCAGTGTCCAGAAGTCTAATGATATTGAGGGATGTGGTGTTAGAGCAGGGAAAGGAGGGATGGTTACTCGTAGTTGAATAGCTTGGATTTTCCACACTATTGAAGGGTCAGCACAAACTTTGGCGAGAAAGTAATGTTAGTTTGCATCTGTTGAATGGCACAGCTCTCTTTTCATTGTTCTTTTGACTGTTGATGTTTCTTTTGCTTGCTCAGTTACTGTTCTGTGAAATTGTAGTATTGTGAACCTGCATTTGAAATTTATCAAACTCTAAGCATATTTGTATAGGGTTTATGGAACCAGATTAATTTGGTTAATGTTGTAATGATTTTTATTATACTCCTAAGGGTGGTGAAATAAACGAAAACCAAGCTGCTGGGGAAGAAGGTGGTAAACCCAACAGAGGACAAAATCGTTTTAGGGGCTACCGTCCACGCTACCGCAGGTATGCAACAGAACTGTTAAGTTTAAAACAGCTGGGCATTAACAAAACTACATTCATTCTCACTCTGCCTTGGAGCCTAGCAATCTCTTGCTTGATTACGATCAAGCCAGAAGTTCACCCTGATTTGGGGAAGAGCATTCTGGAAGTGGCTCTGCAAGTTTCCCCAACTTCAGTATTAAGTCTAGCACATCAGTACAAAGCAATCTAGACCTGAATACTTGCTGGAATTTAGAATAAGGGGAGATTAAATTGAGGTATTCAAAATGATTTAAAAAGTATGGATAAAATAGATGTGGAGTGGATGTTTTTTCTTGTGGGGCATTCTAGGGCAAGAGGTTGTAGTCTTAAGATAAGGGGTGGCAAATTTAAAGCAGAGTTGAGGAGAAACTGTCTTTCAAAGGGTTCTGAATCTGGAATTTGCTATCCCAAAGTGCACTGAATGCTGAGACAGTGAGTAAATTGAGGAGTTAGATGTTTAATTGGTTATATGTTGAATGGATATGGAGAGAATGCAGGACAATGGGTGTGAGGAGCATATCAGCCACGATTGAAGGGCAGAGCAGTCTATTGGCAGAATGGCCTCATTCTGCTCCTACATCTCTTGAATTTATAAAATACAAGGCTGAAGCTTTTTCGCTCATGCGTGCAGAGTGGTTAGACAATGTCTCTTGATCTCCAGCATCATAGTTACTTGTCTTCAGCTAATTCGTTTGATATGATTATGAAAAAGCTAATGGCATTGTCTACTGAAAACTGGGCCCTAGCAGTCCAGGTGGTAGTTCTAAAAAGTGTTTTTCAGCAGTGTGATTTGGCTATAGCATCACTGAAGAATCGGGGAATGGTATTTTTGAGAACGCTCAACTCTTTGCAATAGCGTAATTCTAGTGGTGCTTGTTTCTCATGCTTTGTTCTGTGAATGTGCCAAAGTTTCAATGTTCTCTGCATGGCCAGTGTCAGCTGCCCTCAGAGCATGTTAGGTACAGTGCTGTACACTGAGCAGCTGCAGCTCAAATTCAACTGATGTTTGTTGCTCACACTCTTGAGACAAGAATATTCATTTATAATTCTGGTGTAAGACCTGTATGAATCCTGCAGGACTGCCTTGCTTTGTTTTTGTACCTGCATATCATGCAGTCTATTCCTAGATTATGTCACTCCATTTTTGCAAAACAAGACAGTGACTCTGTTAGCAAGAAATGTCCTGGTGATAAAATTTAGTGGTGACTGCAAAAGAGGCTATAACAGTTGAAGAGAAGCTAGATGTTTAGGAGAGACCATGTGATGTAGCTCGCTACCTTATGCAGCATTAGAGGCAGTGCTGAAAAGATTATAGAAGCTGTATTGCTGGAACAAGTGAGTGCCAGTAGGTCTAAGGGGTCATGGCCAAAGGAGCTCGAGTTGGAAAGGTTCTAAGTGTTTGGATAGAAGATCGAACAAAAGTGATCTGGGACGGTCTCGCTCACCATAGGAGCCTTATCCTTTTATGAAGATCAAAGAAAAATGCTCCCAAATCCTGCTGATGTCCGCCTTTAGTGCAAGCAGTGGGTGGTTTGCTGGTTTTAAAAAAACAGCTATGTTTACCATAATATAAAGCTAATTGGTGAATCTGCTTACACAGACAAGCACTGGCATATCCTCCGATCGTCCAAGATTTTAAAGGATGTGAACCATCAGACAAGCTCCCAAAAAATCAGAGCATTGTGTTGCCCTTTCAAAGCAGGTTGGCTTTGAAGTGCAAAATGAGGATATTGAAGAGCTGCTTGAGTCACACTATGAACACCTCTCCACAGCAGATCCACTACAACTTGTTGCTGAGGGGTACAGGGTAGCTGGAGATTCAAAGGATTAAGTCCAGGATGCAGCACAAAGACAGCTTTCCACGTTTCTTTTGTCATCTACCCTTTGAAGCACTCATAGAGACATAGAGATGTACAGCACGGAAACAGACCCTTCGGTCCAACCTGTCCATGCCGACCAGATATCCCAACCCAATCTAGTCCCACCTGCCAGCCCCCAGCCCATATCCCTCCAAACCCTTCCTATTCATATACCCATCCAAATGTCTCTTAAATGTTGCAGTTGTACCAGCCTCCACCACAACCTCTGGCAGTTCATTTCATACACGTACCACCCTCTGTGTGAAAAAGTTGCCTCTCGGGTCTCTTTTATATCTTCCCCTCTAACCCTAAACCTATGCCCTCTTGTTCTGGACTCCCCAACACCAGGGAAAAGACTTTGTCTATTTATCCTATCCATGCCCCTCATAATTTTGCAAACCTCTATAAAGTCACCCCTCAGCCTCTGATGCTCCAGGGAAAACAGCCCCAGCCTGTTCAGCCCCTCCCTGTAGCTCAGATCCTCCGTGCTCTTAATGGGCAATGATGACATTGCAGAATGCAGTAAGAAAGCAGTTTGGTCAATAAGACATCTGACACCCTCTGATCAGCTTCAAGGCAAAAGTGCAAAGCAGCAAAGTCTGGATATCTTTATTTTTGAACTAGTCCCCAATAAATAGTCATTGTTTGTGTCCATACCCCACAAGGATGGCCTCCAGGCTCTTCGTATCTACATCTCCAACAGATCTATCTACCCCCTTCAGTACCCTGACTTGCCAAGCTAGTCCTCACCTTTGTAACTTCTCCTTTAACTCCCAGTATCCTACACAAACTCTATCCCATAGTCTCAAGCATCCCAGGTGTCCACCTATTTCAAAGTCCTTCCCCCTGCCATTGTCTAGACAGCCCTCCATTGCACCACTCCTATTCCCAGTTCCACTGCTCTATATCTCCTCCCCTTCTCTTCCCCCCCCCCCCCCCCCCCCCCCTCAAAAATACACACAAACACAATATAGACAGGGTCCCCCTTGTCCTCTCCTATCAACCCACTCTCTGCATCCAATGCATCATCCTTAAATACTTCTGCCAACTAGACCACACCACCACTAACATATTCCCTTCTGCAAGGTCATCTTGCAGCCAGGAAAGTGCAACTAGACCTCCCAGTCACTGCCCATTTTAATACCCTTCCCACTCCCTTTTCTGACATGACCATCCTTGGCCTCCTGCATTGCCACAATGAACCAAACTGTAAATTGGAGCACCAGCACCACATCATCTGGCTGGCAGCCAAGTTGTTGAATTTCAAGTAACTGCCCCTCTTTCACCTCTCCCTCCTTCTCTTCTCCTTTTCCTCCACCAGTCACCACCCCCCCCACCCCCCCCACTCCGTTCCTGCCACCTTCTGCAGCTTCCCCTACACCATCCCCAGTCCTGAAGAAGGGTTACATGTGAAACATCTTCTCCATCACCTGATGCTGTGCAGCTTGGTGTGTTCTTCTGTACTGAAGAAACGGAAGACAATCATCCACTTCTGCACCAAACTACACTGAAGATGGTAGTGATAACCACCCTTTCTGCATAAACAATTTTTCAATGCAATGTGTAAAATTTTACATTTTGTTTTGTTACTAAATTTGATTTAAACTTTCCTTGAGGCTGTGCCATACTTTGACAGGCTTTAGGTAAATTTGACCATTGTTTTTTGCTAGTCTTCCCCTAACCCTGCTTTTCCCCTGACCTCTTTATTTCTACTAAGCGAAGTTTTGCTGGAACACGCATACAGCATTATAGGGGAGCTGCCTGTAATGCTGCAGGTTTGCTCCAGAAGGAGATGTATCTATAATCATGGACATTTGATGTGGAAGATTACCAGCACACCTGGGTAATGTCTAGAAAATGAAAGAGTGCCAACTTGCCCTTCCTTTCTCATTGAAGTTGTTACCAACAATGTTGTCAGCTTCACCTGCCTAGCAATCTCCTACCTCTTAGTGCAATTTGCCAGTCTGCTAGACCTGTTTAGCTCTTGATCTCATTAGAACAATCTTTCAAAGTAAGGGGGAAATGATTGGTGAACTAAGAGACCTGTCCTTTGACAGTATTGTTTTGACAGGCAATATTTTGACAGTATAATATTAAGGATTCCTGACAGAACTGGGATCAGTGGTAACTTTTCCATTGATTGGAGTGTTACTGGCACAAAGGGCAATGTAGGAATTCAACCAACTCTACACCATGTGTCTGTGCAGGAGTTCCTTAGGTTAGGTATTTGACATACCTAGAGGGTGTGCCTTGAACCAAAGTTTTCTGTCCCTCCGTTGGGGACACTACCACTGCCACAATAGCTCTGGTTCTTCAGGGCTATAATGACTTAGTTACCTGTAGCTGTTTCATCAGTGACTTTTCCTCAGGACAGGGTTAGATTATTTGTTGATTTTGTGATCAGCAGAGTTTGCAATTTTATTACTAAGTCTCCGCCAAATGAAGTATACTGAGGCACAATTCCATTTTGGCATGGTATGGCGAGTAGCATTTCTTTGACAAGTGTCAGGCAGCAACTCTCTCCTACAAGGGGATCTAACCCTTTGCCATTAGTGTCCCCATGGTCTGCATCTTTGGAAATTACCGTTGATCATGAATGAACCAGCCATATAAATACTGTGGCTACTTCTAATGGAATGCCATCCCCATGCCTGGATGAGGGCATCTCCCAGCAGCAACTCTGGGGAGACACTAGACCATCCAGGACAAAGCAACTCTCTGCCCTAACTTAAAACATTTGCTCCCCCTCCCATTTGTGTCCTGGCAGCAGTGTATAACATGTTCAGTGCGTTGCAGTAAGTTGCCACATGATCCTTGTGTATCTGTCTGAAATTTAAGATCTTCTGCACTACTTTCTCCACATGACTGCCTGCCCACCATCCAAAAGCTTCTGCTGTCATAAATCCTGTTGGTCCAGTTTTGATAAGATTTATCTTGAGGAATTGGGTGCCTCATTAGCAGCACTGGAATGCTCATTGAGATGGGCCAAAAGGTTGTGAACAAATGTCACCTGGTTAGATTCATTGCCGATGGGGTGCATCTCTCGAGTTTGAAAGCACATGCTGCATCTAATGCTGTAGTGAAATTAATTTCAATGAGTTGGTTTGTTATAGAGGACCCCCTCGCCCACGTCCACCAAGGGAGGGTAGTAGTGAAGAAGATAAGGAAAATCAAGGGGATGGCCAACAAGACCAGCAGTCACATCCCAGACGATTTCGCCGCAACTACAACTACAGGCGTCGTCGACCACAAAACCCTAAACCAAAAGATGGCGAGGAGGTAAGATTATGATTGCTGTTAATGACTGATGAGTGGCTTTCTTGGAGTCTTTCCAATGAAGGTAAATTTGCCAAACATTGTTTGCCTCTGTTTTTACTACTGAGTGAACCTATCTCTGTCATGTTCCTTCCTTTCCTAGCATCTATTCTAAATTTTTGTGGACTTTGTTTGCAGTTTGTCTTGTGATCGGTCATCTCTTCATCCCTATATCTTGCTATCTTTGTCACTCAACTCCTTTTTTTTCCTTCTCTGGCACTGCTTACCTTCAGATTTCCCCCCTCCCTAATCTTGACTCTTGTTCCAAACTATCAATCCATCTTAATTTTGTTGCTCTGTCCAAACTTCTCTCCGTTTTGCAACTGAGTTTAAAACTCTTCTGTCTTGATTTTGTTGGAAAGGCCTTGATCCTTCTGATTTATGATGCAGTTGACAATATCCTTCTCCTATGGTATTCAGTTTTCTAACTCCGCAAAACTGCGTGGGCATTGTTTGGCACTTGGGCTAATTCTTCTCAACACTTCTGTTTGCCTCTGACCTCTGCCACGTACTTTTACCCACACCATCTATGCTTTGTCCCCTACAACTTCTACTAAACTGCCGTTCAACAGTGGTATCTTTTTAGATATTTGTATCCTTGCTTGACCCTTCTCTTCTGCTGTAACGCAGTTGTCCTGGACAACTAACTCTGATCTGACTTATCATTTGAAAGATCCCTTATTTCAAACTCTTCCTTGTCATTATTCTATTCACTCTCTGCTCACCTACTGGGGCTGTCTTAATATCCTATTGTACCATTAACTGAACTTTTGATCCTCCAATCAAACCCTTGACATGTCCCTTCCTGTACCCATTTCCAACTTTATATAGGGTGAGGTAGGTCAGGCTCCACTGTATGCAACTTGCACTGTATGGTCAGCATCCTATTGCTTGCCAGTCTCATTGGTTCCCAGGCTTACATTTGTTTTTTATCTGCATATCCTAACTAACCTCCCTTGAACCCATGTCTTGTATAACAGCTGTGCATTCCTCCAAAGTTGGCCTGTTGTCAATCTCTCCCTTCCATTCCTCCTGCCATTGTGTGCCTTCAGCAGTCTCGGGCCAAGCTTTCAAACCTTCTCCCTTCTCTTGCTATTATCCTTTTTCTCACCTCTGGTCAAATTTTTGTGCTCTTCCTGGTGGTAACTCTTGGGTTTAGATACTTTATTAATATTGTATTTGCAGGTGTTAAAGCTGCAGCTTTTCCAAATTGCAATTTGTCTGGTTCTGGAATGTAAAAATTAAAGCCACTGTTGCTGCCTTCTGGCATTGGGGGACTGTCACCTTTTCAAGTCACAGATGTACAGCACATGGTCCAACGTCTCCATGCTGACCAGATATCCTAATCTAGTCCCATTTGCCATCACTTAGCCCATATCCCTCTTAACCCTTCCTATTTATATACTGGTGCAGATGCCTTTTTAAATGCTGTATTTGTATTAGCCTCCAACACTTTTTTTTTGGTCTGGCAGCTCATTCCATGCATGCACCACCCTCTGTGAAAACATTGCCCCTTACGTGCCTTTATCTTTCCCCTTTCACCCTAAACCTATGCCCTCTAGTACATTTCCCAATGGTACTAGTCTCATTTTTATCTTTCCTTACTATTTCCCACCCACCCACCCAAACCTTACTAGCTTTAATCCTCCTGAGCAGCTGTAGCAAATCTCCCTTTGAGTATATCAATCCCCTTCCAATTCTTGTTGCCCCAAACTCTATGGGACCTTATTGTGATTTTAGTTTTAAGGCTGTATATCCTCACCAGAATGACCAATGTTACTATTGCCTTTTGGGTGGGTAGACAGGTAACTATCTGCATTACGTAGATCGTATAATTTCACCATAACTTTATTATGTGTCTGGGCAAAGTCTGCATGCTGAAGAAATGGGAGCCTACAGAATTGTCAAATTCAGCTTAGTTCAATTACAAATACTTCAATGTGATTATTTCTGTCTTTCAGACCAAGGCACCCGAAACACCAGCTGAGAACATCTCTGCTCCAGAGACCGAGCAGGGCAATGCTGAGTAACACCAGCTCAGCATCTCTTAACATCAACTAAGTAAGTCTTGTGGTAAATGATTGTTATGCCATAAAATACAAACTGGGCCTATTCGCCAATTGAGTAACTTTGTACTGTGACTGCATTATTGTCGTTCCAGCCACTGTTCAGCATTTTGCTAGCAGTCACTGTGATATCAGCTGCTTTATTCGGAGGAGATATTGTAGACGTTTATCTGAGCAGTATTAGTGTGAATTGCACATCTCGTGCAGCATCAGTGTGTTCAGCTTTGGTATTGCTTGGTTTGCTATAACTGCAATAATTCTCAATTTTTGTTTGACAGTTTTGTCATCAAATGAAGACCATCAAAGTCAAATTCCAGCAATAATAAGAAAAGTGAGCTTTCGACTGTAATGAAGATCTGCAGTGCTTGCATACAGTTGACCAGATACCAGAACGTTTCACACTAGTAAACCTATGCAGCATGGTTTCTTAACCTTTCCTGGAACTGCTTTTTGGAACTGGCTTAAAACAGATTTTTGTAGATGGTCTATTTTCCTTTTTACTTCAGATGGTTTTTAAGCTTATTTGATATCTGGTCAATTTGAATTTTTGAAATACCAGTTTTTAATTTGTAAGCATTGTACACCTGAAATTTAAGTACAACCGGGCATCTAATAAAGGTCCGAAAGAACACCATTCGCTGTCTTGATATTTGTATTATGAATGATTTCTACATTAATGCTAAGAAGCCTTGACTGAAGGTGGTAGATAGTCTGGTTGAAGATTTGTAGCTCGGGTGTCCGTTGTGGTTCTGTTCGCCGAGCTGGAAGTTTTTGCTGCAAACGTTTCGTTCCCTGGCTAGGGAACATCATCAGTGCTATTGGAGCCTCCTGTGAAGCGCTGCTTTGATGTTTCTTTGATGATTTATTTGATAAATACCGGAAGAAACATCAAAGCAGTGCTTCACAGGAGGCTCCAATAGCACTGATGTTCCCTAGCCAGGGAACGAAACGTTTGCAGCAAAAACTTCCAGCTCGGCGAACAGAACCACAACGGTGGTTGGTAGATTAGGGCTTTTGCTTGAAACTTTGTTTTTCCTGTCCTCTTGATGCTACCTGAGCAGCTGTTTTTTTCCAGCACTGCTCTAATGTAAACTGATTTCCAGCATCTGTAGTCTTCACTTTTGCTGACAAGGTGGTAAATAACTTGTTTAGAACTTAAGCCTTCTGTGATTTAGCAAATCTAAGATGTGAATCTGAAGTGTGTTAAGTGGATGCGGTACTATGTAGCATGATAAAATCACATGGCTCTTAAGGGTTGGGTAACATTTATTGCTCATCTCTAATTGCTCTTGAAGGCAGAGTCCATTTTGGATACAACAGACTTTCAGAGCAGTTGAGAGCTATGTTGCAGTGTGTTTGCAGTTGGATGTGGTTGTACAAAGTGAGGATAGCAGAATCGTTTCTCTAAAGAACAAGACAAGCTGCTTCTCACAATCCAGTTATGATTTCCCCAGCAACAGTGAAGAACAGTCATCTCGTTCAGGAGAGTCTCCTTGGGCACTCCTTAGGATCAAGTTAACTTGCTTCCAAATACAATTTGCTGTGTATGGGTGCGGTGGTGTCTGGGGAGGTGGTTGGCGGGGGTTGCTGAGTTGCTGGAAAGTTCATGTGCACTTCAGCTTCACTCAGTGCCTTCCCAAATGAGCCTGCTCCATTTTGGTGCGCTCTTACCATGTTGCATCAGTTGGAATATTTTGATCTTTTCGAGGTTACTGTGGGTGTCTCTAAGATTGTCATTAGATTCTCCTGCAGTTGTTTCAGTTTGATGCCAAGCAGATGTGTGGCATGTAATTTCATTTTGTGATCAGATCTGAACATACTGGTGTAAAGAGTATCATATGAAATCCTGGTGCCTACTATAATCAAAGTGTCAGATACATGAGGATTACTGGTGACAAAAGGACCAGACCTTAAATTCAGAATTAGACACTGTCCTCTGATGCCCCTTTCCTCTGGGTGAAGGCTGATAAATTTTTCTGCTTTTGTGGGGAAATTGCTTTATTTCAAGCCTTTGTAGTCTATTTTGAATGGTGTTGAACTGTGGGAGTTATGACATTTTCAGATCAGGAGTATGATTTGAAAGGTGTCTCAGGTTATTTGCTGTTCGTGTCGTGGTTTGAAGGTGAACACTGATCTTTTATAGAGGGCATATAATGTGCTGAATGTTGAAGTAAATCTTTTTTGATAGGATACCAATCAAATTGCTGTTTTTGTTCTGATTATTAAACTTCTGTTTACTATCCAGACAAGTAGAGCATCCCAGCACTGTATTGACTTGGTGGATATTGCAAAGATTTTGACCCAAACAGTGATAAATTAATTGCTAAGAATTGCTCTCATCTGGCTCTCGCTCGTAGCTGACCGAGTTTAAGTTTCTGTTCAGTGACCAAAGTTGAGAATTTGATTGTAATACTTTTGCACAATGAAGTGGACAGGTTTTCTCTCAACGGCAGGTGGTGATTGGAAGTACTTGTACAGTGCAAATAGTCAAGAAAAAAAGATCAGTTGGAGTTTGTTTACAAATGGCTGCCACTTTTCCAATATACAGTTGTAACTACACTTTAACAATGCTTCATGGTTTTAGAAGTGTTGGGGCATCCTGAATTCAGGGTCTGTATTTCCATTAAGATAATGGTGATTTTTTAAAAAAATGAGCAAATAAAGTGAAATTTCATTTATTATATCAAGACTTCCCTTTTGAAGACTGGGCATTTTGGCTGTTATGAGGAACAATTCTGTTTGTGCTGTTGAGCAGAGAAAGCATGAGTTCTTTGGAAATGCTTTTCAGTTTTTGGTAATAGGTATTGCCAAAAGCCAAAATTAAATGAACAGTTGCAAAGAATTTGGGACGACTCTTCACCAGTACGATATTTCTTTCCATAAGTTCCAGTGGTTCTTGGTTCAACCAAGAGCACTTTCCCTTTAGCAATTTTCTCACAGCAGAATTTTGCTTAACGTTTGGGAGCAATGCAAGGTTGAGTTATAGACCTGTAAAGCACATCACTTTCAACGAATTATTAACCTACACTCCAAGGACTATGTTCAACAACACTCCCCAGACCTTAACATTTAAGTGTATGTCCTGCTGATTGAGTTTTGCAAAAGCCAACACCTCCATTTATCTAAATTAAACTCTTATCTGCCACTCATTGGCCCATCTGATCAAGGTCGGCTCCAGTAAATGTAACACAGGAATAGTGGGCAGCAGCACAGAATTCTAATGTGGGAAATAAAGGTCAGAATGGTAGTATGGGATAGGAAAACAACTCTTACCCGCACTCTGATTTGGTGAAAGGATAACAAACTTGAAGGCTGCAGTTAATGCATGTTCCCTTCATAAATTATTTTCATCAATTAATAAATATAATTGCAACAATAGAAATGTGGCTCCAGGTCTGTTAAGATTGCATTTTAAATAGAGATAGGACATTGAAGAGAATAGGAAGGTAGGTAAATGTAGTGTGACCCTCAAAGTATGCTGACTGATAGAGATGATTTTGGTTCAAGATGTAGAATTTGTTTGGTGATTTAGAAATGGAGAAATAAGTTTATTTTGGATTTGATTTATGTACCCAAACAATAACCACCAAAAAGAGCACAAGAAATAATGGATATTTGTGATAAAGGGACGCAGTAATTACAGCTGATTTTACTTGAGCTGTAAGCAAAAAAAAACTTATATTGGCCTTTGAGGAGTTGAATGTTTTTGAGGGCTTTTTGGAGCAACTCACCCTAGAACCAACCAGGACACTGGCTGATACCTGCATTAGAATTGTTTTAATGTGACCGGGTTAATGAATGATCTCCACTCAGGCCTCCTTGGGCAGCAATGATTATTCCTACTTTTTAGCTGGAAAGGAAGAAGAATGGGTTTAAGACTAGTATTTTAAACCCAAGTACAGATTTGAAAGAGGCTAGCTGAAGTAAATTTGTGCTCTGAGGTAGGTGGATTGGTAGAGATGCAGTGGCACACCTTTAAGGATATTTCACATTTTTGGTATTGTTACATTGAAAAATTTAAAGGGCAAGAGCTGCCATCCATGTATAAATTTAGTTCAGGAGAGGAATGAATTCAAAAATATTTAATTGTGCAAAGGTGAGTGGCAAGTAAGATAACTGGTGAATAAATAAAGTCCAAAAGAGTGACTCAGGTTAATCATAAATTAGAGCATGACGTTAGCTAGAAATGTTAAAAACAGCCAAGGTTTCTCGATACCTAAAAAGGCAGGGAGGTAGTGTTCATCGTCTAAAAGGAGTTAGTGGTAAAGAAATGGTGGGTGCAGTGAATAAGATAATTGCATCTAACTTCACTACAAAAATTCCAGTAATACCTGTAAACAAAACTGTCATTTTGTACTTGCTGCCCTACTGCTGCATGAAGGATAGTTGCGTATAATTCATTAGGAAGAGTAACTAGTATAAAAATCTTGAATTCTGGAATGCAGTAAGTTGCCACAGGGCAAATTAAAACACCAGAAAGCTGTTTTAATAAATTTCTAAATTTGCTTGTTTCCAACTAAGGTATAAGTGTCCACTACCAGTGGATCCTTTCTGTTGCTTTATCGCAGGATTTCTTTGACTTGACATCTGAGCAAATAGAATGTTGGAATTCATCTCCAAGGGCTTTGAGACAGGATTGCAGAAGTCCAGCTATAATTGTATACAGCTTCGATGAGACCTCATCTGAAGTGTTGTGCAATTTTGCTCTTCTATATTTAACTGCAGTGGAGCTTCTCCACATTAATCATGGGATGGTCGATGTGTCTCTGGAAGAGTGCACATCTATACTTCACAGTTTTGAAGAATGAGAGCACATTTATTTCACCATATAAGAAGATTGTTACAAGGTGCTGTAGATAGTAGTTGGGGAAATATTCTGACTTTGGAACCAGCAACACAATCTCAGAATAAAGGGCAGCTCATACAAGATGAGATGGAGGAATATCTCCACTCAGGAGGTGGTCACTCCCTGGAATTCACTGCTTGGAATTGTCGTGGAAGCTCAATGTTAGTAGATAAGCTTCTGGAGGTTTAATGGCAATAAAGAATATAGAGCCAAGGAAAATGGCATCAAATTCAACTTCTTAAAATGGTGTGACAAGCTTACTAGGCTACGTGGCTCATATAAAAAGGTATTGACATTTAGTCTAGCATATCGAGCAAGATATGAAATGCTCCTTAGAGCCAGTATGGATGTACTCTGATAGCCTATACTGTATTAATTCGGAGGGAGATGAGAGCAAGAAATGGATAAAGCATAACTTCATAAGACTTATTGAATAATTTTCTGAATCTGGCTAGTTGATTTATTGCTCATCCTTGGTCATTGCCTGTTGTTATGGTTCAGTTCGCTGAGCTGGGAATTTGTTGCAAACGTTTCGTCCCCTGTCTAGGTGACATTCTCAGTGCTTGGGAGCCTCCTGTGAAGCACTTCTGTGATGCTTCCTCCAGCATTTATAGTGGTTTGTCTCTGCCACTTCCGGTTGTCAGTTCCAGCTGTCCACTGCAGTGGTCGGTATATTGGGTCCAGGTCGATGTGTTTGTTGATTTGAACCTGTGGATGAGTGCCTTGCCTCTAGGAATTCCCTGGCTGTTCTGTTTGGCTTGCCCTATAATAGTAGTGTTGTCCTAGTCGAATTCATGTCTTGTCATCTGCGTGTGTGGCTACTAAGGATAGCTGGTCATGTCGTTTCGTGGCCAGTTGGTGTTCATGGATGCGGATCGTTGGCTGTCTTCCTGTTTGTCCTATGTAGTGTTTTGTGCAGTCCTTGCATGGGATTTTGTAAACTACGTTAGTTTGGCTCATGCTGGGTATCGGGTCCTTCATTCTGGTGAGTTGCTGTCTGAGAGAGGCTGTTGGTTTGTGTGCTGTTATGAGTCCTAGTGGTCGCAGCAGTCTGGCTGTCAGTTCGGAAATACTCCTGATGTATGGTAGTGTGGCTAGTCCTTTTGGGTTGCGGCATGTCCTCGTTCCGTTGTCTTTCCCTTAGGCATCTGTTGATGAAATTGCACGGGTATCTGTTTTTGTATAGGTGGTGTTCTTCCTCTTTTTGCAGTTCTGGTGTGCAGCAGTGTGTTGTGGCTCTTTTGAATAGGGTCTTGATGCAACTTTTGTGTGTGTTGGGGTGGTTGCTTTCGCAGTTCAGGACTTGGTCTGTGTGTGTGGCATTCCTATATACCTCTGTGCTGAATTCTCCGTTCGAAGGTATACAGGAAAGCCACACACAGACCAAGTCCTGAACTATGAAAGCAACCACCCCAACACACACACGTTGCATCAAGACACTGTTCAAAAGGGCCGCAGCACACCAGAATTGCAAAAAGAGGAAGAAGAACACCTATACAAGGTATTCGCCAAAAATGGATACCTGGAGACAATGGAACGAGGACATGCCGCAACCCAAAGGACTAGCCACACTACCATACATCGGGAGCATTTCCGAACTGGCAGCCAGACTGCTGCGACCACTAGGATTCATAACAGCACAAACCAACAGCCTCTCGGACAGCACCTCACCAGAACGAAGGACCCGATACCCAGCATGAGTAAAACCAACGTAGTGTACAAAATCCCATGCAAGGATTGCACAAAACACTACATAGGACAAACAGGAAGACAGCTAACAATCCGCATCCATGAACACCAACTAGCCACGAAACTACACGACCAGCTATCCCTAGTAGCCACACGCAGATGACAAGCAACATGAATTCGACTGGGACAGCACTACTATTATAGGACAAGCCAAACAGAACAGCCAGGGAATTCCTAGACGCATGGCACTCATCCACAGATTCAATCAATAAGCACATTGATCTGGACCCAATATACCGGCCACTGCAGCGGAACTGACAACCGGAAGCAGCAGAGACAAGCCACTAAATGTTGGAGGAAAGATCACACAAGTGCTTCACAGGAGGCTCCCAAGCACTGAGGATGTCACCTAGACAGGGGCCGAAATGTCTGCAACTCAAATTCCCAGCTCGGTGAACAGAACCACAACAACGAGCACCCGACCTACAAATCGTCTCCCAAACTTTGGTCATTGTCTTTTAAGATGACATTTGCCTTTTTGCTTCAATAAATACTTGCACAACTCCATAGGCCGGACAATCTAGAATATGACTGACAGGCAAGTAAAATATCTGAAACAGGAATCTTGTAGGTGTTGGCTTCTCACATGGATATCCAGCTCTTTTTTTTCAGTAAATCCATGCTGACCATAATCCCAAACTCATCCCACTGACCTGCCCCTGGCCCAAACCCCTCCATCTTTCCTATTCATGTACTTATCCAAATGTCTTTTAAAAGTTGTAATTGCCCACATCCACCACTTCATCAGGAAGTTTATTCCAGCACTTGGGGCTGTTTTCATTGGAGAAAAGAAGGTTTAGGGGTGACTTGATAGAGGTGTACAAGATGATTAGGGGTTTAGACAGGGTTGACCATGAGAACCTTTTTCCATGTATGGAGTCAGCTATTACGAGGGGGCATAGCTTTAAATTAAGGGGTGGTAGGTATAGGACAGATGTTAGGGGTAGATTCTTTACTCAGCGAGTCGTGAGTTCATGGAATGTTCTGCCAGTAGCAGTGGTGGACTCCCTCTTTATGGGCATTTAAATGGGCATATGGAGGAAAGTGGGCTACTGTAGGTTACGTGGGCTTGGATCGGTGCAACATTGAGGGCTGAAGGGCCTGTACTGCGCTGTATTTTTCTATGTTCTATGTGTGTTCTTTTTTAAATGTTTGCCATGTCTTTAAAATTTCTCACCTTAATGCACCCCCAGTCTTGATATCCCAAATCAGAGGGAAACGACAACCGCCATTGGCTCTAACCATACCCCCCCTCCCCAATTACTGTATAAATTCCTATAAGGTAGCCCCTTTAATGGCTCTTCCACTGAAGTCCCAGCCTTTGGGCATTACTTCTAGTGCTTTCTTATTCATCAAAGTCCCTAATAATTCTATGTACTTAGTCATTCTTTGGTCTTTCTTTTGAGGACAACCAACCCAAATTTAGCCCATGTTTTCCTTTTGATGCAAATATTTTCCAGCCCAGACAACATCCTTATCAATCATACCTTAAATCCATAGAATCCCTACAGTGTAGAAACAGGCCCTTTAGCCCAACAGGTCCATGCTGACCCTCGAAGGGTAACCCACCCATATACCTTCTCTTTGCCTATTATCCTGTATTTACCCCTGCCTAATGCACCTAACCTACACATCTTGAAGATTGGTCAATTTTAGCAGAGCCAATTCACCTGATCTGCATATCTTTTGGATTGTGAGAGGAAACCGGAGCAACTGTAGGATTTCCATGCAGCCACAGGCAGAATGTGCAAATACCACACAGTCACCCAATGCTGGAGTTGAATGCTGTCCCTGTGGCTGCCCATGAATATGTCAAGAGTTGAGGTCTAACTTGTGTGTCAACCAGTCACTGAAGCACAGAAGATGTGGATCTGAATTGTGCAGTGTGTGTATTCAACACTCTGGAACCAAATGTCCTGGTATGGGTAACTACCTCATGGCCTTCAGGGTACCTCAGGAAACAAAGTCTAATTGAGTACAGCCTAACAGTAAAAATGTTTGCTAATATGTTGACCACTTGGTGTGCAGCTTCTAAGTATTGGACTAAGGCTGAAAGTCTTGAGATGTGTGTGTCCTATTGTACCTAATAAGTACATGTGATTTATGTGCTGTAATCTAATTGATGGAATTCTACTGTCGTTTTAGTTTGGGGCAGAGGGGGATTCTATTTCTCCAAAGTAGAGGCAACCTTAGAGTGCTTGCCAGAGGAAAGGTTCTGTGCTGCCACGGAGTAGTAGGTGTGTTTGTTTCTCTGTTTTGAATTGGTGCTGGCATAGCTGGAGGCTGAGACTAAGGGAGACTACAGTAATCATTTTCATTATGCATAGATGTAGAACCTGTTGGAATGCAGCCTGAAACCGTAGAAATCCTAAGCTGACATTGTGTCCAACAATTCATTAGATGCGATCATTTTAGATCAAGTGGTGATCTGTGCCAACTGCGATGAGGCTGGTCGGAGGAGATTTGCAGTCAAGGGAAATGGTTCCTCTCTGGGGACACAGCCCTCTCCCTCAAAAGGAGATCCTTTCCTAGATAGCAGCCTGCTCAGTGAAAGCTGATTTGGCTCTTCCTTGTGCTCTCCTTGGGCTGGGGTGAGTGAAGCACTTGCAACTAAATGATCAATTAATTACCATCTAGAGAGCTGGTGAACTCCCTGACAACTCTCTGCAAAACTGTCAAACTAGAAACCTGGCAGGGAGGCACCACTTCATTTTTTTTTTTGAGCACATCACTCACCAAGCAGCATTCAGTCTTTAAACAAATATCAGCAGTCATAGCTAAAGCAATAAAACATAAAGCAACTGCAGTTGCTAAAGATCTGAAGCAAAAACAGAAACTCTGGTCTGGCAGCATCCTAGAGAGAAAGAGTTCGCATTTCATAGCCAGCGACCTTTTTTTCCAGATACTGGACTTAGTCATAGAGTTGAACAGCATGGAAACAGACCCTTTGGTTGGCATGAACAAGTTGTACCAGATAACCTAAAATTAATCCTAGTCCTATTTGCCAGCATTTGGCCCATATCCCTCTAAACTCTTCCTATTCCTATATCCATCCAGGTGCATTTTAAATGTTGCAATTTTACCAGCCTATCAGATAACGATCCTGTTTGTGCTCTGAGATAGCTTTCACTGTGCACTGTCAATTTTGGTGTCATCTGTAAACTTACTAACCATGCTGCCTATATTTGCATCCAAATTGTTTATGTAAATAACAAAAAGTAATGGACCTACCACCAAGCCTTACTGCACACCACTGGTCACAGGCATCCAGTCTGAAAGGCAACCTTCTACCACCACCTTTTGTCTCCTACCTTCAGGCAAATTTTGTATCCATTTGTCTAGCTCTCCCATGTGATCTAATTTTGCTGACCAGTCTACCATGTCCAACCATATTGAATGCCTTGCTGAAGTCCATTTAAAACATGTTCACTACTCTGCTTTCATCAATTTTATTTGCAACATCTTCAGAATTCTGAATTTAGTGAGACATGATTTACCACACTCAAAGCCAGAATAACTATCCCTAATCCATTTTTGCCTTTTGAAATGCATGTAAATCCTGTTAAAGAACAAGGAGAACTTATAGCCCAGGATCAGGCCCATCAGCCGTCCAAGCCTGAGCTGATCCAAATCCACTGTTTTAACCTATCAGTCGATTCCTAACCATCAGTCTACCTCTGCTCCCCAATTACTCATGCATCTGTCCAGACGCATCTTAAATGAATCCACCATGCCTGCCTCAACCACCTTTGCTGGCAATGTGTTCCAGACACCCACCACCCTCTGTGTGAAGAACTTGCCGCATGTATCTCCCTTAAACTTTCCACCTCTCACCTTGAAAACGTGACCTCTTGTTGTTGAATCTTTCACCATGGGGAAAAAAACTTGTCTCTATCCACCCTGTCTATACCCTTCATGATTTTATAAACCTCAATCAGGTCCCCCCTTCAATCTCCTTTTTTTTTCAAATGAAAATAAACCTAACCTGCGCAACCTCTCTTCATAGCTAGCACCTTCCAGACCAGGCAACATCCTCGTAAACCTTCTCTGCACCCTCTAAAGCATCCACATCCTTTTGGTAATGTGGCGACCAGAACTATACACAGTATTCTAAATGCAGCCGAAACACCGTGGTGTACAATTTTAACATGACTTGCCAGCTCCTATACTCAATACTCCATCCAATGAAGGCAAGCATACTGTAAGCTTTCTTGACCACTCTATCCACCTGTGCAGCAACCTTCAGGGTACAATGGACCTGATCTCCCTGATCTCTCTATCTGTCAATGTTTCCCAAGACTCTTCCATTCATTGTATAATTTACTCTAGAATTAGTCTTGCCTAAATGCATCACCTCACATTTGTCTGGATTGAAATCCATCTGCCATTTTTCTGCCCAACTCTCCAGTCTATCTATAAGTCTGTCCTTCAGAATACCCTCCAACCCGGTCCTGTGCAGTGTTGCTGAACAAAGAGACCTTACCACTGACATCCAGCTCACCATTCTAGTTTCCTGGCTTTTCCTACCATCTTTCTTAAATAACGGTATCACATTAACCACTGTCAGTCTTCCGGCACCTCACCTGTGACTATTGATGATACAAAAACCTCAGCAAGGGGCCCAACAATCTCTTTCCTAGCTTTCCACAGAGTTTTAGGGTATACCTGATCAGGTTCCAGGGATTTATCCACCTTAGAATGCACAAAGATTGTTCAGCAGCCTCTCCTTTGTAATGTGGACACTTTTCAAGATATTATTGTTTGTTTCCCCAAGTTTTGTAGCTTTCATATCCTTCTCTCCAGAAAACCCTGAAGCAAAATACTCGTTCAGTATCTCACTCATCTGCAGCTTCACACATAGGTGTCCTTTCTGATCTTCAAGGGGCTGTATTCTCTCCCTAGTTACTCTTTTGCCCTTTAACATATTTGTAGAATCTTTTTGGATTCTCTTTAATCCTATTTGCCAAAGCTATCTCATGTCCCCTTTTTTGCTGTCCTGATCTCCCTCATATTCCTCAAGGAATTCAATCGTTCCCAGCTGATTATACAAGCCACATACCTCCTCCTTTGTCTTGACCAGAGTCTCCATTTCTGTCGTCAGCCAGCATTCCCCACATCTATGAGCCTTGCCCTTCACATTAGCAGGCTTGAGATATTGACTCTTTCTCCACCGATGCCAGACCTTTTCTTTTCCCAGTGAAGTTCAGCGAATGAGAGGTCAGTAGATAAGGGAGGAAGAGAGCTTCTTCAAGGAAGGCATCCTTGCAAGAGGATTCGCAGTAGGTCCTCATGTCTTCCTTGAAGAAGCTCTCTTCCTCCCTTTAACCTACTGCGAATCCTCTTGCAAGGATGCCTTCCTTGAAGAAGCTCTCTTCCTCCCACCTATCGCATCTCCAACGCACCTCCCCCAAGTCCCTCCTCCCTACCTTTTATCTTAGCCTGCTGGACACACTTTCCTCATTCCTGAAGAAGGGCTTATGCCTGAAACGTCAAATCTCCTGTTCTTTGGATGCTGCCTGACCTGCTGCGCTTTTCCAGCAACACATTTTCAGGTCAGGAGATAATGCAACTTGAACACAAAGCCAGTCGGAGATATTTGTGAGTGGTGTCTGCTGCTGTAAGTCATTGTGGGACTATCTGCTCTTGAAGCACCTGAGACTTCCTCATCACCAAGAGAAAAGAGGAGAGAGAGCAGCTTCCACTCAGAATGGGGACAGTGCTGAGTGAGTGCAGGGATTTTCCTGGATGGGGATCTGGGATTTAACTATCCCAGATGGCTGGAAATCTGCAGCTGTTGACCACATTCAAGACTCGGGAATTCCACAGATTTATAACTTGCTGAGCGAAGATATCAGGAATCAGCTGACCCTTTGTTGTAGATCCTTGAGCTCTCAACATCTATCGGCTTCAGAATTCTGTATCTCTCAATGAGGTCACTTCCTATTCTCTAACCCGTTCCACTCCATAGTTCCTTATATCCTCATTTTCTACATCAGCTTTTGTTTCCTGAACTGGCAAGTTACTATCTCCAGTGGCCTTGCACCATCACTCTAGTTATTTCATCTTTCTACTCTCCACCCTCTGAAATCTCCCCTCTTACTTTTCCCTCACTCCTTCCCAGATCCTGCTCTTACCTAAAATAGAATTTAGAACATATAGCGCAGTACAGGTCCTTTGGCCTCTGCTGTTGCGCCGACCTGTGAAACTAATATGGAGCCTATCTAACCTACGCTATTCCATTTTTGTCCATTTGCCTATCCAATGACGATATTAGATATAATTCAAAATCTAAGCTTCACTTTATTTCCTTTCTTTCTGTTGAAAGGTCAATCCTAAAACAGATCTCTGCCAGATCTGTTCAGGAATTCTAGTCTTTCCTGTTTTTAATTTGGATTCTAAATTTGTGATTGACTCAGCTCGGCTGATAGACTCAGACACACCTGAGCAGCAATGCCTGGTTCTGTCAAACGGGTTGGACAGGTTGGGGTTCACAGGAAAACGAAACTTCTATTTCACTTTATTTTGCATGAGGATCAGTGCATTGATTTTTAGAATTTCTGACTCATTTTTGAGAAAATGACACAGGTGAAAAGGGAATGTTTTGTAATTCATGGTTAGATACGCTGACTTTTGTCCTATCATTTTGTGAATTAGTTGAAGGGTTCACATATGAAAGAAACTTCCTGAAGAAGTGGTTGATGTAAGTATAGGAAAGATCTGGCGGGATATTGTCCAGAAGTAGGCAGGTGGGAGAAGTGAACACCCAAGCCCACCTAGTTTAATTTGGGATTGTGTTCAGCATGGACTGGTTGAATTGAAGTGCCTATCTTTGTGCTGTATATCTCTATGACTATGACTTTATAAGAAAATGTTGAAGGTGTTGGGTGTGATGTTAATCAAGTGGCTGCTTTGTCCTGGATGGTGTCAAGTTTCTTGAGTGTTGTTGGAGCTGCACTTATCCAGGCAAATGGAGAGTATTCCATCACACTCCTGACTTGTGCCTTGCAGATGGTGAGAGGTTTTGGGGAGTCAGGAGATGAGTTACTCGCTGTGGTATTCCTAGTCTCTGACTTGCTTTTGTAGCCATTATAATTATATGACTGGTCCGTTTCAGTTTCTGGTCAAGGGTGGCCCCCACGATGTTGAAAGTGGGAGGAGTTCTGATTCATCAACTGAGTTTGAGGGGGAGAGCTTTTTGTGATAGTTAGGAGGGGTTTCCTTCTAATTAGATTAGATTACTTACAGTGTGGAAACAGGCCCTTCGGCCCAACAAGTCCGCACCGACCCGCCAAAGCGCAACCCACCCATACCCCTACATTTACCCCTTACCTAACACTACGAGCAATTTAGCATAGCCAATTCACCTGACCCGCACATCTTTGGACTGTGGGAGGAAACCGGAGCACCCGGAGGAAACCCACGCAGACATGGGGAGAATGTGCAAACTCCACACAGCCAGTCGCCTGAGTCGGGAATTGAACCCGGGTCTTGGTCGCTGTGAGGCAGCAGTACTAACCACTGTGCCACCGTGCCGCCCACCATCTAGAATCAATGTTGAGAACTCCCAGGCCAACTTCCTCCTGACTGCATACCAGGTATAGCCAGATCAGGGAGTTAATTTGGAACTAAAATGAGGAGTTTGGGGTGAGTCAGATCACCATGAGTGTGGTGTGGAATCATTGTTGGATAGGTGGGGTGGGGTGAATGGTCAATTATGTACTTATGAATTAGACTAAGATTTTCATGTTTAACATTTCCTGGGGAGTTAGTCAGAATGAGAAACTTACTAGAGTAAGAGTAAGAGATGTATGCACAAGGTTTCAGGGGAACTGACCTTTGGAATTTCAAATTTTCAGAGCAATTCACAGAGAAAGCAGGCACATTTGGATTTTTGCAAGGCCCTGACATGCATCTTGGGTTGTTGTCTGCTCTCTGATGATCTGGTGACTAGAAAATCATTCATTGTTTGGGGAAATTGCTACAAAAGTAGGGAGGTTTTATATTGATTATATAGGACACTGGTGAGTTTGCATTGGGAATACTGTGCCCAGTATTGGTCTCCTGATTTAAGAAAGGATGCAGATCCATTGGAGTAAGTTCAGAAGTTTACCAGACTAATACCTCAAATAGGTGGGTTGTCTCATGAGGAAGGATTGGCCAGCATCAGCTTGTGTCCACTGGAGTTCGGGATGGGAAGAGTGCCTTGATTTAGATCCAGCGGGTGTTGGTATGATAGATGTGCAGAGGTTATTCCCTCTAATGGGAGAATTTGGAACTAAATGTCAGTGTTTAAAATGATTGCCAATTTAAATAGAGTCATTGAATTTTACAGTACAGAAGGCCATTTGACCAATTGTGTCTGGCCTAGCCAACCAGCTAGTCTTAACCTCCAGCCCTATCCTCATAGCCCTCCAAATTGATCACTTTCTAATACATACCCAGTCCACTTTTGAAACATTGTACAGTATCTGCCTCTACCACTCTCCCAAATAATGCATTCCAACTCCAAACAATTCTCTGAGTAAAGAAATTACTCCGCAGCTCACTCTGATAATCTTGAAATTGTGACCCCACGAACTAATGGAAACAGAACATTGTTCTTTACCGGGCAAAATAGTTCATAATTTTGAACACCTCAATAAGGTCTCTAAATCTTTTCTGCTCCATGGAGAAAAAGTCCAATTTCTCTAATTTTTTGTTGTGGTTCTGTTCGCCGAGCTGGGAATTTGTGTTGCAGACGTTTGTTGTCCCCTGTCTAGGTGACATCCTCAGTGCTTGGGAGCCTCCTGTGAAGCGTTTCTGTGATCTTTCCTCCGGCATTTGTAGTGGTTTGAATCTGCCATTTCCGGTTGTCAGTTCCAGCTGTCCACTGCAGTGGTCGGTATATTGGGTCCAGGTCGATGTGCTTATTGATAGAATCTGTGGATGAGTGCCATGCCTCTAGGAATACCCTGGCTGTTCTCTGTTTGGCTTGTCCTATAATAGTAGTGTTGTCCCAGTGGAACTCAGTAGCCACACACTCAGATGGCAAGCAACATGAGTTCGACTGGGACAACACTACTATTATAGGACAAGCCAAACAGAGAACAGCCAGGGAATTCCTAGAGGCATGGCACTCAGCCACAGATTCTATCAATAAGCACATCGACCTGGACCCAATATACTGACCACTGCAGTGGACAGCTGGAAGTGGCAGATTCAAACCACTACAAATGCCGGAGGAAAGATCACAGAAGAGCTTCACAGGAGGCTCCCAAACACTGAGGATGTCACCTAGACAGAGGACAAAACGTCTGCAACACAAATTCCCAGCTCAGCAAACAGAACCACAACAACGAGCACCCGAGCTACAAATCTTCTCACAATCTCTAATTTTTTCCTTGTATCTAAAATCCCTCGGTCCTGATGTCATTCTGGTAAAGCTCCTTTGCGCTCTCTCCCAGGGCTTTAACACCCTTCCTTAAATAAGCTGCTCAGAATCAAACACAAACTCTGACCAATGATTTGTACAGGTGTAGCATCACTTCCTCACTTTTATACTCTATGCCTCTATTGATAAGCCCAAGGATTCTATAAGATTCTTAACAACTGTTTCAATTTGCCTGGCCACTTCAGAGAATGATGCCCATGAATCCTGAGCTACCTCTGCTCCTGTCCTCCCTCAGAGCTGTGCCATTGAGGCCTGTATTGTCTCTCCACGTTCCTTCTCCCAAAATGCATTAGCCCACATTTCTCTAGACCGAAATTCATCTGGCAGGTGTCTGCTCATTTGGTCAACTTGTCAATGTCCCTCTGAAGTTGCTCAGTGTCAGCCTCACAGTTCGCTCATCTCCTGAGCTTAGTATCATCTGCAAATTTAGAGATTTTGTTCTCAATCAAAGATTTAAAAGGGGCCAAAGGGGCAACTTTGTCATACAGAGGGTGATGCATATATGGAATAAATTGCTAGAGGAAGTGGTAGGGGATGGTACAATTACAACATTTAAAAGGCATCTGGATGGGTACGTGAGTAGGAAGGGTTTAGAGGGATCTGGGCCAAATGTTGGCAAAGGGAACTAGATTAATGTAGAATATCTGGTCAGCATGGACGAGTTGGACTGAAGGGTCTGTTTCCAAGCTGTATAACTCTGTGACTGTGTGACTCACCTCCCAATTGTTTATATAAATCTTAAAAAGCAAAGATCCCAACACTGATCCCTAGGGAATACCACTTTCAACTTGTCTCTAATCTGAGAAATACCCATCTATACCTACCCTCTATTTTCCCTTTTTTTAGCTAACTTCTAATCCATGTTGGTAAGGGTCCATCATTCCCAAACATTTCTAATTGGTAACCGACCTGCCAATGTGACATTGTATCAAATGCTTTCTGAAAGTCTAAATATACAACATCCATAGCACGACCCTCATTCACTGCCTGTATCATCGAAGACCTCCGATAGGATCTGCCCTTGACAAAGTCATGTTGACTGTCTAGTATTAATTTATTTTTCTCTAAGTGTATATTCCTGTATTATGGCTGCAAATGTGTTGCTGGTCAAAGCACAGCAGGCCAGGCAGCATCTCAGGAATAGAGAATTCGACGTTTCGAGCATAAGCCCTTCATCAGGAATCGCTTATGCTCGAAACGTCGAATTCTCTATTCCTGAGATGCTGCCTGGCCTGCTGTGCTTTGACCAGCAACACATTTGCAGCTGTGATCTCCAGCATCTGCAGACCTCATTTTTTATTCCTGTATTCTGGCCTGTATCACTTTTCCCACTGTTGATGTCAAATTGACAGGTTGGTTATTTCCTGAGTTATTCTTTGTCCCTTTCTTAAATACTGGTGTCACATTTACAATTCTCCAGCCCTGGGACTGATCCTAAAACTGAGATGAAGTGATTCTTTTCTTTTGGAATATCACAAGTGTTTGGAACTCTGTTCTTGAAAAGATGATGAAGGCAAAAACCCTGAATATGTTAAAGGCAGAGATTAGATTAGACTCCCTACAGTGTGGAAACAGGTCCTTTGGCCCAACACATTTACACTGACCCTCTGAAGGGTAACCCACCCAGATCCATTGTCCTAACACTGTAAGGAATTTAGCATAGCCAATCCACCCTAACCTGCATATCTTTGGACTGTGGGAGGAAACCCACACAGACGCGAGGAGAATGTGCAAACTCCACACAGACAGTCACCCGAGGCTGGAATCAAACCCAGGTCCCTTGTATTGTGAGGTAGCAGTGCTAACCACTGTGCCACCCAATTTGGTTGGTCAAATTTTGTTGAGAAAAGGGGTGAAAGGTTATCAGGAAGGCAGAAATGTAGATTTGAAGCCATCATCTTATTCAATGTTGGAACAGGCTCAAGGGACTCAATGGACTACTACTTTATTTTCATAAGTTTGTAAGAGCAGGGTCACTTGATTCCTGACTAAGAGCTCTGGCCTGAAACGTCGAATTTCCTGCTCCTTGGATGCTGCCTGACCTGCTGCGCTTTAACCAGCAACACATTTTCAGCTCTGATCTCCAGCATCTGCAGACCTCACTTTCTCCACTTTATATTTTGACCATTTTACACATGAAACAGGCACACTTCCCTGTTTCTACCACGTTAGATTTCATTGTTAATATATTTGAGGGCAACTAAATAGTTTGATTATATTATGCTTTGAGCTCCTGTTATTTCACCTGGACTCCATTTCAATTTGATGAAATACTTAAGATTGTCACTGGATGGCGCTGTGAGGTTGTTAGTGCCCTGCCCAATTACCAGCTTTGCTGACACTACAGAAACACTGAAAAAGTATGAAGCTCTTCAAAACCTTCCCCAATGACCTTGTTGCGGATTAGCTGCTGCATTTCCGACATTCACAGCGGAGTTATAGGGCACATTTTTCCTTTGTACAAAACCTAAATTGCTTCATTCCTGATGAAAGGCTGCTGCCTGAAACATTGATTTTCTTGCTCCTCGGATGCTGCCTGACCTGCTGTGCTTTTCCAGCACCACTCTAATCTTGACTCTGATTTCCAGCATCTGCAGTCCTCACTTTTGCCTAAACTGCTTCATGTTGATGCAAACTATTCTGTCTAACCAGTGCAAGATAAATACATAGCATCGAAACTTCATGGGATGAATATCAATAATCTGTATAAATTTGCATCAAAATAAATAAAAATTGCAATACAAATTAATGTTTAACATTAGGTGTGAAAATATAAAATTTAAATTCGAGTGTTTCTCAACAAAAATATCTCTTTCCAAATGATGGAAGTTTAATGTGAATTATGAGACATAAACATGATGTAAATTATTTGATACTCATGTTCAAACTGGTGCTCATTTTCATTTATTTAGTGGTTTAAATGTCTAGTAAATACTGGCATCAGTGAAATGCTTCAGTCTTCCCCACAAACTCTATTCCCTTCCCAGTAGCTCACCTGTCTCCTTGGCAGCTGGCTCAGGCAGAAGCCTACTGTATTGGCAGAGCTATCAGCACACTGCTACTTCCACCTGCACAATAAATACCAAAATCAGCTTCTACCTCAGTTCATCCCAATACTTAGCACCAGGTTTTCCTGAAAAGCAGAAAGAAACAATCAAAAAACAGGATGAATTCAGGGTGAGCAGAGTCCTTGTGTACAGTTCCTGAATGAAGAAGTAACATTTCACGATGCAGAGTAGACTCCTGCTCAGTCTGAAAGGAGGTCTTCACAGAATCAAATGATTGTCACGGCGCAGAAGGAGGCAATTTGGCCCATCGTGTCTGTATTTGCACTATTAACAGTGCTGATCTCCTGCCTTTTCTCCATATTCCTGCACACCATTTCTATCCAAATAACCATCCAATGCCCTTCTGGAATGCCTCAGCTGAACTTGCATCCGTCACATTTCCAGGCAGTGCATTCCTAACCACTAACTGTGGGAAAACATATTTTCTGACATCATCCTTACTTTGTTTGCACATCACTTTAAATCTGTGCCATCTCGTTCCAATTTCTTCTGTCATTTAGGTTTACTTGAAGTTTACCCGCAGTTTTCTGCATCATTACAATCCTTAACTGTCTTGGTGTTTTAATGATCCTACAAATGATGGAAAGGCTGGGGGTGGGTACAGATTGTGGCTGGGTTATAGCATGGACCAGACTTGAAGGGGCCATTGGCCTCTTTCTGCTCCTGTATCCTCTGATCTATATTGTCACATGCAGGTAGATTGAATGGACAGCTGTAAACATTGGGAATGAACCAGAAACATTGAGGGCATGAGGGGGGGGGGGTTGGTGGTGGTGGTGGATAGATGGTAGGGGTGGCTGGAAAAAAACATGAGTTACCATGACAGCAAAAATAAATAATATCAATGATGAATTTGGGGAATTCTGTGATTGAAAGCATTTCTTTAACTCTCTTGTTCAATCTGAGGATACTTTATGAAATCACGTTGATCACTCTGATACATTTATAACCGAGAACAGAATCCAATCGTGTGAGGTACCGTATGTGAAGCTTTTGTTTACTTGTGAAGTTACACAATTTCTTGTTCTGTCATGAAACATTAAGGTGAGTATCTGGGGAAGGGAGCTCCAAATCGCAGGTGACTTTCAAACTAAAGGTGCTAGCTGTTCTAATGTCAGCCACTGAGAGGCTCCTTCTGCCCTGTCTTTGGAATAAAAGGCTGTGATTTTTAGCATTGAGTGGGAAGAATTAATATCAGTGTGTGCAAACATTCAGTTCAACTGGTCATTCACCAGCTGTGGCCATTCACCAGCTGTGGCCATTCACCAGCTGTGAACATCTGCCTCTCGGGGACTCGTATAAATATAAAACTGTGACTGGGTTAAACATCGGAATCAAGTTAACCATTAAATATCTGAATTCTAGATGGAGCAAAGTTGTTGATTTATCTGGTGCTTGGCTGAAAAAGCCCTGCATTTTTATAACTAACTGATAATTAGAATGTGGTATATGGTTGATTGGCTTTTAAGTTTAATCAAGGGATTTCTGTCACTGAGATTTGAGTGATGGTTACTGTGACCAACATGATCCTTAACTCTGCAGGTCTTTCATGTTTGGAGATAGAAACCGAAGCAGATTTAAAGAAGCTTCACTCTGTACCATAATCCAATGATGTGCACGTCTCTGCAAAGACATCACAGGGTGTATCTAACCTGTGGGAGATTCAGTAATGGGATTGCCATTGATCAGAAACATAGAAACAGAGCAGGAGGAGGCCATTCAGCCCTTCGAGCCTGCTCTGCCATTCAATATGGCCATGGCTGATCATCCAACTCCGTTCCCTGTTCTTGCCTTAACCCCATATCTTTTCATTGCTTTAGCTCTAAGAATTATATCTATCCCCTTCTGGTCAATCCCTACAGGACAGAGCTGTTATAGACATGGGTTCTGTGGCAGGTGATGAGGGAACCAACAAGAGGGAAAAGTAATGGGTGATATCACTGCCTGATATTTGTGTGACACAAATATTGCTTGTTATTTGTCAGCCTGAACCTAGATATTGTCCAGGTGCTGCATTTGTACATGGACTGCTTCAGTATCTGAAGAGGCGTGAATGGTGCTGAACTTAGTGGCAGGTACACAGGGCTGTTTTTGGGGTTGTCTTTTCCGACGCCTAAGTCAATGCCAGATGGTGTGCCCCATTACATTACTGTTTAGTAGTTTGATAGTGAGAAGTGGCAATAGGCTAGCTGTTATCATCAGACTATAAATCCAGAAACTCAACCAATGTTCCAGCACCCAAGTTTGGAATCCCGCCACCGTAAACAATCTGGAATTAAGAATCTAATGATGACCATGAAAGCACCGCTGATTGTCAGGAAAACCCATCTGCTTCATGAATGTCCTTTAGGGAAGGAAACAGCCGTCCTTACCTGGTCTGGCCTCCATGTGACTCCACAGCAATGTGGGTGACTCTTAACTGCCCCACCCCCCTCCCCCCTGGCAATTAGGGTTGGGTAATAAATGCTCCTCTAGCCTGTGATGCCCTCATCCCATGAGTGAATAAAAAACCTGAGTGATATGGCTGGCAGCGATTAACAATCAATCATATTGATGTACGTCTGGAGTCACATGGAGGCCAGACTGGGTAAGGATGACAGTTTCCTTCCCTAAAGGACATTAATGAACCAGATGGGCTTTGCAACAATTGACAATGGTCATCATTAGGACTCTAACTCCAGACTTTTAATTGAGTTCAAATTCCTTCTTCTGCCATGCTGAGAATTGAACCAAGATTCCTGAGATGTTAGCTGTGTGTTAGTAACCATTATCTTCATTCTTTGAGTATTTGTTGTATACAGGTGCAAATAAGATTGTCAAACTTTACAAGCTACTTTCTGCCTTTCCATAGAGCCTGGAGAGTCTAAAAGGGCAGGTGAGTGTCATTGTCAATCTTAAAAATGGCAATAAGCTATCTTCTTAAACATCTGTCATTGTTACCTAACTGTCTTTGCTGCTAAACTCCTGCTGAACCCAGCTTGTTTTCAACCCACGGGCCTTCCCCTCCGACTAAAGGTTAAATCTCAGGTCCATAACTAATGCATTTAATTTTCAGCAGCTACTCCTTTCAGGGCCCTGGGATGGATTCCATCAGGACCTGGAAATGTATAAGCTTTCCATTTTAATAATTTTCTCAGTACCTGGTGCTTGTTATTGTTAAGTTCCTCCGTCCCTTTCATGTTGTGATTCATAATTATTTCTGTTACTTGTATCTTCATTGAAAGCAGTTACAATCTATCTATTCAATTCTTCCACTTTTGCCTTAGTTCTCAAAATTAAAACCCAAGACTCATTCTCTGGAGGACCAATGCTCACTTTACAAAGCTTTTTCATTTCCAAATACCCATGGAAAGTCTCAGCATCTGTTTTTCTACTTCTATCTAGCTTTCTCGTGTACTCTAATTCCTCCCTGCTTATTCATCTTTTCGTCACATTTTGCCATTCTCTACATTAGAACAGTACAGCACAGGAACAGACCCTTCAGCCCACCATGTTCATGCTGACCACCATGCCATTTTAAACTAATCCCTGCAGTGGTTCATATATCTCTATTCCCTGCCTATTCATCTGCTTGTCTAAATATGTCTTAAACTTTGCTATCATTTCTATTTCTATCAGCTCTCCTGGTCGCGTGTTCCAGGACTTACCACACTCTGTGTGAAAAACAGTCCAATCTTCGAACAGGTTGCTTCACTTTGAACCTTCTGTTCTCACTGGAGTGAATCGGTTCTGAATATTCTGAAGTGTCATCTCAACTGTTTGCCACTGCATCAATAGCAAACAATCTGTTAACTTAGTTTCCCAGTTCACTTTAGCCAGTTCTGTCTCCATGCCCTCATTATTGCTTATATTAAAGTTTACAACACTGCACTTGGTCCAACCTTCTCTCCCTCAAAATGAACATAAAAGGCAATTATATCATGATCGCTATTACCTAAGAGTGTCCTTACAACGAGATCATTAATTAATCCTATCTCATTACACATTACCGGCCGCTCTACTATATCTTGCTCTCTGGTTGACTTGAAAACATTCTGCTTTAAGAAAGAATTCTGATAATACTCAATGAACTCATCTTGCTGCTCTATGACCATGATGAATTCAGTCCATATGTAGGTTATCTTTAGTGCACTAGCTTTAGACTGGGAAAGGATCACTGACTGTTAAATATTCCTTCATGGGTTCTGGTTAAATACTACAAAGGAACTTTTCAAAATGGGATTTCAGGTTATATAACTTGCTAATCCCCTTCGAAAATAAAGTATTAATTTTCTGTATACATTTCTGTGGGAGTACACAGTTTTGTATAGATTCGGTTTTGAGTGTATCCCTGTGAAAACATATTACCCAGGGCCTTGGAGGTAATAGCAGCTCTGTCCCTTTATCAGGAACTAGACTTCATTTCAATAAACAGTCATTTTACAGACTGTGTGTTTGAATCAGTAAACTCACAGCATTTTTACATAGTAGAATGGATTAATTAATATGTGACATAATTTAGAGAAAAAGAATACAAACAATCAGGAATATAAGGACAAAGATTTGTGTATATAACGATAGGGACAGTACAGTGACTCAGTGGTAACACCGCTGCCTCACAGTGCCAGGAATTCAGGTTTGATGCCAGCCTCAGGCAATTGTGTGGAGTTTGCACATTTTCCCCATGACTGTGTGGACTTCCTCTGGGTGCTCTGGTTTCCTCCCAAGTCAAAAGATGTGTAGGTTAGGTGGATTGGCCATGCTAAATTGCCCATAGTGTCCAGGGTTGTGCAGGCTAGGTGGGTTAACCATGGAAAATGTAGGGTTGCAGGGATGGGATGGATCTAGGTGGGATGCTGTCTTGTGGGGCGGAGTGGTGGGGGGAGGTGGGGGTAGCTTCGTGTAGTCTTCATGGTATGGGCTGAATGGCCTGCTTCCACACACTGTGAGGATGCTATGTCAGCAGAGTATTGTCAAGCAAACATTTGAACGCGGTTGTAATTGGCTCTTCAGCACAAGTTAACTTATCACTTTAATTTATCTTGAGTTTTGACAATCCTTTAAGCCAGTAGATCTGAATACAGGTTCTTTTGGTATTTGTCAGTAAGCTTCATGCCCAAGAGCCATGAAATACTGAAGCCAGTATTCCCTCTTGTGACAGACTATAGTTTCTATTTTAGAGAGATTACGCTGTATGAATGTGTAAAATGGTATGGAAGATCACCTACAACTGCCTACCTCTGATAGACATTCCCTCTTCCCTTGTCAAAACAGAGTCCAAATTCTCCTTCTAAGGTCAGTTCTGTTTTGATTCCTCCTTTACCAAGATAATTAGAACTGAAAAATCTACAGTTCTGATTTTCAAATTAAGTCACATAATGTTCTTGAGGATTGCTGGAAAAGGACATGATTTGTTGAGCATTCACTGACAACCTATTCAGGCAGGGTCACAGCGAGTGCATGGTAACTAATGGAAGTTACATGTATTAACACCAAGGGCCATGTTCTTTGCAGACAGAAAGAATATACACAACTTAACCAATCAGAGGGCAGGCCAGTCTGTGGTTCATTTTTAAGGCCTTTGATCAACCTGCCTGATTTAAATTTAAGCTGAAAATGTGTTGCTGGAAAAGCGCAGCAGGTCAGGCAGCATCCGAGGAACAGGAGATTCAACGTTTCGGGCATAAGCCCTTCTTCAGGAATCAAACTTAACCAAAGCTTGGCCGCTGTCAGTCATCATCGAATGATCCTTCATGGCAACACCTCTGGCAATATAAGCCCACTCATTAATACAGCCCTCTGCTTTATACAGTGTCAATGTTGTTTTTCCCTTGTGAATTATCCTGATGAGTGCAAGGTGAAAAACTTTGACAAAATGTAAAGCAAAACAAAGAACTGCAGATGCTGGAGATCTGAAACAAAAACACAAATTGCTGAAGAAACTCAGCAGCTCTGCCAGCAACTATGGAGAGAAACAGAGTTAACTTTTTGAGTCCAATGACCCCTTTTCTTCTGAGAAAGGGTCACTTGACTCAAAGTGTTAGCTCTAGTCAAAGAGTCATACATCATGAAAAAAAACTCCTTCAGTCCACCTTGTTCACCCCAACCATGGTTCCTGAACATGTCCCAGAGGGCCTATACTGCGCTGTATTTTTCTATGTTCTATGTTCTATGTCCCATTTGCCTGCGTTTGGCCCATGTCCCTCTGAAACGTTCTTATCCACGTACCTGTCCAAATGTCTTTGAAATGTTATCATTTCCTCAGGCAGTTCACTTCACATGCCCTGTGTGAAAAAAAAATTAACCCTCGGGTCCCTGTCTCATATTTGATTGAGTTTTTTGAGGACATACCAAAAAGATAGACGAGGGCAGAGTGGTAGACATTGTCTATCTGGACTTTAGTAAAGCCTTTGACAAAGTTCCACATAATAGACTGATTTGTAAAGTTAGATCACATGAGATTCAGAATGAGCTTGCTAATTGCACACAAAATTGGCTTGGTGTTAGGAGATAGAGAATAGTGCTGGAGAGTTGTTGTTCTGGCTGGTGGCCTGTGACCCAGTGGTGTTCCACAGGGATCGGTGCTGGGTCCACTTCTGTTTGTCATTTATATAAATGATTTGGATGAGAATTTAGGAGTCACGGTTAATAAGTTTGTGTATGTTGTCAAAATTGATGGTATTGCGGACAGTGAAGAAGGTTATCATAGATTACAATGGGATCTTGATCAATTAGGCCAATGAGCTGAGGAGTAGCAGGTGAAGTTTAATTTGGATAAATGCAAGCTTTTCCATTTTGTTAAAATGAACAAGGGCAGGATTTACATTGTTAATTGGAAGCCCTGGGTAGTATTGTTGAACAGAGAGACGTAGGCATTTAGGTACACAGTTCTTTCAAAACTACCTGCATCACGGGTAGGACAGGATGGCATTTAATACACTTCCTTCATTGCTCAGACCAGGAGTTGGGACATTATGTTATGGTTTTACAACATGACATCCCAACTCCTGGTCTGAGCAATGAAGGCAAGCCTGCTAAATGCCTTCGTTACAGGACAGTGCTGAGGCCACTCTTGGAGTATTATGTACAGGACAGGTCACCCTGCGTAGGAAGAATATTATTAAATTGGAGCGCGTTCAGAAAAGATTTACGAGGATGTTACTGGGATTGGAGCGTTTGAGTTATGGAGAGAGGCCGGATCGGCTGGGACTTTTTTGACTGGAGCATAAGAGGTTGAGGGGTGACCTTAGAGAAGTTTATAAAATGATGAGGGGGACAGATAAGGTGAATAGCAAAGGCCTTTTTTCTGGAGTGGAGGAGTTCAAAACTAGAGGACACGTATTTAAGGTGAGAGGAGAAAGATTTAAAAGGGATCTGTGGGGCAACTTTTCCACACAGAGAGCGGTTCGTATGTGGATTGAGCTGCCAGAGGAAGTGGTGGATGCAGGTAAAGTTACTACATTTAAAAGGCAGCTGAAGTGGAATATGAACGGAAATGGTTTAGACCAATTTGAACCAAATGTAGAGAAGTGGGACTCGTTCCGTTTGAGAAAGTTGGTCAGCATGGATGAGTTAGGCCGAAGAGTCTGTTTCTATGTTGAATGACTCTATGACTGTATATATGTAGAGTGTGGTGCTGGAAAAGCACAGCAGATCAGGCAGCATCCAAGGAGCAGGAGAATTGATATTTCAGGCATAAGCATCAGGAACGATGTACATATGCTCTCTAGTTTTGAAATCCCTCACCCCAGGAAAAAGATCTTGGTTATTCACCCAATCCATTCTCCTCATGGTTTTCTAAACCTCTATACGGTCACCCCTCAGCCTCTGATGCTCCAGGGGAAATAAATCCCAGCTTGGCAATGAAAAGGCTTCAGAAAAGTCTTCAAAGCATCCTTGAAGAGGGGAAATATTCTCACTGACTCACAGGAATCCTAGTTTTGATTGATCCAAATGGAGCAAGCTTTATTGGAAGCACCAAGCACATGGAGAAAAACCCTTTGTCAGATTCCAAATGAACCACTGCCTCTGTACCAGCTTGCTCCACACCTTGATCAACTCCAACATCTCATCCCACTCCTGGGCCAACTTCCCATAGAATCACAATAGATATGACTCCTCCTGATTACATTCTCTTACTTCATTGCATCCAAACCCCAAACTCTCTGCCCAGGAGAACAAATGATTTACTTGCACTTCTCTCATAGGATCAGGAGGCCATTCAGTCCCTGAAGGCCACTGTACCAATTTTATATCATGGCTGATTATCCAACTCAATGCCATTTCCCTCTACTATTCCCCTATTCCTTGAAGTTATTAGAATTAACTGAAATATAATGATCTTGGTCTTGAACATACTCAATGACTGAGCTTCCATAGACTTTGGGGTCAAGAATTCTCAAGTTTTACCCTTCCTCCTTGGAGTGAAGACATTTCTCTCCCCCTCTCAGTGTTAAATGAAATGTCCCCAATCCTGACGCTAGTTCTGCTCTCCCCTGAGTCCGGCCTAAGCCAGTCACAGCAACCATCCTTTCTGGCTTAGAGCTAACTCTTTAAGAATATTATAAATTTCAATTAAGTCACCTTTTAATCTTCTAAAATTATAACTTAGTCCATCATTACTCACAAAACAAGGATCGCAAATGTTTGGCTGGTTTAGCTCGCCATGATTGAATTTTTAAGATGCAGTTTCTTTATTTGGGACATCAAATCCATATTGAGTGATTGCTTTGTAGAACATCTTCACTCAGTCCACAAACATGACCCTGAGCTTCCAGTTACTTGTCATTTCAATATCAGAACGTTCTCTCACGCTCACATCTTAGTCCCTCGGCCTGCTGCAGTTCTCCAATCAAACTGAACAGAAGCAGGAGAAACAGCTCTGATTGCTTGTACAACTGGCAGCTTGCAATGGAAGGTTTCAACAAAACACAACACAATTATTTAGGCAGAAACATTACTTAAAGTGTCTCTCAAATCTTTTTGGGTGACTTTAACAAGAGCCAGTATTGAAGATTAATCTTCCTAGCCTCCTTATGTACAATTCACACAATCGGGGTCCAGTGTTTATTAAAAAAAAGCAGTTTAGATCATTTTGGTTGTAACATTTAAGATTTTTATTTGGCATTATTTACAAAAGCATATTTACATTTTTTCCATTCAACAGTGATGATATCTAGCCAGCTGCTGCAAATAATCACCAAAACACAGCAACAATCCATAAATAGGCCTAATGCAGTGTTTGACAGTGTTGATCATGCTCCACTCACTTCACCAGTTGTGCTTTTACACTATGTCCAATGACAATATTAACACCAAAACACAAAAATTAGACAATCACAATAGTTTCTACATAGAGGCAGTTGAAACTGAATCTCCATCAAAGTGCAATGCAGTTTGAGAATATATTTCTAAATTCCAAATAAATTCTTCATTTTTACAGTCCTGGTTTCGGTTGGCTTCCTTTAGAGTGTAAGGCGTCATCTTCATTTGTGGCAAACTTTCGGGTTCTCCTCAACTCCATGAGCTTGTGTCTTTTTTGGTAATTCTACAAAATCAAAAGCATGAAGATTATTCTCAACATCACTGGGTCATGCTAATACAAGCCCAATCATGGACACTGAATATGGGTTATGAAGACTTGGAGGCACATGGAGAATTTCTCTTTGAAAACAAATTCCTGATCATTAAGAAGTGAGAGTCTGTCATTCCTGCACTTAAGATATGTTGTATTTTTCAGTCTTCTTACTCATGAATATTTTCACTCTTCTTTCTCAAATTAGGGGAGTATCAACACTCCAACTGTTTCAATTCTCTAATCTTGCTTTGGATATCACATGCTTATCGAATAAATCCACTGCACAAAGCTCCACAAGGGATCTTTTCACTTAATCTTGAAAATTAAATCAGTAATGTGTTTGGGTTAGTAATTGGTTGGGATGGAGTAGGTGGAGGGGATGAGGTGAAAGTGAACATTCTCTGATTCACAGGTTGTAGAAGTGACATTTCTCAGGGTCTCCATCCTGCTCTTCAGTATTTCAACAGAAATATTACTAACATGGAACAGAGATTGTTTATCTGGGTTTGCTTCTGACACAGTGTAGGAAGGACAGGAGCAAAAACCAAAGTGGTACAGGCAAACTAAATAAGTAACTAACAAAAACAGAAATTACTGGAAAAGCTCAGCAGGTCTGGCAGCATCTGTGGAGAGAAATCAGAGTTAATGTATCAGGTCGAGTAATCCATCCTCAGAACTGAGCTTTTCCAGCAACTACCGTTTCTGCTTCTGATTTACAACATCACAGTTCTTCCAAGTTTTTTGTTTAACTGTAGCAAGTGAAGTCCATTGTGTGAAAACAAGAAATCAATTACTTAGGTCCCAAATTGATGAAGGTTATTTTCTCAGGCTAAGAGATTACGAATTGTAAGACAGTAAAGTGATCTGGATCTTTGGGTAAATAAAGCACTAGAAGCAAGTGCACATGAACAAGAAGGAATCCCTATGCTATTGGAATGTTGACCTACAGTTTGAAGGAATCAAGACTGAGAGATTCTTGAGCGTCAAGGGGACCAAGGGTCATGGGGAGAAAGTGGATGTGGTGCCAATCAAGTGGGGTGCTTTGTCCTGGATGGTGTCAGACGTCTTGAGTGTTGTTGGGACTGCATTCATTCATGCAGGTGTCGATAGGGGACAGGCTTTTGGGGAGTCAGATGGTAAGTTACTTGATGCAGAAATCCTGGCTTCTGACTTGTTCTTATAGGAACAGTATTTCTGTGGCTGGAGCAGTTCATTTTCTAGTCAATGGAGTGATGATGTTGACATTGAATGTCAAGGGATGAAGATTAGATTCTCTGTGATTGGAGATGATCATTGCCTGGCATTTGTGTGGTGCAAATGTTACTTGTCACTTGTCAGCCCAAACCTGAATATTGTCCAGATCTTATTGCATTTGAACATGGGCTGCTTCAGTATCTGAGGAATTGTGAATGATGCTGAACATTGGCGAACATCCCCACTCTGACCTGATGATGGAGGGAAGGTCACTGATGAAGCAGCTGAAGATGGTTGGGTCTAGGTTACTCCCCTGAGGGACTCCTGCAGAGATGTCCTGGAGCTGAGATGACTGACCTCCAACAACCACTGCCATCTTGTTACAAGAGGATAGTTTGCTCCCTGATCTTCGTCAATTGATGCACTGGCAATTTTGTAATAATTGTTACAGGAATTTGCTTAAAATGAGAGCATAACACCTTGAAATAATGATGGAGAATGCAGTGAAATCTGTAAATTGGGACTAAATCAGGACAAACATTCTCACTTTAATTGTCCTTATTTTTAAAAGGGTCATTGTTTACAAATTAAATATTTGCCAGTAAAATGTGGAGCTTTTTACCCAGCATGCACAGCAGCTGGGAAAGTGCTGAAATTGGGAATCCAACAGCAGAAAGAGCCAGTGCTCCTCCTCAATGAAAAGTGAGTTCGCAGGCCCCCATTCTCCAAAAACTGCTTCTTTCACAAGAAACCCTGCTGCAACCGAATTCTTAATTCCATGATTGCAGCTGTCAAACAGTTTGGTGCATTAAAAACTGTCAGGTTTGTCATTTGTTAGAGACTTGAGATTCAATGCTTCTTGAGTAATTTAAACCAAGTTGTTTGACTATGTCGATGGGTGACCATTTTCTTTTGTGTAGGAGGCTGTTTATACAGGTTTCACTGTAGTAACAACTTTGATGGTGGAATCGAATGAGAGAAATTAGGCAGTATTCAGGTGTAAGAGCATAATCATTAATAAATGGCGGTGAGAGTGTAATTGCTGAAGCACACAAGTTAATTGTTAAGACATTGCATGATATCTGATGTCCACTGGGTTTGCAAAATGTGTTCTCTTCAGGAAAACAACTCAACAACAACATCATGTGATGCTGTCACATTCAGGTGCACTCACAAACTTCCTTAAGTATGAGAAAAATATTTCTCATTGACACTGCAACGCAACTTTCCAAACAGCGGTGGCTTATCCTCTGTATTTTTAAATTTCATTTAAACTCAGATTTTCTGAACAGTGACAATCTCACAAAAAGTCCACTTTATGACTGGAAAATGCTCTGTGTTCAGGAGGTTCCAGTCAGGAGGCTTCAGACCATTCATTCTGACAGTTCCCATGGGCGCAGAGCTGCACAGGAGATCCAGTACATTTCTCACAGCCAACAGCAGCTGTACTCGGAAATGTAAATGACCACATTCACAGACAAACACTTTTGACAGTTTCTGTCAAATAATGAGAGTCTAAACAAAGTGTGAGGTCAGGTACCCTGAGGGTAATGTGCAGCTGGGTAGGGAGCAGTGTACCTGGGGGTAGGGTGGGGAGTGTGCCTGGGGGGGGACGGTTATGGGGGGGGGGGGGGGGGGGGGGGGGAGTGTATCTGGGTGAGAGTGTGTCGGGGGGAGAGAGTGTCGGGGGGGGAGTGTGCTTTGGTGGGGGGCCGGGGGGGTGTGCCTGGGGGGTTGGGGGGAGGGGGGCAGGACAATGCCTGAGAGGGTTTGGATATCAGAGTGCAAAGAGACAAAGGAGGGCAGGTAATTGATGCAGTTTGAATGAATGCCCCCTCATGTCCATCCTGCCTCATCTCTCCTCCCTCTCTCCTCCTCTCCTGCCAGACTCCTTGTGTGAAATTTCCTCTGATTAAATCTTGAGAAATATCCTTAGACCGGAGCTACTACATCACTCCCTCTCCCTGGTAAAAAAACAGCAATAAAACCTGCTACTAGTGTGTTGTACCTCACTCAGAGATGAACTCCTGATCACATTCCGAGACCATGCCTGCAATCTCGCTCAACTCCAACCCTGTTTCAGCTCATCTGCTGCTTAAGCCCACAACCATTCCTTGCTGTTTCCAATACACTGCTCCCAATTTCGACATTCCTCAAATATGACGTTACCCAAAACATTGAAGCCATGCCCCAACTCGCAGTAAGTCTCATTCTCCTATCATCCTTCTGCATTCTGATCTACACTGGAAATCCCAGTCAAGAAACATCATGTTTGGGAAAAACACAGAAAATACTGGAAAAGCTCAGCAGGTCTGACAGCATTTGTGGATAGAAAGCAGAGTCAATGTTTTGGGTCCAGTTTGATTCCTCAGGTTCCTCATAGCCGCTGTATTTTTACAGTTAGTCCAGTTAGTTACTGCTCAAGGGTTACCCATTCCCCCACATCACCAGAATACTGATATTGGGGGAGTTCAATGATGACAATATAATTGAATGTCAAGCAGAGATGGTTAAGTTCTGGAAAGATGGAAGGTGGAAAATTACTGCTGGTTAACAGCCCAAGCCTGGATACAGTCCAGATCTTGCTGCATTTGGGTATGGACTGCTTCAGTTTCTGGGGCGATCAAATGGTGCGGAACATTATGAACATCCCCACATCTGATCTCATGATGGAGGGAAGATGAAATTGTTGAAGATGGCTGAGTCTAGGACACTACACTAACCTGAGGAAGTCTGTCAAAAATCACATGACACCAGGTTATAGTCCAAAGAGGTTCAGTTGAAAACACTAGTTTTGGAGTGCTGTAGAGATGTCCTGGTGCTGAGGTGACTGACTTCCAACAACCATCTACCTTTGTGCCAAGTATAACTCCAACAAGTGGACAGTGCTGGAAAATGGGATTTGAATGGATGGCGCAGACATGATGGGTTAGAGGCCTCTCTGTGTGCTACAAAACCCTTATAAATCTACTGGCTAACTGACCAATAGCTAAATAAAAATAAAATACTGTGGATGTTCGAAATCTAAACAAAACCATCAAGTACTGGAGGAACTGATCAGTTATCCCTGTTTCTCTCTCCACCCTTTGGTCCTGTTCCCTGTAGTAACTTTCCCTCCTTTCTTGAACAGCAGTGCTGTGGTTTATGACTTTCCAGTCAGTTGATTGTTCTAGAATCTAGAGAATTTTGAAAATGCAAACCATTCTCTCTTCAAATCCTAAGGTAATGACTGTCAGCTCTACAGGACTTCTCTATGGCTTTTAGTTCAATTATAAAATCTCCCATACTATTAAGTTCCAAATCATGCCATTCTCTTACTGTACTCCTGTAACTTCTTTTGTGTCCATGATGGAAACTCACAAATCAATTGTTTAATATTTTTGCCATTTTCTTCTTCCCCATTAAAATTTCTCCTCTCGCTAAGGAAGTGTTATTCGCTTGCTATTTGTAAACCTATAGAGGCCTTTACTGTCCTGTTTACTCTCATATTCTGTTTATCAGATTCTCTTTCTTAGTCAGATCTTGCTGGATTGTAAAATCTTTTACTCACTTTTTGACAACAAGCTGAAGCTCATTCTGCAATCTAATATCATCTTTAGCTTCTGTTATCAGCCACACTTGGTGCACGTTTCCTGTGAGGCTTTTAAAAGAAATCTATATTTAATAAAAAGCTATAGCAACGTGTCTGTCTTTCCAGCAACATTCAACTTCTGTGCTACCAAGTAATTGGATGTATACTTGCGGCAAATTATGAATTAATTCTATACATGTTTGCCGTTGCTAATCTATCATCATATCTTTGAATCTTGCTGCCTTAGGCACCTTTGCTGAACTGCTTTATTGTTGCTTTTGTTCAGATATACCACTCTGGGTTTGGAATTAGAGTAATAGAGATGTACAGCATGGAAACAGATCCTTCAGACCAACTCAGCCATGCTGACCAGATCTCCTAACCTAATCTAGTCCCATTTGCCAGCAATTGGCCCACATCCCTCTAAACTATTCTTATTCATATACCCAGCCAGATGCCTTTTAAATGCTGTAATTGCACCAGCCTCCATCATTTTCTCTGGTAGCACATTCCATACGCACACCACCCTCTATGTGAAAAATTTGCCTTTTAGGTCCCTTTTATATCTTCTCCCTCTCATCCCAATCCTATACTGTCTAGTTCTGGACACTCCCAACCCCAGAGACAAGATCTTGATTATTTATCCTATCATGTCCCTTATGATTTTATAAACCTCTATAAGGTTTATAAAATCTCTCAACCTCCGACGCTCCAGGGAAAACAGCCCCAGCCAATTAACCTCTCCCTATAGCTCAAACCCTCTAACCCTGGCAACATCCTTGTAATTCTTTTCTGAACCCTTTCAAGTTTCCCAACATCCTTCCAATAGGAAGGAGACCAGAACTGGATGCAATATTCCAACAATGGCCTAACCAATGTACTGTACAGCCGCAACATGACCTCTCAACTCTTGTACTCAATACTCTGACCAATAAAGGAGAGCATACCAAACACCTTCTTCACTAGGAGAAAGTAAGGACTGCAGATGCTGGAGATCAGAGTCGAAGAGTGTGGTGCTGGAAGGGCTTCCTGGTTCCTGATGAAGGGCTTATGCCTGAAACGTTGATTCTCCAGCTCCTCAGATGCTGCATGACCTGCTGTGCTTTTCCAGCACCACACTCTTCGATTCTGATTTCCAGCATCTGCAGTTCTCACTTTCTCCTAGTTGATTATAACCTCACTGCGAAGCCTCTTCCAAGGATGCCTACCTTGAAGAAGTTCTCCTCCTCCCTCGACAAGGATCTCAGTAAGTCTCTTTCTCACTGCACTCTCCAGGGCATCTCCTTGGCTCTTCAGCCACATCCTGAAGCAGACTCGCTACCACAGCCACATCTCCCTCCCAGTGCCTGCCCACGGAACCCACTGATCCCACACGGACTCCAGACTACATTCAAGCCTTCTTCACTATCCTATTTACTTTCAAGGAGCTATGAATCTGCACTCCAAGGTCTCTTTGTTCAACAACACTCCCAGGACCTTGCCATTAAATGTATAAGTTCTGCTCTCATTGGCTTTTCCAAAATTCAGTACCTTTAGGGAAAATTAGCAATTAAAGATTAGATGCTAATTGCAGTTCTGTGTCATATTTAGAATCTCTCAGCAGTTACCTGTGAAAATTGTCAAATTCTAACGTGTGATTGACAGAGACAGACCACTCACTATTAGACAGACAAAGCATTTAGCCAAAGGCATACAAATTAAACAAAGTCACTAAATTAGACTTGTTAGTTTAGAGAGAGTTGGAATTTAAAATAAAACTAAAAATTTAATCCAGTTCCAAACTTACCTTTGTTAAACTGCTTCAATATTAATTCTCCAGATCTTGCTGCAAAAAAGTTACATTAAATGCATCTAATTTCAGTCTAAAGAAAAAAAGCCTTTAATTCCAATTCCTAAGGTGAAAGTTGATCAAACGTTTGAATGACATTCGGGTACAAATGCTACATATAAGCTGCAAAGCATCACCCCACATGCAGAGAAAGCTTACATTTAACACATAACAGAAAGAGTGTTTGAATAACAGATTGCTAAGAAAAAGGCAAATAGTTGAAAAACATAAAAAAGATTCAAAACAGCAGCATTGTAGCTGCTTTCTTTAAGAACCTTCAATAACTGGAATTGCAAACTATTGTCCTTTATTTTTAAAACATTGTGAATACTTATTGTAAATCTGGTGCTTTCTGTCGAATATTTCATGTTTAAAAATATCAACAGTTTTCTTTTCCTCTTGCACAGATGTGCCTTTTCTTTATTACACTACATGGATTTTTCTTTCATTCTGATATGATCCTTTTTCAATGCACTCTGATATGATTAAAAGCACAAAACAAAACGACTCATTCAATGCTATTTAACGCTTTTTTTCTACATTGGCACTGTGCCCTCTTTAATTGTATGATTCCTTTTCACAAATGAGGGCAAATATCCCATGCACCCATGAATCAAAATAGGCTGCGTGAAAGGAGGGAGAAAATCACAAAATAGGCTCCACAATTTCAGAGTGAGTTTACATCACAAGGAAGATCAAATTTCTATCCTTTCATCCCATTGTCCCTTTGCCTCACAGTTCTACTCAGCTTTCTCCAGTTCTTTGTAACACAAATTTATTCAGAGCTATGCGCCAGTTTTTCATTCCATTGATTTGTTTTCAGTGCTGACCCAAGGCCCTGATTATTCTGTACACCTTGATAACTATTTTTTGTGCTCGGTTGGTCATTACAGCAATGGGCTTGACTGCAGCAACAGGCAGGTGGAGGCATTGACGGAATGATCCAGCTGAGAGCATTGTCTGAAACTCAGACAACTGGAAGAGTCATCAATTGCATGTCAACACTATCACACCGTCTCCAGTTAAAGACTTATTGATGCTACTCAATTCCAAGTCAGTTGGTGAGACTGAAAGCAAGACATCTTTCTTTTGGTGAGTTTTGAGAAGGTTTGTGGCTCAGGTTGAGGTTCTGGATGTAGATTTGCTCACTGAGCTGAAAGGTTCATTTTCAGATATTTCGTCACCCTATTAGGAACATTATCAGTGGGCCTCTGGATGAAGCCACAGCGCCTTGGTCAATCTGCAAGTTGGTGTTCCAGATGGCAAGACTATAGGTCTGAGGGGACTCCTGGTTTATGACTTTTGGGTACTCCATAAAAACGTGGTGTGTTGGATCCATCTGGTTTCATTTTCTAGAAGTCAGTTTTATTTCTCCAGATTTTTGAAGTTTTTTTTGAGTAGGGCTGCGATTCAGTTCTCTCATTGTGGGGTCAGGTCTATTGCTACTTGGTTTCTGCAAGTAGCACATTCGCTTTCTCAATGTAGTCTTTGATTTAAAATGACTGTCAAGCATCCTTTGTCTGCAGGTAGGATCACAGTGTTTTTTGTCTTTCTAGTACTTTACTTTCTTGTGTATTGAGTGTGTTTCCTTCCTTTTTCCTGCTTAATGTTGGTCTGACTGTCTGTCTGATGGCTTGCTGGGTTTCTTCTGTGAGTTGGGTGTCTTTCAGTGTGGTTTCTAAGGCTGCTAAGAAATCTTTCTTGTCCATATCCTGGAAGTTGTAATTTAATCCTCTTACTAAGATGGCCTTTTCAGTGTCTGTTAAAGGTGGGTCAGATGTCTGTGTTGTTATTTTGTGTAAGTTTGTCTATTTTCTTTTCCTGCAGGTCTTTTTTTTTTCATTTTCTGTGTTTGTCACTGTCTAATGGCTATGCCTTGTTGTTCTGTGTCTGTCCTTCATCCAGAGACTCACTAATGATGTTACCTAGTATGGTGACGAATGTGGAATACAGGGTGAAAGACAGGATTCTTGGCAGTATGGAGAAACAGTGGGATCTTGGGCTCCATGTACATAGATCTCTTGAAGTTGCCACCCAAGTTGATAGGGTTGTTATGAAGGTGGATGGTGTTTTGGCTTTCATTAACAGGGGGGATTGAGTTTAAGAGCCGTGAGGTTTTGCTGCACAAGACCACACTTGGAATATGGCGTCCAGTTCTGTCACCTCATTATAGGAAGGAGCAGATGCTTTAGAGAGGGTGCAGAGGAGATTTACCAGGACGCTGCCTGGATTAGAAGGTATGTCTTATGAAGAAAGGTTGAGTGAGCTAGGACTTTTCACACTGGAGAGAAAGAGAAAGACAGGTGACTTGGTAGAGGCGTACAAGGTAATGAGGGGCATAGAGAGAGTAGATAGCCAGAGACTTTTCCCCAGGGCAGAAATGGTTGTCATGAGGGGTCATAATTTTAAGGTGATTGGAGGAAGGTATAGAGATGTCAGAGTAGGTACTTTACGCAGAGAGTAATGGGTGTGTGGTGGTGCCAGTGATGGTAGTAGAGTCAGAGACATTAGGAACATTTAAGCAACTTATGGAAAGCACATGGACAGCAGGAAATTGAGGGGGGTGTAGGTTAGGGTGATCTTAGATTAAGATAAATGCTTGGCACAGTATCAGCAGGGCTGACAGGCCCTACAGCGTTATACTGTTCTATTAAACACAATTTCATGTATTACATGGAAGCAATCAGGTGCAAATTAACAAGATAGATACTATGGTTATTAGAGGCTGTGTGGCTCAGTCCAACTCCCACTGGCAGCACAGGTGTGTCTTAACAACTCCCACTACTATATTTTTTTTAACTTAACTTATTTTTCTAATCTACCTGTTCAGAGATGTTAGTACGCACCTCTACAGCAAGCAGAATTTGAACTCAGGCCCCCTGGTCTAGGTGTAGGGACACTACCACTCTCAGAGAGAGTACCACCCCAAGAGGTTTTGAACGACCAATCCTTCAGTATTTTCCAAAAGTACTAATACATTCCATAATCTCTAAACTAATTTAATCATTTAAGGCATTCGTGGAGCAGTGGTAGTGTCCCTAACCTTGAGCACGGAGGCCCAGGTTTGAGTCCCACCTGCTGCAGAGGACATCGCTGAATATGTTGATTTGAAAAAGAATAAATTTAGCCATTTATCAGCCAGACATTAACCATAGAGGAATAACATCTTTCTGCTAAGATTCTTGGATTTGGTTTTGAGGAAATGACACCAAAATGTGAAAACTGATGTTCTGACGTGCTGCTTGTTATTGAGGCAGCTTTGACATGAGTTGTATCTCGTGGCCACGTGGATGTTTAGATACTCCTCAGAAACTGCCTGGAAGTTTAAACTCACAATAGGTGATTAGAGATCAGAAACTCTGAGTTAGAGACCTCGGAGAGTTCAATCTAACTTCACTCATTGGTTAACCAGCAGATGTTTCCAGGGATCCGAACCTGCTTAAACTCCTACATAACCATTACACTGATCCTAACTTGCTATCCACTAACTCTGCCCCCGCCACTCCCCCACATGAAGGGTGCCCACCTTCTGATCCCTGACTCAACCCCATGCAGCTCAGCCTTACCCAACCTCATAGCCCTACCCAACTGAACCCAATACACAATTCCCCATTCCCTTTCCCAGACCAGACCCCCATCCTTTGGACCTGATCTTCAACTCCCCTCGATTCCCCATTGGACTCCAAAATCCCCAGGACTACCTCCCAATTGGACCCATTCTACCCGCTTCAAGCCACACTCTCACCAACCTGGCACCCAGCCCTACACTCACTTGGTACTCCAGCCCCACATCCCCTGGTACCCTAGCCTCATACCCACCTGGTACCCTAGCCCCACATCCACCTGGCACCCAACCCTACATCCCCTGGTACTCTAGCCCCACACCCATCTGGTACCCAATCACCATGCCCACCTGATACTTTGGCCCCACACCCACCTAGTACCAAATCACAACACCCACCTGGTACCCTACCCCCACACCCACCTGCTACCCTACCCCTACACCCACCTAATATTCTACCCCCACACCCACCTGGTACCCTATCCCCACACTAATCTGGTACCCTAGCCTCACAACCACCTGGTACTCTAACCCTTCAGTAGCTTCTGTCTGTGGATGTGAAAGTGATATCAAGACCTTTACATTTTGGAGTCATTGTGAAAGTGGGGCATTGGCTTCTACACAGTCCCCCTTCTCTGCGGACCATGAGAAATCCTGGACTATGCTAGACTGCATCAAGCTCCAACGCCAGACAACTGAATGGAGAACTCTGTTGAAGGCAAGTTTGTATCTTGTTTGTCTCAAATTTGTTACAAAATCTTCTTTCGAGATGTCTCAGATTCTGTGGAAAAGATTGTGACTCAAAGTATGAGCCTGAAGTGGGGCTGCCATCATTTTATATTGTTTGGGTGATGCACCATTAGAATGTTGACATGTTTTTTCCGTATTAATTTAGTCAATGTTAAGTAGCATTTTTCTCTCACAATCATTAAATGTTTCTGTTCACAGCTGGAGCTACTGGGATCAGCTTTGACCAATTTCTAGCTGGACAGTTTGATCAGATAGGACTGAGCTGAGGAGAATTGTCTTTACCCAGAGAATGGGAAGCCTGTGGAATTCTCTACTACAGCAAAGGGATGAGATGAAAATAATAAATGTTTTCAGGAAGGAGTTAGATTAATGCTCAAGCCTAAAGGGACCACAGGGTATGGGGAGTAGGCTTGAAGGGCTGAATGGCCTACTCCTGCTGTTGTGCTACAGATGCCAGTCTTTTTAATGTTTTAAAATGAATGCAAATTATTGTGTATTCACACTCATTTACACATAACCTACTCAGACAGGTTATTGGTAATCTAAGTAATCAGAATTGGAACATTTAAACTTTATGTAACAGCCAGGACTGACCAAAAATGCTACCAGCTCTAAGCAGATTCAAACTCTCTGAAAGGTACAACACTCAGTTGAATTCTGAAGTCACACACCAAGAATGGTCACAATGAGCCATCAACATGTTACAACTGAAATTCTTTGTTAATAAAAGCAGATTGTCTCACAAGCTCATGAATAGCAGCTTTTCTACACCACAGTCCCTTACTTCAGTACAAACTATTCTTAAACTTGTGTGGACTTGAAAAGCAAAGTGTAAAATAACTTCATCAATTTGAAACTGAATAATGATGGTAATTATTCCAGGAGAAAACAAACCATCAGCAGTTCACATCTGCAATGTGTTTTAAGACTGATATAGGAAGAGAATTATAATGATCAAATAAAATCCCCAACTGACACTTTTTTACATGGATGGAAGTGTTGAATTCATACACGAACATACACTGTGTGTGATAACATGCAGAATGCATGGTTTGGAAGAAACAACATATTTTGGCATATACAATAAAATAATTGATTATTGTTTATACTTGCCTTCTAATTAAATGCCAATCAAATATTTAAAGCTTTATTATCCCAAATTTTCCTCAGTTCCAACATTCTTTGGTTCTGCAGGAACAATTAAACTAGATGTACATTTGCTGACATTATATTCTAGGGTGGCATGATGGCTCAGAGGTCAGCACTGATACCTCACAGCACTAGGGTCCCGGGTTCAATCCCACCCTTGGGTGACTGTGTGGAGTTTAAACATTTTCCCTGTGTCTGCATGGGCATCCCTCTGGGTGCTCCTGTTTCCTCCCACTGTCCAACGATGTGCAGGTTAGGTGGATTGGCCATGCTAAATTGACCATAGTGTTCAGGGATGTGTAAGTTAGATGGATTAACCTTGAGAAATGCAGGGTTGCCAGGACAGAGTAGAATAGGATAGGGGGTGGGATGCTCTTTGGGCTTGATGGGCCGAATGGCCAGCTCCCACACTGTAGGGATTCTATTCATTAGTAAATACGACTTCTTTGTCCGTATATCTTGAGTTACGCACACACCCAGCTAAAGTGTATGTACAGAGGAACTATGTAAATAAATCTGAAAAATGAGCTTCCCCAGCACATGGCTAATGAATTCCATCCCCACTCTGTAACTGAGCCTTGCTGTGTATAAGGTTCTAGGTTCATTTATCAGTGAGTATTGGGCTTAATGTAAATCTGTTTGCGTGTTGAAATAGTTTGCTAGAATTCACCATTCACAATGGAAACAGGTTGACGGTCCCAGAGTAACAAGTTGTAAAGGTAAACTGAGTTTGTTCTGCTTGGACACCGTTGGTCATCACAACCCACATGACATAAGCATCTGTCTCTGGGTATTAGGAGCAAATTACTGCAAATGCTGGAATCTGAACTGAAAACTAAAAATGCTGGAGATTACCATGGGTCAAGCAGAGAACAAGCCTATGGATGCTGCCTGACATGAACAAGCCTATGGATACTGCCTGACATGAACTAGTCCCTATGGATGCTGCCTGACATGAACAAGCCTATGGATGCTGCCTGACATGAACTAGCCCCTATGGATGCTGCCTGACATGAACAAGCCTATGGATGCTACCTGACATGAACAAGCCTATGGATGCTGCCTGACATGCTGTGATTTTCAGCATGTATTGTCAAATTTTGTCTGGTCTCTGAGTGTTTACTGCAGAAGGAAACTATTTGACCTATAGCATCTAAAACAGTTGTAGATGACAGCCTAATAGAATTACTGCTAGACTATTAATCCAGAAACCCAAGTAATGTTCTGGGCACCTGGGTTTAAATCCTGCTGCAGCAGATGGTGGAATTTGAATTCAAAAATAATCTGGAATTAAAAACCTCATGTTGTCCATGAAACTGTTGCTGACTGTAAGGATAAACCCACCTGGTTTCACTAATGTCCTATAGGAAAGGAAATTTACCTTGGACTGGATTACATGTGACTCCAGACCCCAGAAATATTATTTACTCTTAACTGCCCTCTGGCAATTAGAGGTGGACAATAAATGCTGGCCTAGTCAGTGACCCCCACATCTAGTGAATGAAAAAGAAGCTTTAAGAAAGAAACATCCAGTTAATCCCACTCTTCTTTTCGTATGGCCACACTAATGTTCCTTTACAACTGACAATAAGTAGGACTTCACACTCTTAATAACCAAAATTCTCTCAATTTTTCTTTCTTCACTAGTGTGGAAAGTGAATGTAAAGTTGTGTTGTAGGAGTGTGTATGTTGAAGGTTTGATAAGCCTATTTTTTAAATGAATTAATTGTTAATTTTTCAGGGATGGCAGAAGGGGTGGAGCTCCTGGAAATCCTGCACCATACCTGGTATCGTTTCTTACATTTCATTTTCTACTTGGCTGGGAAATTAACACATTGAATCAAAAACTTTAGCATACGCATATAAAAATTATGAAAGGTTGCCAAATTTTACTTCTATCAGAATAAAAAGGCTTTCACACAAAATTAATGTTGAACAGAACAAAACTGACAATAAACATAAGGCCCAGAATCCACAATTTGTACAAACACAGAGTGGACAAGCACAGACTGGACAAATGTGGGAAACACAATTAAAATCACACCAGAAACAAAATGAAGTGCGACATTTTCTTACCTGATTGGGTTTCTGCTGCTCAGTTCTCTCGAGTTTAATTTTGATCTCTGGTCTCGGTAAGTCACCAGCTCGGTTAGCATCCAGACGTGGGCCACCTACACATATCAAAGAGTTGGCAAGACTTGTATGTGCATGACTAAACACAAAAAAATCCCATAAAGTTCCAAACTTGTTTAGAGGACGCACACTTGACATTGTGTTTGAAGTGTCAAGTGTTTGAAGTTTAGACAACTTTCAAACTAAGGATCATTCTGACAGGAAAATGTTTGCAAAAACTATTTCATTGTTTATTGTTTTTAGACTTGGTTTACAAAGTTGTCAGCATTTATAATTTTCCAAGTTAATTTGCATGGTTTACTGAAAACAGTTGTAGAAACGAATTGTGTAAAAGAACCAGGAGGAAAGTCTGATTCAGTCACTTGCTGAGCTCTGGGATCTCATCAATCTGTTTCCTAAAGGACACAGATAGACTTATACAGAAGAGACAACAAAGATGGCTGCTGTGGAAATCTCACACTGAGGAATAATTCAGGCTGAAGAATGCCATCAGGAGGAACACAAGAATCTTCCTGTTGCCTTCGAGAATCTCCCGCTTGACCCTATGAGCCAACCTCCTGCTGATCATGGCCAGTCTTCAAAGGGACAATCAGACATCGCCCTGTCCCAGATCCACCCCACCCCAAGGTTCCTGTCCAATGATTTGTCATCCCATTTGCCTTCCATCTGTCCCACGGTCTCCTCCACCTCATAGTACCTCCCTCTCCACCATATTCCACAATCTCCCCTGAAACCATGGACCCTGACCCTTTGTCTAGGCCAGTGAGCAACCTGTCAATCTGATTGGATGTTGGAAAGGAAACAATATTTCAAAAATGATAGGTGATTGGTTTAGCCTCCCAGTCTGAAAGGGTTCCCCAATTATAATCCACTTCCTGCATCCTAACCCCCTCACCTCTTCCCCAGAAACATTACAACCAAAGTTTCACAAGAGTTTAGTTTGAGAGTTTACAAAGTGTTAATCACAGATTTCTCTGCAGTTCTGCCTCAGTGCGAGGTTCCCACACTAACTGGCCCCTTCAGTGCCAGGCAGGACAGACTGGTCCTGCATGTCTCTGTCCAATAGAAACCCAGATTCATAGTGAGCCAACTGACAACTGCTATTTGCATTTTACCAAAATTATGCTAATTCAATTTGATGCTCAATCTCGTAGGAGCCTTGGCTGCAGCGCATTTCTAAATGTGTCACCTACTGAGAGCCTATATGCAGGTAAAAAACAATTCCAAGCCAGAGGTTTGTATATGTAACTGAAGAAGGAAATTGATCAAGAAGAGAATTGTGAATATAAATTATGTAAAAAGAGGGCCTCAGTAAACACCTGGCATTGGAATGAAGGTAAAGATGTCAATCATCAGACACGAGAAATGATGACAACAAAGTTAATGAAAACACATGTTCAGATAGCTGCCAGAGTCCAGCAGATCGGGCAGCATCTGCAGGGTGTGGGGAGCTGAGTTTATGTTTCGGCTCAATGACCTTTCATCAGAGCTGAAGGGAGTTGGTACCGTCTTTAAACTAATGGTAGGGAAGGGAAAGCAGGAAAAACGTAAGAGAAGCTGTTTCACAGGGAAAAAGCCAGGAGGGAATGAAACACTAAAGGATTTCACAAAGCACTGCCAGAGAGAGTGGTATTGGATATAGTGAAGAAACACTTTCTCAACGACTCTTCCGCACATCCTACTGCCTGGAAATACCAGTTTCTCTATCACTGAGGCATCTGTCCCAAAGATTCTGTTTTCCCCACCAGTCCTACAGAGACATCTTCCTTTTCCAGTAACTGATCATTCCTGCCCAGTATGGTCAGTAGGGTCCTGTTTTTCCTCAATTCTCACACCACCAATCTCAAAGAATCAGCATTGATGTGGTGCAATCACCAAACATGTCACTCTCTCTGTTCAGCATTTCACAGAGACCAGTCTTTCCTCCACACCCCTGTCCACTCCTTAGTCAGCTTTAACACTCCCTCCCTTCCCTATCACACCTTTTTGTGCAAACACAGGAGATGCACTCCCTGCTCGCCCTCAGTGCTCAGTGGTCTGGCTGTGTTTCCTTCAATCTCTGATTACCTCTCTGCATTCACTGCTCACAATGCCATCTTCTCTACACTGGGGAGACCAGACATGGCTGCAGAAACTGCTTTGCTCCGAATGTGAGCTTGGCATTTTAATTCTTCACTTTGTTCCCGAACCTTTCTGTCACAGTCTGGTGCAATGTTCCAGTGAAACACAAGGAATAAGACTCAACGTTCTACACCCAACATCAAGCTCAAAACATTTGGTCAGACCCTTGACCTTCATCTTGCTGTACACGGTTGCTCTTTCTTCCTTATTATTCCACAGGGTCGGTCTTTTTCCAGTTTCTTTCTTGATCAGACCATGTTGTAATCGGGGCCACTGCCACAAGCTCAGATACACTAACTATTTTCACAATGGTGCTGTGAATTGGTCTAATGGTTTATTACAAGACTGGAAAATGCTGCAAAGAGAGGTAAAGTATTCAGCGTCATCTCAGTGAGACGCTGGGAACCTGATTGGCCATTGGCATCACTGGAAACAATGTGGGTGGGGGAGAAGTGGGAACAGGCTGTTGAGTTGGGTGATCAGCCATGATCCTAATGAATGGCAGTGGGGGTTCAAAGTGCTGAATTACCTTGGCTAACAATTTCAACTCCCCCTCCCATTCCACCAAGATCATGCAAATCCTGGGACTCCTCCACCACCAAATCCAAGCCACCTGACACCTGGAGGAAGACGGCCTCATCTTCCACCTTGGGACCCTCCAACCACACGGCATCAACATCGACTTCATCAGTTTTCTTTTTTCCCTTCCCCCCACCTCTTCCCAGATCCAACCCTCCAACTCCAACCCAGATCCACCACCCTCTTGAACTGTCCTACCTGTCCATCTTCCTTTCCACCTATCCACTCCATCCTTCTCTCTGACCTATCACCATCACTCCCCACCTGTATCTACCTATCGCCACCCTCTTATTTGTCTGTCTGCCTCATCCCCCTCATTCCTGATGAAGGGCTTATGCTCGAAATGTCAACTCTCCTGCTCCTCGGATGCTGCCTGACCTGCTGCGCTTTTCCAGCACCACAATCTTTGACTCTGACTCTCCAGCACCTGCAGTCCTCACTTTCTCCTATTTTCAGTGTACCTATGCATGAGGGACACGTGATTCCAATATATTTGTGAAAATGGAGATCAGGTATGAACCTGCTCAAACTCACCTGTCGAGCTCCCAGCACTCAGTGCACTCGTCATGCTGACACTGTCATCCAACCACGTGCTGTAGGTGAACGAGTCCCTTTTATGAGGTGTTCCGACTGAAGAAAGGCTGTCCTGTTTACACAAACAAACACTGGGGATTGATCCATGTTCAGCTAACCAGAATCTGTGAAGAACAAATGCTCAGGGTGGGAGGAACTGAGGAATAGATTAATCATTTACAGATAGACAAAGCAAAATTCTCTACATGCCAGGATTCCTTCGGGAATGGGATGGGGGTTATGCAGTGCAAGTTTACAGCTAAACTGAACTCTTTATTCGAGTTTGACAGATTCAAGTTGAACCAAGTTTTATTGGGGAATAGGGGATCACATCCGAACAACAGATTACAAATTCAAATGTTTTGACAAATACACTAACTCAGACACAAAAACTGGAGGAGGCCCTTCAGCCCCATGAACTTGCTCCACCATTCAATAAGATCATGGCTAATCATCAAGCTCAATTTGGGCAGCACGATGGCTCAATGGTTAGTACTGCTGCCTCACAGTGCTGGGGAACTAGGTTTGATTCCTGCTTTGGGTGCAGGAATTGTGCCTGTGTGGAGTTTGCACAATCTCCACGTGTCTGCGTGGGTTTCCTCCAGGTGCTCCGGTTTCCTCCCACAGTCCAAAGGTGCAGGTTAAGTGAATTGGCCATTCTAAATTGCTCATAGTGTCCATCGATGTGTGGGCTAGGTGGGTTAGCCATGGGAAATATGGGGTTTCGGGTATAGGGTGGAGGGGTTGAGTCTGGGTACAATGCCCTTTGGAGAGCCAGGGTGGACTTGATAAGCTAAATGGCCTCTTTCTACACTGTAGGGATTCTATAATTCCACTTTCCCAAATTTTATAATGTATGAAAATCTATGGATCTCCATCTTAGAAATACTCTACACACTCTTCCAAAACCTTGTAACTATTTTCCACTTTTCAATGAGACCAATTCTCATTCTTAGGAGCCACAGAAAATATGACCCATTCCACTTGTAGGACAGTCCTCTCATCGTTAAAACACAAACTCGCCAGGTTCTACCTGACCTGCTGAATATTTCTCAAGTGTACTTTTATTTCTCTGAAAGGAATCAGTTAATACAAAGGGCACAAGCTCAAAGTAAGTAATCACTTTAACAGGAGATGACCTCAATGACTACTTCCAAGTGACAGTCCTTCCAATCACTGTGATACAGCTAGTATTCACCTGTCTAAATAAATCCCCCAGTCCTTCTACCCCACCAATCTCCAGATACCTCTGCCATGTCCACCACCCACAGTCAGATCCCACCACCAGAGATATATTTCCCTCCCTACTCCCTACCCCTTTCAGCATTCTGCAGAGACCATTCCCTCCGTGACTCGCTTGTTAGATCCACACATCACACCACCCCGCCCCCTACCAACCCACCTTCCATTCCCAGCACCTTCCCTTGCCACTGCAAGAAGTGTAAGACCTGCTCCCACACCTCTCCCCTCACCTCTATACAAGGCCCCAAATGATCCTTCCACATCTGAAAGAGATTTTGCTGCACATCCAAACACCTTACCTATTGTATCCATTGCTCTTGATGTGGTCTCCTCTGCATCAGGGAGACAGGATGCCAACGTGTGGAATCTCTAGTACAGGTGCACCAAACAACCTCATTGCTTTGTGACCAACCACTTCAACTCCCCCTCCCACTCCGCCAAGGGCATGCAAGTCCTGGGTCTCCTATACTGCCAAACTCTAGCTACTCGACACCTGGAGGAAGAGCGCCTCATCTTCCGCCTTGGGACCTTCCAACTACATGGGACCAATGTTGATTTCACCAGTTTTCCCATCTCCCCTACCCCACCTTATCCCAGGTCTAACCCTCCAACTCAACACTACCCCCTTCAGCTGTCCTATCTGTCCATCTTCCTTCCCACCTATCCACCCCACCCTCCTCTCCGACCTATCACCATCACTCCCACCTTCATCGACCTATCGCTTTCCCAGCTACCCTCCCGGAGCCCCACCACCCCTCCCATTTATCTCTCAGCTTACACCTGAGACGTTGACTCTCCTGCTCCTTGGATGCCGCCTGACTGGCTGTGCTTTTCCAGCACCACACTTTTTGACTCTGATCTCCATTATCTGCAAATAAACCAGATCCCCACTCAGCTGTCAGACAGCATCCCACAGGGTTTAATTCCTAAATCTCTTTCAGATGGATGGCTCGTTTGAACACAAGATACAGTAAGTTGTGGTAACACCTCAATATTTCATGGAATAAGGTTTATTGATGTTTGTCATAATCTGATTAGCTCTATGACTGAAACAAGTTCAGCCAGGTGGACCTCCTAGAAAACGAGTTCCATGATTGGGGCTGTTAATCTGGTCCAATCAGGGAGCCCTGGCTGACAGATATAAACAGGAGTGTCTCCCCCTCCAACGCTATTTTGATTTAGTCCCTGCCCTCCCCTTCACTGCTTGATCACACAGCATTGCCCTTTGATGTGAAGGGCACTGCTTGTCACAGGCCACTCGGGTGTTTTCCTATTTAAAAAAAAATAAACAGGGGATTCCAAAAAAATATAACCAGGAGATTAGAATCTTAAAAAAAATAAACAGGAGTGTCTCCCCCTCCAACTCTATTTTGATTTAATCCCTGCCCTCCCCTTCACTGTCTGATCACACAGCCTTGCCCTCTGAGAAGGGTACTGCTTGTCACTCAGGTGTTTCCTTTCTTCCAACAAAGAACTCACAAATGTCAGAGGTCCTGTTCACTCCGGAGCTGACTCTGAGGGAGTTGGATCAGTGTCAGGTTCTCACTGTGTCTAAATAAAGAGTGACTTGGTGACAGGACACCTGCCTCTGTGGAGTTATTCCACTTAGTGTCATCAGTTAACAAAGAAATATCGTGTGTCCCTGGAGGTAGTTTAGTGACATAAGCCAAATTTTGTTCTGACTCAGTTCAACATCACCTCTAAACTTGCTTTGGGGAGAAACTTACATTCTGTCATTAGCATCCATGTAAAGATAGCATTACAGTGAACAGCTGCTACATAACCAGAATACATTTCCCCGAATTGTTGCTGTTATCGGCACATTTCGATGGAAGTACTGAACACAGCTTTATAAACTCCCAACCTGCTCAATCTGCTTCCCAGCCCTACACTGACATCGACTCTTTATAAATGTCACACAGTTATAGGTTTCAGTCGCCTGGGATTCTCTTTCAAACATTTTGACTTTTAACCAAAACCTTTATGGAAATAAGAATATCTTGAATTTAATTGGATGGGCAGTTAGTTTCTAAGAAAATTTCACGACACCAGCCAATAAAATTACTGCTAAAGAGAGTTTCACTTTAAAACCTATGACAGTGAAAAAGAATGGTCAATAACAACTCCTGCATTGAATTGCTGGGTACTGTGTTTGAGGTGGCTTCATATCTGATAGACACTGGCCAGGAAGCTAATGGCTGTGTTTTACATGATGAAGCGTTAAAACTCATGTCTGAGATGGTGTTTAGCCAGGTTCTCATTAGCTCACGCAGTTAGAGCTGGAGTGTGTGAGGGGAGGATTCGAGGTTATTTGGTCAGGTTCTGCTGAGATGGTTGATCTCCATTAGGGAGTTGTAAGGATGGTTTGACTCTCACAATGGGCAGTACATTTAAGAGAGAGATAAATTTCTAGATTTTAAGGCATCAAGAGATGTGGGGAGGAAGCAGGAATATGGCATCGAAATAGTTATCAGCCATGATCCTACTGAATGGTGAAGTTGGGCTGAAGGGCTGCTATCTATATTCCAAAGGGGCAAAACCAGTGTCCCTGATTACCAGTGATTACTGAGGGAAGGTGTATTCCTCCAGCAGTAATGTGGAACGGCAGTGAGCTCAATATGGTGCCTTCTGTGTAGACCCCAACATTCATGACATTCAAACATGTCGAGTGATCCTCTGGGAAGAATAGAGGCAGGATGTGAATTCGGGGGATATCACATTCCACCATGAAGCTTTGGCAAAACTGAATGAGTGAGGAGGAAACTGGGACAGAACAAATGCCAGTTAGTCATAGTTGGAGAGCAGTGACTTGAGTTTAACCAATTGGGTGAACCCAGACCAAGGCGGTATTGTTTAGTGTTTTCAGTTACCATTCCAGTATCGTAGTCTTCGAGAACTTCATTCTCCTCCACAACGCTGGCAAAGCTGCTGGCATTCGAAGATGATCGCGAGAGATCCTGACCATCATTTAAAACTTTCTGATTTGTTACGGCTCTAAAAGTGAAGGAAACAAACAGTCACCTTCTAGTTGGTTACTTTTCATTAATACGTATTTAATGAACAAACCTATTTTTCTGGAGAATCCATTTCTGTTAATGAAGTTTAAAGTGTACATGTTCTATTTTATGATTTCTCAATTGCTATAAAATTAAAATAAGTTCTGCTACATGTATTCACAACCTTCACATGCATTACACCCATTACAACCAATGTGACCCAGAGAACAGTTCACCAGCACTGAGCTGGCACTGGGCCAGAATTCACTGCTCCAGTTACAAAAGCAAATTCAATGTGAAATCAGATTCTGCAAATAAACTAAAGAGAGAGGGAAAGGAAGATTGGATTGAGCGAAAATAAAAGAAAGACAGAATGATAATGTGAAAAATAATAATAAAGGATTAACAAATGTTAACTTATACTGGGACAAATCCTATCTTCTATAGAAAGTTTATTTCAAAGCTAGTACAAAAGACAGGAACTTCACACAGTCCAATACGTTGACAATAGTCCATAAAACTATAAGACATAGATAGGAGCAATGCAGGCCATTCAGCCAATTAAGTGTGTTTCATCATCCAACGAGATCATGGCTGATCTGCTAATCCTCAACTTCACTTACTGCCTTTTCCTCATGAGCTTGACTTCCCCGTTACTGGTTCATCCATCTACTTACATAGAACATAGAGCGTAAAGCACAGTACAGGCCCTTCAGCCCTCAATGTTGCGCCAACCTGTGGAAATAATCTGATGCCCATCTAACCTACACTGTTCCATTATTATCCATATGTATGTCCAATGCCCATTTAAATGCCCTTAACATCGACGAGTCTACTACTGTTGTAGGCAGGCTGTTCCATTCCCGTACTACTCTCTGTGAAGAAACTCCCCCTAATATCTGTCCTAAATCTATCACCCCACAATTTAAAGCTAGATCTCGTGTTAGCCATCACTATCTGAGGAAAAAGGCTCTCACTGTCAACCCTAGATAACCCTCTGATTATCTTATACATCTCAATTAAGTCACCTCTCAACCTTCTTCACTCCAACGAAAACAGCCTTTCCTCGTAAGACCTTCCCTCTTACCAGGCAACATCCTAGTAAATCTCCTCTGAACCCTTTCCAATGTTGCAACATCCTTCCTACAATGCCTACCAGAACTACACGCAATACTCCAGGTGCAGCCTTACCAGTGTCTTGTACAGCTGTAGCATGACCTCGTGGCTCTGAAATTCAATGCCCCTACTGATAAACGCCAACACACCATATGCCTTCTTAACAATCCCATCAACCTTGTTGGCAACTTTCAGTGAACTACCTCACATGTTTCCACATTAAACTCCATTTGCCACTTCTCAGCCCAGCTCTGCATCTTCTCATGTCCCACTGTAACCCACAACATCCTTTGGCACTATCCACAAATTTACTAACCCATCCTTCTATGCTCACATCCAGATCATTTATAAAAATGACAAACAGCAGTGGCCCCAAAACAGATCCTAGTGGCACACCACTGGTAACTGAATATTTCCCATCAACCACCACTCTTTGTCTTCTTTCAGCTAGCCAATTTCTGATCCAAACCGCTAAATCACCTTCAATCCCTAAACTCTGTATTTTATGTAATAAACTACTGTGTGGAACCTTATCAAATGCATTCAATTTCTGCTTTCAATAGACTTAATGACCTAGCCTCAACATCCCTTTGTGGTAAAGAATTCATCCCCTTCACTACATTCAGACAAAAAAAATTCCTCACCTTTGTTTTAAATGGGTGACCCTTTACTCGGAGATGATGCCCTCTGGTCCTAGATTGCCCCTACAAGGGGAAACCTCCTTTCTGCATTTACCCTGTCAAGCCCACCATGTAAGTTTCAACAAAGTCACCGCACATTCTTATAAACCACAATGAGTACAGGCCCAACCTCCTCAACCTCTCCTCATAAACAATCCCTCCATAACAAGGAAAGGTAATGAACATTCTCTGGACTACCTCCAGGGCCAGTATATCTTTCCTACAGTAAAGGAACCAAAGTTGTTCACAGTATTCCAGCTGTGATCTCACAATTATCTTGTATAGTTTGGCAAGAGCTCCCTACTTTTCAAATCCAATCCATTTGAAATAAAGGCCAAAAGTCCGTTTGTTTTCCTATTGCCTGTGTTTTGTGATTCATATACAAGGGTTCCCAAAAATCCCTCTGTGCTGCAGCTTTCTGCAGTCTTTCTCCATTTAATTAATATTCAGTTCCTCGATTCTAAAAACAGTAAACACACTAGGGGTCCTTTCTTTAATAAAAGTTAGAGGTGATCTGACACAGGTCTCTACAAGTATCAAGTGAATATGAAGACATGAAGTACGATATGAAGATAGGATAGTGAAGAAGGTGTTTGGTATGCATTCCTTTATTGGTCAGTACATTGAGTGTACGTTGGGAGGTCATGTTGCAGCTGTACAGCTTAGGCCACTTTTGAAATATTGCGTGCACTTCTGCTGTCCCTCCTGTCAGAAGGATGTTGTGAAACTTGAAAGGGTTCAGAAAGGATAACTAGACAAAGTCTTTTCCCTGGCATCGGGGAGTCCAGAACTAGAGGGCATAGGTTTAGGGTGAGAGGGGTAAGATATAAAAAGGACCTAAGGGGCAACTTTTTCACACAGAGGGTGGTACATGTATGGAATGAGCTGCCAGAGGATGTGGTGGAGGCTGGTACAATTACAGCATTTAAAAGGCATCTGGATGGGTATATGAATAAGAAGGATTTAGAGCGATATGGGCTGGGTGCTGGCAAATGGGACTAGATTAGGTTGAGATATCTGGTCGGCATGGACAAGTTGGACCAAAGGGCCTGTTTCCGTACTGTACATCTCTATGACTCTAAGTGGATCAATAGGGTGGCTAAATAGGGCGACACAGTGGCACAGTGGTTAGCACTGCTGCCTCACAGCGCCAGAGACCCGGGTTCAATTCCCGACTCAGGCGACTGACTGTGTGGAGTTTGCATGTTCTCCCCGTGTCTGCGTGGGTTTCCTCCGGGTGCTCCGGTTTCCTCCCACAGTCCAAAGATGTGCGGGTCAGGTGAATTGGCCATGCTAATTGCCCATAGTGTTAGGTAAGGGGTAAATGTAGGGGTATGGGTGGGTTGCGCTTCGGCGGGTCGGTGTGGACTTGTTGGGCCAAAGGGCCTGTTTTCACACTGTAAGTAATCTAATCTAATCTAAACAGTAGAAGACGTTTATTTGGGGAGGGGTGTGCTTATCCAAACCTGTGTGTTTCAAATTTAAGATAGTCACTGATAAAACCACTAAGGAAATGAGGAAGGATCTTCTTTATGAAGGCAGTGTTTAAAATGTGCTCTCACTTGGAGTAATTGAGGAAATCATAAAGATCCATTGATGAGGTAATTGGATCAGTACAGGCTTGAAGGGCTGAATGGCCTACTCCTGCTCCTATTTTCTATGTTTGACAGCGATTGAACTTCTTTTACCTCTAAGTCAAGAATAATGCTTTCAGAACAAGCCTAATGTCCTTGTCATCTTCCAATGCAGCACTGAGATTTGTCAATGGCAAGAAGATTCTGGAATTACTGAGTGGGTCTGTGTGAGCCAAAGTCACCTGGACATACCTATTCTTGGTGGTAGGTATCTCTGGAGAACTCTGATTGGATGAATTATCAGACTTTGGTTCCTGTGAGACGTGCCCACTGTCTGGGGTTTTCTGGGTACTTGACGTGCTCTCTCTGTGGAAATCAAAGAACATGAAAAACTGAATATTTAAAAGCAAATTTACTGCAAGAATTAATTCAGTAATCAAAATTTTATCTCAAGGATTACAATGCCATTCAAATTCAGTCAGGGAGCAGTCTGAAATGTCTATAGTAGAGTCGTAGAGATATACAGCATGGAAACAGACCTTTCGGTCCAAATTATCCATGCTGACCAAACATCTCAGTCTCATTTGCCAGCATTTGGCCCATATCCCTCCAAACTCTTCCTATTCATATACCCATCCAGATGCTCTTAAATGTTGTAATTGTACCAGCCTCCACCACTTCCTCTGGCAGCTCATTCCATACACACACCACCCTCTGCATGAACAATTTGCTCCTCAGCTCCTATTTAATGCTTTCCCTCTCACCTTAAACCTATTGCTGTAGTTTTCAACTCCCCTATCCTGGGGAAAAGACCTTGTCTATTTACCCTCTCCATGTCCCTCATAATTTTATAAACCTTTATAAGATCACTCCTCAGCCTCCGACACTCCAGGGAAAACAGCCCCAGCCTGTTCAGCCTCTCCCTATAGCTCAAGCCCTCGAACCCTGGCAACATCCTTGTAAATATTTTCTGAACCCTTTCATGTTTCATAACATCCTATAGAAAGGAGATTAGAATTGCACACAATATTCCAAAAGAGACATCACCAATGTCTTGTGCAGCTACAACATGACTTCCCAACTCCTGTACTCAATATTATGACCAATGAAGGCAAATATACAAAACACCTTCTTCACCACCTTCTTTTCTAAGTGATGATCTTAAATGTACGTTCTTCAATTATCCACTCACTAAACTAGGCTAATAGTTTTCCAGGAAAACAGAACTGCATTTTTATAGCACACTTCATGATTTCAGGATAGCCTGAAGCAGTTTGCAGACACTGAAATAGTTTCAAATGTTGTATGAAATCTGGGAGTTAATTTGTGTGCAGCAAGCTCCCACAAACAGCACTGTAATAACAATAGAGTGTCTGTCCTGAGGTGTTTGCTCATAGTTAGATGTTGCCTAGAACACCAGGAGATCTCCCACACTCTTCTTTAACTAGTGCCACGGTCACCCGAAAGGACAGCCAGACCGTGGCTTTGTGTGTCCTTGGAAAGAGGTACCTTTACAGTACAGCTCTGCTTCAGTGTTTAATACTGTACCCTGACATATCCATACACTGAAGCAGGAGGAGAAGTTATTTTGAGATATAGTCATCTCATTGTTAACATGTAACTCAGTATAAACATTGGTTTCCTACCTCCTATTCTGGATCCTCTCCCTAGCCTGTAGCCAACTCCAAAATGGGAGAAAAGAAAATCAGACTTCTTTTAAAATAAAAGAAAAAAGACAAAAATTGTCCACAAGGGGCATAATTAGATTAACTGAAAACCAAACACCAGAAACTAATGGAGGAGAGGGGAGGTTAAATTAAAGTTGGATGGGGATATAATGCACCCTTGAAACCCCCACCACTCATCTCCCTCCACCACCACCCTCTCCCCCCAACCCACTCAGAGTTGCAGATATGTACAGCACGGAAACAGACCCTTCGGTCCAACCTGTCCATGCCGACCAGATATCCAAACCCAATCTAGTCCCTCCTGCCAGCACCTGGCCCATATCCCTCCAAACCCTTCCTATTCATATACCCATCCAAATGCCTCTTAAATGTTGCAATTGTACCAGCCTTCACCACTTCCTCTGGCAGCTCATTCCATACACATACCACCCTCTGTGTGAAAAAGTTGCCTCTTAGGTCGTTTTATATCTTTCCCCTCTCACCCTAAACCTATACCCTCTAGTTCTGGACTCCCCGACGCAAGGGAAAAGACTTTGTTGATTTATCCTATTCATGCCCCTCGTAATTTTATAAACCTGTATAAGTTCATCTCTCAGCCTCCGACGCTCCAGGGCATACAGCCCCAGCCTGTTCAGCCTCTCCCTATAGCTCTAATCCTCCAACTCTGGCAACATCGTTGTAAATCTTTTCTGAACTCTTTGAAGTTTCACAAAGTCTTTCCGATAGGAAGGAGACCAGAATTACACACCGCTCCCAGAAAACCTCACAGGTACCAGTGGAAAAGCTCAACTGGTTTTTATACGTCAATGTTCAACTCTTCCTTTTTCTCATATGCATAAATTCTCTTACATAAAACTCAGCTTTTCTTTTTCCCATCGCCAAATCACCAGTGGTTTATTTTTCATCTATGAAGCACCACCAATAAATCACTCGTGTTCCAATGAATCATTTGTGTGTGAAGTCTGTTCAAGGCAGTGCAGATGGTGAAAGGTGAGGGACAGGTAGGGAGTGCAGAACTCAGCTCAGTGTTAAACTCCATTGAGCATCAGTTGCTCCTAATGACCACTGAAGCTGTCCCGGATTACCCTGCGAGGGACCTGCATGTCTAACATTGTCACTGGAGTGTTAATCCTGAGCAAGGGCTCATGACTCAGGGAACTCAATATCATAACCTTTCAATTCAGAGGTGAGTATGATATCCCTGAGTCGGGATTAGCAGACTCCATGATATCCCTGAGTCGGGATTAGCAGACTCTCCATGATATCACTGAGTCGGGATTAGCAGACTCTCCATGATATCCCTGAGTCGGGATTAGCAGATTCTCCATGACGTTGAATGAATGGAGCTTCTCAAGCTCGAGTAAAAGACCATGAGGATTTTCAGATTCTCCTCAGGAAACCTCTCCTGCCCTTGGCCCATGGCCATATTGCTGACAGCTCCTTGACAGATTATTCCTGTATCCTTTCAATGACCTTGTCATGTTCCTTAAAGCAGGACACAACATAACCAGAGGTTTTTAAGTGGTATAACATCACTGTTGTGTTCTTTATGCCCATTTTATAAAGCCTAAGATCTCTTTGCTTTTTTAAAGAAAAATTGATCAACTTGTCCTTCCCTTTTACACAGTTCAGCCGTAAGCATTACATCCTTCTGTGAACCATTTAAGATTTTGACCAGTTAGCTTACGCTTTATTTTATTCTCCCTCTCAAGACCAGCCCGTCTCATTAAACCATCACCACACATTAAACCATCACCTCACATTAAATGTTATCCAATATCTGTTTAGTCTCTTAACCCCTTTCTGTTCTCTTCTATGAAGGCTGATGTAGGGTATAGATTTACAGAGCTGAAAAATGTGTTGCTGGAAAAGCGCAGCAGGTCAGGCAGCATCCAAGGAGCAGAAGAATCGATGTTTCGGGCATAAGCCCTTCTTCAGGAATCACAGTAGGTTACCTACTGCGAATCCTCTCGCAAGGATGCCTTCCTTGAAGAAGCTCTCTTCCTCCCTCTACATTCCTGAAGAAGGGCTTATACCCGAAACGTCGATTCTCCTGCTCCTTGGATGCTGCCTGACCTGCCGCGCTTTTCCAGCAACACATTTTCAGCTCTGATCTCCAGCATCTGCAGTCCTCACTTTCTCCTATAGATTTACAGAGCCAACAGTAGCCCCAAATTGTGACACAAATATTCTCTGTGTGCACCATCAACAATTTTGACTTTCATTATTGTTGTGTTTTCCTTCTTTAAGAAATTCTGTATCGAAACTGTGAAGATTTGAAAACTACTGATAGTTTTACATCAATGAAGGAGAGACCCACTGTTATGAGACTCAGAAAAGAAGTAAAATAAAGGATTTAAAGTAAGAAAGGAATTCGTAGCAGGATTTGGAGGAATTCACAACTGGCTAAATCCAGAAAATCAGAACCAGAATAATTATTTTGAATTTAGGTAAAATGTTATATTAAGGAAGTGGTCTTATTGTCATGAAGAACATAGATAGAGAAAGTCATTCAGTTCTTCCACCTGGACAGCATGTGACATCCCCTCCCTACCAAATAGTATCCAGTAATTCCCTAAGTGACTGGAGAATTGTAATCTCAACTAATCTAATCAAACTCTACTTCAAATGCACACTGTGTATGTGAGGAGCTAATTTTAAAATTTGCTTTTTTTTTAACCAGCGTGATGGCTTCCTGACAATTTTAAGTTCACCTTTCCCACATCACTTCTCAAAGATTTCTTCTGAAATCACTCCCTTCACCAGGTTGAAAAGGTTTATTGATGTGAGCTCATTGCTGTCAATATCTAATAGTTGATGAAACAGTAGGTTTCTTTGGCCATCAGAATTATTTAACAAAAGATGCATTTCACAATTAGTCTGTTGTTTTTCAAATCACCAAACAGAAAAGGCAAGAGAGGATTTCAAAGTCTCTGTGATAACTGGAGCAAAATGAAATGATCAGGATTCTCCTGGTGCTGAACAATTCCACTCGAGTTCCCATGACAGGCGGGTGGCCTGCAGTTTTACTGTAGCCAGAAACTTGGATAATGTAACATATTTCTTCATTCAACACTATTGCTTTCAACATGAACTGGACTTGATCCAGCAGCCTCATTAAATAACACAGCTTTCCTGTAAAAATGTCCATTTGTTAGAAATACACCATGTGATCATGAAAATTGGGTTGAAATATATCCCACCCATCACTTGGACCTGATCTTGACCTGATGATGTGATTATCTGAGTTGCTTTCTGCACCAAAATCAATAAAGATCTGTGAAAAACATATTAAAAATTCCCTTTAATGCTACAGAATATTAAAAAAAGCATTCTGGACTACCCACCCCCAATAAAATCTCTGCATTCCTCTGGTACAAGCCCGCATGTGCCTCCTGCATTTACATTCAGTATCAGCAGACCATGTAATCAGTGTCACCTCTGTGCATTTTCCAACTCATCAACACCCACCAACAGTGCTCTGCTCTCCTGGTTTACATTTCTGACGTGGAGGTGCCAGTGTTGAACTGGGGTGAACAAAATTTACATTCGTCACAATGGACTGAATAATGTTCTTCTGCCCAGTAATAATACTATGACTCTGTCAACATCTCGGAGAGATTATGGTTCAGGTCACCTTTCAGTCTGAGGTGTTCATCAAAGCCATAACATTACACTTTTATGAAAGTGGTTTAATGGAAACAATGGTGCAATGGTTTTCCCAGTAAAAGTGTACTGCAGCAAAACAGCAAATACTGACTCGCACCTTCTCTCCACCACCTCTTGGATGTTCTCTATTCCGATGGCACTGCTGCGGCGGGAGCTGAAAGGTCCGGATTTCTTCCTCGTTGGGCTTTTCCCCGGAATAATCAATGACTGTGAAAATATATTTAGTGTCATACACCCAACAGAAAATACATGCAACAGGCCTCATATTATAATACATGTTGCATAATGGACCATTTCAGCATACATTGATTTGCATGCAGTTATATTTCAAAATCAATAGATGTGCTAAAAAAAATCACATTTATTTATGGGAATTTTCTGTGCACAAAGGTTGCTCAGGTGGATTGTTTAGTGACATTGCAAAAATGGAACCTTTACCATGACAGGTCTCTCACCAATGCAGAAACATTTTGATTACAGTGAGTTTACATTGGGCAAACAAGCTGGGACTAGAGAATTAATAACATCCGGATAAGGGAACAAACAATTATGCATTTGCTTGATGTTCATGTCGCCGTTATTTAATAGAGCTTCTAATTTAATTAAAATATCCAAATACTTGAAGTGTTTGTTTGATCTTACTGGAAGAGGGATTTCCCAGCTCATTGCTTTACTATGGAGTTTCCAACACTGGTTAAGTAACAGGGAACATCTATTTATTTAAAGTATTTAATTCTTTTGTGACTGTTAATCCTTAAAATTCTTTTGGGGTTTTGGTGGAAAATATTAATTATTCATTTTGCTTTTTAATCATTCCATTTCCAACTAATATCCTTGGCCTTTTATCAGCTCTTTAGCTCTGGCCTTGTCCTGATGTTGAACTTCATTTAGTAATTGAACAAAAGACAAAGATCTTTCCCAGGACTCTCCTCAGTGTCATTCTCAGGCAGGATGCAGGGCTCCACCTGAAAGGTGCTGATTTCAATGTTGCTCCGGGAGAATGAAGGTGGATTTTAGTCTATGCAACAAGCAAGGATCCTTTCTCGTTTCTTACCCTCTCCCACTACCACCATTCCATTCCTACTATTTGGCCTCCACCAGAGTTTCAAATGCATCACAGATGTTGGGCATGAAATTGGCTGCTGTCTCATCACTTAGAACTAACATTGAGAGGAGCAAATTTGGCCCCACTGAGAACCTAAGGGTCAAAACCAGCTTTTTATTCCAAAGAAAGGCAAGACCAGGTTCCATAGGAGTTTGTGCCAAATGTCTATAACTCATAACATGAATCAACAAGTCAGAATTTGCTGCTTATAATTTCATGGACATTCACTCATGTTATGTTGAGGAATTAGAGCCCATGTGAAATTATCTTGAGAAAATGTCAATGCATGTCCGCTCCTTAGCGAAGCATCTTTATGTCCATGTTTGCAGAACTGTTGAGTCCCACTGTATTTGCTCTTTTGAACCAAGGAACATGTTTCCATGCTCCTCAGGACAAGTCTGTTTGACATTAAATGAGGTTGAGTTAAGAATGGAAAAGGCTGAGCACTAGTTGTCATGCCTTCTGTGCACTTAGTTCCATCAAGATGTGTGAAAATCAGAGGAACACCAACAGATTTTAAACAAGTTAATGTAACACCATCTCTGAAACTATTTGTAAACACATTTAACAGTTACATCAATAACTTAACTATTACACATGTGACATCAAAATAAAACAATATCTGTAGTTCTTACAAATAAATAAAATTCAACTTCATCCTTTTGTTACAGGAGAGATCTCTCTCCATTTTTCACCTGACATGTTTCCAAAAAATTATAAATAATCTGTGCTATAACCAACATGATTTCCTCCCCATCCCCCCCGTCCCACCAAAAGGCATTCCCCCCAACCATCACCCATGTCCCACTCTCTCACCACTACCCCACCCCCACCACCACCCTACCCATGATCCCCCCAAACGACCAAGCCCCAGATCTGGCTCAGGCAAAAGCCAACAAGTATTAAAGGTTCAAGAATACTTTGATACTTTCACTTGTGTTTATTTCCTGGTATCTAACAAGTTAATTAGTTTAGAAAAGAGAAGCTTTTCCTCCATTCTGAGAATTTGCTGCTGCCCATTCTATTCCAAAACTGATGGCCCCTCTGTATTCCTGCAGCCAAATCCTACCGTCCTAACTTTGCAATATTAGGTAGCTTTTGGTAACCTTCCAAACATCCCTCATGGTTAAAGTTCTCATCTAAAACATAGTTGTTTCATTAGTAGGAGACTGTCTCTAGTACTTTGTATTCCAGCAGGTTGCAATTCATTTGTCAATACCTCGGCCATCCTGAAGGCTTTTTGCTGGGGTTTGGTAGTGTGCAGTTTGGGAAAAAAATCTCCTTAAATAGGTTTTTAGCACAGCCCATGGTATTAATTGAACATTCATTTTGAATTAATGTTCCTTTAATTCATGATTTGGTTCTTACTATTCAAGAGTGTAGTGCTGGAAAACTACAGCAAGTCAGGCAGCATCCGAGGAACAGGAAAATCGATGTTTCAGGCAGGAGCTCTTCATCAAGAATGAGGCTGGAAGCCTCGAACTTGGTGAGATAAATGGGAAGAGGGTGGGGTGAGGCTGGGGAAAAGTAGCAAAGATTACAATAGGTGAATGGGGGTGGGGATGGAGGTGATAGGTCAGAGAGGAGGGTGGAGTGAATAGATGGGAAAGAAGATTGACAGGAGGGATAGGTCATGAGGACAGTGCTGAACTGGAAGGTTAGAACTGGTGTAAGTTGGAGGGAGGAGAAATGAGGAAACTGGTGAATTCCACATTGATGCCCTCAGGTTGAAGTGTTCCGAGGTGGAAGATGAGGGAGGTGAGGGAGCGGCGGTGGAGGAGGCCCAGGACCTGCATGTCCTTGGCAGAGTGGGAGGCGGAGTTGAAGTGTTTGGCCACAGGGCGGTGTGATTGGTTGGTGCGGGTGTCCCGGAGATGTTCTCTGAAGCGCTCTGTGAGTAGGTGTCCTGTCTCCCCAACGTAAAGGAGACCACATCGGGATCAACGGATACAATAAATGACGTGTGTGGATGTGCAGGTGAAACTTTGATGGATGTGGAAGGCTCCTTTGGGGCCTTGGATGGAGGTGAGGGGAGAGGTGTGGGCACAGGTTTTGCAATTCCTGCGGTGGCAGGCGAAGGTGCTAGGAGGGGAGAGTGGGTTGTTGGAGGGGTGCGTGGAGCTAACGAGAGAGTCGCAGAGGGAACAGTTTTTAACGGAAAGTGGATAGGGGTAGGGAGGGAAATATATCTCTGGTGGTGGAGTCTGCTTGTTGGTGGCGGAAATGGTGGAGGATGATGCGATATATCCAGAGGTTGGTGGGGTAGAAGGTGAGGACCAGGGGTTTTCTGTCCTTGTTGTAATTAGAGGGATGGGGTTCGAGGGCAGAGGTGCGGGAAGTGGATGAGATGCGCTGGAGGACATCAACAATCATGTTGGAGGGGCTATTTTCTTTCCCATCTATCCGCTCCACCCTCCTCTCTGACCTACCACCATTACCTCCACCTCCATCCACCTATTGTACTCTCAGTTACCTTCTCCCCGGCCACCCATGCCCCACACCCAACCCCATCATCTATCTCTCCACACCCAAGGCTTCCAGCCTCATTCCTGATGAAGGGCTTTTGCCCGAAATGTCGACTCTCCCGCTCCTCGGATGCTGCCTGACCTGCTGTGCTTTTCCAGCACTACACTCTCGACCCTATCTCCAGCATTTGCAGTCCTTGCTTTTGCTTTTCTTACTCTTCTGTTCTCCCAATCCATTCATTTCCAAGGTTTGTAACTCCTTGACTTATCACATAAGCTAACTTACTCTTTCAATGATGATTCAAATCTAGATTCCTCAGGATCCTAGCCACACAACCTCACTCCTCACATACTACAGTGGTTCTCAATGATCCAAACCTCCTCATTTTTGGACCATTTAGAGAAGAAATAAAATGCTACTTCTTTCAGTTTTTTGGAAGCAAAGTGTGGCTGTCCCTTATATCTCTAACTAACAACTGTTGTCTCTTACTTCCTGCCCGTCATTACCATTGACACTTGACTTCTCCTATTTCCTGTTTATACCCCATTTTCAATTTCCTGTTTCAATCCCCTTCTTTTCCAATTATATCTAAAGGCTTCAATAAAGCTGCTGTTAGTTGACCTGATACTGGTTGGCATTGGTTCTTTGATGGGACAATTGTTTCCTGTCTTATCTTGTTCTATGCTGCAAGTTTGGCTTTACTCATTTCTTCTTTGAAACATCTTAATTTGTCTCTCAGAATTTCTCAGCCTTGGTTATTATATGCTTCCTCCTGCTTGGATCATCTTGGAACGGAAATCAGGACTTGTTTCTTTTCCACTCCTCACAGACTTTTGCAAGTTGAAATTTAATATAATCCAACCACTACTTCTAAACATTAATGCTTTAACCCATTGGTTGAGTTTGAAATTATAGACTTGGCCCTTTACTTTCAGCAAAATATTAAACTGTTAAAAAAAGAAAGTGATGAATTATATACAAGTGAACAGTACCTACCAGTTATTTGCATACAACATGAACCAAGTATTTCAATGTTAGTAAACATTAATAATCATTGACTCAAATACAAATTAACAAATTAATAATGGATTAGTGTTTATTAATCAATGATTATTGAGTTTAGTGCTGTATTCATTATAATTAAAATGCAAACAATAAATCATTAGCTAAATAACATTTAAAAAATCAGGTCATGCAGTAATTTAAAAATCAAAGCTCATCATCCAATTTATCCAGAGGAGTGACTTTAGTTTGTAGCTGCACCAATATAGTGACAGGGTGTTAGTGACAACTCTCTATTGCTAAAGTACTCTTCACCCCCGATGGAATAATGCAGTCTGCTGAAATGGTCACCTGCTACTCCCAGTATACTTAGCCTCAAATTGACCCCTGCAACTGTCCATGTGATGAGTGATTAGCTGTGACAGCAAATCAGCTCGAGGCGCAGGTGAGATCTCAGTCCATCACCAGGAGCATGGCAATTCAGTGTCTCTATCATCTCATCTTCTGACTGGGCAGTCTACAGCCCGGAGGACTTAACATTGTGTTCTCCAATTTCAAATAACCTCCTTTCCACCCCCCGACTCCCTTCACAGCCCCTCCCTGCCACCAACCAGATGCATTCCTCCCATTGACCAATCAGGTCGTACCCTCTACCTGACTTCACCTATCCTCACTTTACCACCCTGTCCCCACCAACCCCTTTATCTGCAGCTCACCCCACACCCACTCCCAGTCCTGAAGAAGGGTTACACCCGAAACATTGCCTTCTGCATCTCCTGATGCTGCCTGACTTGCTGTGTTCTTCCAGCCTCCTGCCTATTTACTCTCTATCAATGGGCAGTCATCCTGTCACACTTCATCTGTCCAACTGTTCTTCTCTGTCTTTGGGCTCTATTTCCACCTATCGTTTACTCCTCATCACCTCTTCCAACCCTATTGTCTGCATATAAATCAACATTTCCCTAGCTACTATCAGTTCTGAGGAAGGGTAACTGGACCTAAAACATTAACTCTGATTTCTCTCCACAGATGCTATCAGATCTGCTGAGCTTTTCCAGCATTTTCTCTTTTCGTTTCTGACTTCCAGTGTCCATAGTTGTTTCAGTTTTTATCCTGTCACACTCCCTGCTATCCCATGACAGAAGTGGCCAATAAGCAGCTCACCCTTTCCTGTTGAGTGAAGAACTCTGCACAGGGGCAGAAGGGTGATGCAAAACAAGGAGAAAATAATTGACCTGGAGAGACCTTCCTGTATCTCGGGCTTGGATCACTAGTTCACCAAGCTGATATGATTGTTAAGAAGGGGTATGGTGTTTTAGCTGTTATTGGTAGAGGGATTGAGTTTCGGAGCCATGAGGTCATGCTGCAGCTGTAAAAAATTCTGGTGCGGCCGCACTTGGCGTGTTGTGTATGGTTCTGGTCATTGCATTATAGGAAGGATGTGGAAGCTTTGGAAAGGATTCAGAGGAGATTTACCAGGATGTTGCCTGCTATGGAGAGAAAGTCTTACAAGGAAAGGCTGAGGGACTTGAGGCTACTTTCGTTTGAGAGAAGGAGGTTGAGTGGTGACTTAAGTTGCGACTAAACAGGGCATTGGTTAGGCCACTGTTGGAATATTGCGTGCAATTCTGTTCTCCTTCCTATTGGAAAGATGTCATGAAACATGAAAGGGATCAGAAAAGATTTACAAGGATGTTGCCAGGGTTGGAGGATTTGAGCTATAAGGAAAGGCTGAACAGGCTGGGGCTGTTTTCCCTGGAGCATTGGATGCTGAGGGGTGACCTTATAGAGGTTTACAAAATTATGAGGAGCATAGATAGGGTAAATAGGCAAAGTCTTTTCTCTGGGGTGGGAGAGTCCAGAACTAGAGAGCATAGGTTTAGGGTGAGAAGGGCAAGATATAAAAGACACCTAAGGGGCAACTTTTTCACGCAGAGGGTGGTATGTGTATGGAATGAGCTGCCAGAGGAAGTGGTGGAGGCTGGTACAATTGCAACATTTAAAGGGCATCTGGATGGGTATATGAATAGGAAGGGTTTGGAGGGATATGGGCCAGGTGCTGACAGATGGGACTAGATTGGGGTTGGGATATCTGGTCAGCATGGATAGGTTGGACCGAAGGGTCTGTTTCAATGTTATACATCTCTATGACTCTATAATAGATACACGCAGGATGATCAGAAGGTTAGATAGGGTGGACAGTGAGAGCCTTTTTCCTCAGTCGGTGATGGCTAGCACAAGGGGACATAGCTTTAAATTGAGGGATGATATATATAGGACAGATGTCAGAGGTAGGTACTTTACTCAGAGAATAGTAGGGGTAGTAGATTTGACAACTTTAAGGGCATGTAAATGGTCATTGGATAAACTATGGATGATAATGGAATAGTGTAATTTAAATGGGCTTCAGGTTGGTTTCACAGGTCAGCACAACATCAAGGGCAGAAGGGCCTGTACTGCGTTGTAATGTTCTAAGTTCTAATAGGAAACACCGGACATCTGAATGGATCTGAAACTGCTCCTTTCATAACCTGTGCTCTGAGCTGCCTCATTTCTGTACCCACTGACCCAGGAAACTCTCCCATATTGTGAGGGCGTGGCTCTGATGGCTGTCAAAATCTCTCGGACAGTAGTTTAGCATTGTTGTTACTAACCAGTCACTATTTGAACAATGCAGTGAGGACATCCCTTAAAAGTCAATTCCCAAGACTTTGTTAAACTTGATTGTCATTGAGGTTGGTCATGCATCGGGCAAATTAATTGAAATCAATGCATCCATGACTATTATATTTAGAAACCATCTCCTCAGGCAGTCAGATAGCTGACTTTGTAGCTTGTACTTAAATTTTTTGTTTTTCTCCAAGTCTCATATATCTGTTCAAATAAAGAAGGTTTTGGAGTACAGGCTGCAAGGCCAGCATTGAAACTTTAGGAAAAGATGCTCTAAATATAGAGATGGTGTTTTGAAACATTTAAAAGCAACTTGCTCCTTTAAAAATAACAAACTCATGCAGCAGACTTGAATCAGTGAGCACGCAGTGAGCATCACACATGAGAAGCAGGATTGAACAAGAAACAGGAAAGTGAGTGTAAAGCATAAACCTCTTCTACTGTTCCTATGCCTATAGCACTGCCTCGACGTCCGTGCTTAGTTGGGCTTTTTCCAGGCACAAGCAACGACTAAGGAAAGGGAAAGGAGAAAATACAAAATGAATCATGCATAGCTATCCTCACAACAAAGACTTATGACGACTTACAAGAATGGCACCAAGAAGTGAAAATTATGGAGTGGGGGGTGGAGGTGGATGCAAAAGATCCAAAGAAATTGCAGCTGTTTTACCAGACATGAATGAATATTTGGAACTGAAACTTGTACCCTGGTTTTTGGATCCAGTGTAACTGAAGTGGTTCACTTGAAACACCATGAAGTACATATTTGCAATATTTTTCAAACGGATTGTTTTTCCTTTGTTTCCTGTTGAGTGCCCAACCTTTCAAACCAACCCAAGGCCAAGAGGAGAGGTTAGAGATTTCTCGACCAGACCTCAGCTAGTGTCATGGTGTAGGGGGCTGCAAAAGGCAGAAGAACAGCTTTGTGACTCACCTTGATTCCCCTCCCAGCAGAATATAAGGTCTTCATTTGGTGCTTCCCTAAAGCACAGTGCGAGAGTGGGAGCTCATTACACAGCAGATCACAGACACAATCTGCATCCCACTCCCTGACAGTTCATCTATATATTGCTATGCGTGGAATCTACACGTTCTGCTCAAACCACAAAGCAGCCGCAATGTTAGTGAACTGTAAACCTGATAAATCTGAAGAGCAATCACACTTAGAACTCTTAGTGAGAAGTCTCAATGTATATCCTCCTGGACAGTGACACACAGTTATCTTCCCAACTGCTGGTTAAAGCAGCAGCATTACCAGCCTGCTAGTTTGGATTAGGTGGTCTGATTTCTTGAAGAGAGTTTTGGAAATCTCTAAATAATAAATGGAAGAGCAATTCTTTGCATATTAATTTACAATGTTTTCATTGGACTTACATCACCCAAAGTTACACCTTACAGACAGTACAGTGGCAATTTTGTTGTATCATTTTAAGCTTTGCAACAGGTTAATCCAGTGGACTACTATTAAATAAATCGTGAGGTAGAAAAGACACTATTACAATAATCATGTGGGACTTCAATATGCAGGTGGACTGGGAAAATCAGGTTGATTGTAGATCCCAAGAAAAGGAATTTGTGGAATGTCAAAGAGATGGTTTTTTTGGAGCAGCTTGTGATAGAGCCCATTAGAGAACAGGCAATTCTGGAGTTGATGGCATGGAATGAGGCAAACTTGATCAGGAAGCTTAAGGTGAAGGAAACCCCCGGGGGCCAGTGATCATAATATGATAGAATTCACCCAGCAGTTTGAGAGGGAGAAGCCAGAGTCATTTGTAACTTGTCATTACAAATTGAGCAAAACTAACTATAAAGATATGAGGGTGGAGCTGGCCAGAGTTGATTGGATGGGGAATCTGGCAGGGAAGATGGTGGAGCAGCAATGGCAGGAGTTTCTGGAGATAATTCGGGAGCACAGCAGAGATTCATTCAGAGGAAGAAGAAACACACTGAGGGCAGGACAAGACGACAAGGGAAGTCAGCTCAAAACAAAGCATATAATGTGTTGAAGATAAGTGGGAAGTCAGAGGATTGGGAAGTCTTTAAAACCAGCAAAAAAAAGCAATAAAAGAGAAGGTGAAATATGAGAGTAAGCTAACTGGTGATATAAAGGAGGATTACAAGAGAATGTTTAGAAATATAAAAGGTAAGAGAAAGCCAACAGTGGATACTGGACTGTGGAAAATGAGACAGGAAAAGGAGTAATGGGAAATGAAGAATTGGAGCAGGAACTGAACAGATACTTTCCATCAGTTCTCACAATGGAAGACACCATCGTCATATCAGAACTTCAAGAGAGTCAGGGTCAGAGGTACACGTAGTGGCCATCACTTAAGAGAAGGTGCTGGGGAAGCTGAAATATCCAAAAGTGAATAAATCAACTTGACCAGATAGATGACACCCTGGGGTTCTCAAGGAATTAGCTGAGGAGATTGTGGGAGTGATTGGTGGAGCTCTTTCAAGAATCACTGGAGTCAGAGGGAGGGTCTCAGAGGACTGGAAAATGACTAATATAGTACCCCTGTTTAAGAAGGGAGAGAGGTAGAAGACAGGAAATTATAGGTTGGTTAGCATGACCTTGGTCATCAGTAAGAATTGAGTGTCCACCCTTAAGGATGAGACTGTGAAGTACTTGGAAGTGCATGTAAAATAGAGCTGAGTCAAGGGGAGGTTGTGTCTGACAAATCTGTTAGAATTCTTTGAGGAGGTACTGATCAAGTTAGACAAAGGAGATCCAGTGGAAATGATCTATTTGGATTTCCAGAGGCCTATGACAAGGTGCTACACAGGATCGAAATAAGAGCCCATTGTATAAGGGGCAAGGTACTGACATGGGTGGAGGATTAGTTGACTGATAGAAGGCACAGAGTGGGGATAAAGGAGTCTTTTCCAGGATTGCAATCAGTGACTAATGGGACCACAACTATTCACATTATACGTTAATGGACTGGACAAAGGAATTGAGGGTATTGTTGCTATATTTCCAGATGACACAAAGACAGATGGAGGGACAGGTAGTGCTGAGGAGGTGAGGAGACTGCCTTGGTCAGGCTGGGAGAGTGACAGGTGGAATACTGCGTGGGTAGGTGTGAGGTTATGCATCTTAGTAGGAGGAATAGAGGCATAGATTATTTTATAAATGGAGAAAGACTTTGGAAATCTGAAGCACAAAGAGACCTAGGCATCCTAGTTCAGGATTTTCTTAAGGTTAACACGCAGGTTCAGTTGACAATTAGGAATGCAAATGCAATGTTAGCATTCATTTCAAGATGGCGAAAATACAAGAGCAGAGGCTGAATGAGGCTTTGGTCAGACCGCATTTGGAATATTGTGAGCAGTTTCGTGCCTTTGTATCTCAGGAAGGATTTCCTGGCCTTGGAGAGGGTCCAGAGGGAGTCCTGGGATAATGAACTTATCATATGAGAAGTGGTTGAAGTCTTTGGGTCTGTACGCAATGGAGTTTAGAAAGATGAGGGATATTCTCATTGAAACTTAAGAACATTGAGAGGCCGCGACAGAATGGATGTGGAGAAGATGTCTCCACTAGTAGGAGAGATGAGAACCCAGGGGCACAGCTTCAGAGTGAAGGGATGACCAATTTGAACTAAGATGAGGAGAAATGTCTTCAGCCAGAGGGTGGTTAATCTGTGGAACGCATTACCACAGGGAGCTGTGGAGGCCAAGTCATACGTAAGACCGAGATAGATGGGTTCCTGAATGGTAATGGGATCAAGGGTTATGGGAGAAGTCAGGAAAATAGAGTTGAGAAATGTATCAGCCATGATTGAAGGGTGGACCAGAATTCAATGGGCTGAATGGCTTAATTCTTCTCCTGTACCTTATGGTATTATATCTCACGAGAGGTACAAAAATGATAAAGACAGCTTCTGCCACTTGCCAGTGTGCTTGAAGAGAGTTGGTGTTAGGTCCTAATTTATCATAGCCCCTGATTCTGAAGAATGTTTAATATTTATAATGTTGAATGTCTTTCAATATATAGCAACAGTTCTGAATTCAGGCCCAGAGTGATTACCCTGAAAGCAGCTCTCTATCATCATAGAAACAGGAAAACAGCCAACTTGCGATAATGGAACACCACATTCAATTCCTCCTGGTCCACCACATTCCCAAACTGAACCTCAGTGCATCAGTGAACACAAACAAAGAGCCTCAATCCCTGAACTGCTAGCTCATCTCAGGACCTTATACCCCATCAATATCCAACAATCCTTCTACATCAAGCAGGAATGGGATCAGACTTTGAGATTTAGGTTCCATTTGTAGATTCTGCTGGTAATCACTGGTCACTTGCTGAACCAGCAGTGACACACAGAACTAAAACCCTACATTGATTATTATTTTCAGAAGAGCAGAGCAGCTCACCAACTCTGCTTCACACTAGCCTAGCTTGCCTTGCGAAAACAAAACACAAAGTATGGGAATGTATCCAAGACACATTTTCAGTTGAGTATAGAAGTACAGAAGTTGGGAAGTTATGTTGCAGTTGTACAAGACATTGGTGAGGCCACACTTGGAGTATTGTGTTCAGTTTTGGTCACCTTGTTATAGGAAGGATATTATTAAACTGGAAAGAGTGCACAGAAAATTTACAAGGATGTTGCCTGGACTCAATGGTCTGAATTTTAGGGAGAGGTTGGACAAGCTAGGACTTTTATCTTTTGAGCGTAGGAGACTGAGAGAGGACCTTATAGAGGTGTATAAAATCATGAGAGACATGGATAGGGTGAATGCACTCAGTCTTTTTCCCATGGTGGGGGAATCGAGGACTAGAGGGCATCAGTTTAAGGTTAGAGGGGAAAGAATAAAAGGGAACCTGAGAGGCAACATTTTTACACAGAGGGTGGTACGCATATGGAATGAGCAGCCAGTGGAAGTGGTTGCAGCGGGTATGTTAACAATATTTAAAAAGCATTTGGACAAATACATGGGTAGGAAAGGATTAGAAGGATATGGGCCAAGTGCAGGGAAATGGGGTTAGCGTGGATAGACATTTTGGTCGGCATGGATCAGTTTGGGTCAAAGGGTCTGTCTCTGTGCTATAGGGTTCTATGACAAATTTCAAACATAAAGTACGTCCTAAACATTACAATAAACTGTAATAACCAACTGTCTGATTTGACACTTACTGCGTCTTCAGTTTGACTGAAAAGAAAAATGATGTTAAGTGTAGAATTCCACCAGATCATTGACACCACAGGAGCATATTTGCCTAATATTGAGTCTGGTCAGTTTTAACTAGGCTGCCAAGGGTAACAAAGGGTGTATGCAGCCAATTTCAGATAGCATTTCAAGATGGTACAGTTCATAGATGTCGGAGTAACTCTTTGCAAATCTGAGTTGAAATTATTTTTTAGGCAAGAAAGCTGAAGTTTCTCTATCGTAAACATCCTGCTAACAAAACCACAGCAATCCGACTTTGAAGCATGCAAATTCATTTGTAATCTATTAGTGGTTCCAAAACCCCAGTTTCTCCACTAACCACTGCAAGTGGAATTGTAGTTCCTTTGTAAACACACACAGAGAAGCAGATTAAATCAGAGGACCTGGCTTTGTGCCAGTCCTGTCCATCTTTTGTCAGAGCAGCAAGGACAGACCTGCTCAAAGGTCACCTACACACAACCTTAGCCTGAGTTGGAAATGTTGGTGACCTGTTTGTATAATAGTGTGAAACATAGAACATAGAACAGTACAGCACAGAACAGGCCCTTCAGCCCACGATGTTGTGCCGACCACTGATCCTCATATGATATGATATCCTCATAAGATCCTCATATGAAACATGTGATAGTGAACCACTTTCACTTTGCTCTCCATTTAAGAGACTAAAAAATGATCTAGACTTTTTAAAGCAAAACTTTACTATTGCTAATATTGCAACACAGTTGAATTGGACCAAGTTTCTGATTGTCTCACTGAGCTTGGGAACCAATGTGTTCTGACAGGTCCCATTGGGATTCCCATCCCAGAGATATGGCAGACTGACCAATCATACAAGTACACACAGTGGAACTGATAGACTCATTGGTAATTACTCCATTTCTAGCTGCTCATTCATTCATTAACATTTGAAATCTCTGCTATAGGTGACGTTGTCAAGCAGACTGCAGCAGAACTGAAAGGCTCAGATTAATATCCATAACCACCTACTGTACCTGCTGCATAATATCAGAACACAGACCCATCAGATCACACAGTAGGTCATGTGCAAAACAGTTAGCATACCTTTGGGCAGATGAATCGAAATAAGATTTTCTTTGTTAGTTTTTTTTTGCCTAGAGACCATAATTGTTATTCTTCATCAAGGATTTCAGTTTGTATAGGGATTGGATTATAGGAGTCTACTGAAGTATCACGTAATTTAACAAGGTCTGCCATCTGGAATGCGGTTTTACATCCTACAGAATCGAACACAAAATATGAGCAAATTCTTCCAATTCGATTTCATGACAGAAATTGAAAATGATTGTCATGTGAATGAGGAGCTTGCCAAGAGTACAAATCTCTCTGATTGTGTGGTGTCATTGTAAATATGAAAAGGCTTGCACAAATTATACTTCAACAGTCTAGTCCAACACAAGTACCTGCTCTTTTTACATTTTCAAATGGTTTTTAAAAAGTGGGACGTGTTGCTGGCACACATCCAAGAACATTGCAAAGGTGGGTTTTACAAATTATGAGTTTGTCAAAGGCTTGAGAGAAGGAACAAGGTGTTCATATAAATGGCAGTAGGAAATTGTGACTATCCCTCAGAAGTATTCATATTGGTCCAACTGAAACATTGCAGAATAAAGATTGATCCTATGAAACATATATTCAGAGTTCTGGAACCAAGGGTGGGTGTGGAGGGAAGAGGTGGGGTTGGGGGAGGAAGAGTTAAGCTGCAGATCAATTACTGTCGATGGAACAAGCTGAAGGAGCTGAAGGTCTTCTTCCTGTGCCTATGATTGGCTTTGGGTCTGTGCAGTACAGCTTCCGGGTTATAGGTTGTGATGGGAGTTACCTGCATAAACCTGACTCCCATTTTATCAGTGTAAGTTTTCTTAAAAATAAAATGTTGAAGTTTTAAACTGTTTTCTTTAATTCAAACTGAAATGGATTAACAGAGAGGGGATTTGATCTATTGGTTTTCCTGACTGTTGAACTGAAGGTGAAACCAGGTCCTTGGCCAAGTCCTACTGAAAAACAAGTGGCAGTGTTCACACTGGACACAGAGAAAGCAGAGTCCAGGAACCAGCAGCCCCCTGAGAACAGCATGGGCGGTCTCCGTTAGTCAACAGACAGAAGCTTGTTCCCTGGTAAAGGAGATGGGACCAGCTGGGGTTTATAGACACTGGAGGATCTGCCCTGGTGTGGCTGGGAGGAGTTGTCTGCTGCTAGAAGTGGGTTAGATTGACAGGATTAAATGATGGGATCAGTTGTATTATCAAATTAAGAAAGGGTCTCTTTTTTGAAGTTTACTTAGTAGGCAACCAGTAAGGTCCAGTCTAAGATGACTTTTGGCTGGTTTCTTCCAGTTAAAGCCTTAAAATATGAAATTTTATCCTGAAATTCTTTGACTTAGTCACTGGAAATTTAAATTTCTCTTTAAAGGTTATCTGTCTCTAAGTGGCATTTAACACTACTGAGCCAATCAGCAGTGAGGAGAGGACCTGGATCAGTTTAATTTTTAGTGCAATATTTAACAAGTAAACAATCAACAACTGCCTTGAATTTTACAAGAGTTGCACAGATGTAACATGTTCCTGTTTTGATGGGCAGCACAGATTACAAATGAGTGTGAACACACCATAGGTAAATTATTGTTCTGCATTAACTCAATCGCTAGGTGCTTTAATCCCAAAATGGGAGCATAATAGTGTATTATTTTTCTCCAAAAAGGGTAGTCAATCTGGGTAATCTTTTGCTATCGAGGCTGGATCATTTAAACATATTCAGGGCTAAGATAGATTTTTCATCAGTAAGGGAACCAGCTATGGGGATAGGACAGGAAAATGGAGAATGAGGATTATCATATTGAAAATAGATCTCAATGAATTTGATTTAATGGGCTGAATGGCCTATATCTGCTCTTACATCTTCAGGCCAAATACACAGTTAGGAAAGATGAGAATACATGCTACAGCATAAGACCATCATGGGAAGGGCTCTCTATTTGTCTTGTACACAATTTAAAGAAACACCATAGATCAGGGGGAACATGAGGCTCAATACAGGAAAGGCTGGGAATGCTAAACTAATGAGAGAATGGGTATTTTGATGAAAAGTTAATGACCTTAAAAGTTAATGCTGTTTCTCTCTACAAAGATACTGCCTGACCTGTTGACTCTATCCAGCATTTTCAGACTTTATTTCAGATCTGCAGTATACATAGCTTCAGGTTTTTTGAAAAAGTGAGTCCTGAGCCGCGTCTACATCCCCCCAAATCGTAATTGCCATTATCAATCCCATAACGATCTTCATTTTCCAAGAGACTGAATTAGGAATGGTCACATTCTTCTGCAATCACAATAATTCACTCAATGACAAAGTTCAGGACAGAGGGAGAATAAGTAAGATTATTCCTTTTCAGGCATAATGGATCTACTGCAATTATTCTGAGATCCCAATGGAAATCCAGACAAACCAGCTGGGAATGTTGAAGAATGTAGTTGCCATTTGTTTGAATTGTGTAACCCTCTGGCAATGCAGGAGTAGCCTTTGATATGGAAAGATGTCGAGCAGCAGCTGAGGATGTTTAGGAAATCTATGCTGGATAATGATGATGATTTTATTCCATTTACTCTCAGTCTTTCTTCTCTTGAATGTGCAGTTTGTTGTTGGAGAATAGTTCCATGGTCAGTGAGCTGTATTTCTGCAGCCAGGAAGATACACTGACATCGCTACACAAATTGAAGTCTCCCTTCATCAGACCAGCTGGATTTGATGAGACAGGAGATCACAGGGCTAGAATACAATCTGTGGCTGTGGGATTGATTAGCTCTGTCTATCACTTGATGCTAATGCTGTTGGGCTTGCAAGTAGTCCTGTTTGGTGGCTTCACCAGGTTGTCACCTCATCTTCAGGTATGTCTGGTGCTGCTCCTGCACTCTCCATTGAACCAGGGTTGATCTCCTGGCTTGATGGTAATGGTTGAGTGGGGGATATGCTGGGCCATGAGGTTCCAGATTGTGATGAAGTACAGTTCTGCTGCTGTTGATGGCCCACAGCACCTCATGGATGCCCAGTCTTGAGTTGATGGATCTGTTAAAAGTCTGTCCCATTCAGCACGGTGATACTGCCACACAACATGGAGGTTATTCTCAATGTAAAAGCAAGACTTTGTCTCCACAGACACTGCACGGTGGTCACTCTTACTGATACTGTTATGGACAGATACATCTGCAGCTGGCAGGGTGGTAAAGATGAGGTCAAGTATGTTTTTCTCTCTTGTTGGTTTCCTCACCACCTGTCACAGACCCAGTCTAGCAGCTGTGTCCTTTACAATCCAACCAGCTCGATCAGTAGTGGTGCTGCTGATCCACTCTTGGTGGTTGAGATTGAAATCCCCCACCCAGGATACATTTTGCACCTTTGCCTCCCTCAGTACTTTCTCCATGTTGTTCAAAATGGAGGAGCAATGACTCAACAGCCAAGAGAGAACAGTACATAGTAATAAGCAAGAGGTTTCTTGTCCACATTTGACCTGATGACTTGAGACTTCATGGGAGCAACTCCCTCCCAACTGTATCCCACTGTGCCACCATCTCTGCTGGGTCTGTTCTACCGGTGGGACAGGATGGTGATGGTGGGGTCTCGGACATGGCCTGTGAAGTCTGATTCCATTGGAATGACTGTGTCAGGCTGTTGCTTGACTAGTCTGTGAGACAAGATAAAAACAATGACTGCAGATGCTGGAAACCAGATTCTGGATTAGTGGTGCTGGAAGAGCACAGCAGTTCAGGCAGCTTCATGAAGGGCTTTTGCCCGAAACGTCGATATCGCTACTCCTTGGATGCTGCCTGAACTGCTGTGCTCTTCCAGCATCACTAGTCTGTGAGACAGCTCTCCCAGGTTTGGCACTAGCTTCCAGATGTTAATGAGGAGGACAGGGCTGTTTTCACCATTATCATTCTTTGGTCGATGCCAAGCGGTCGGATTAGTTTCATTTCTTTTTTCCTTTAGAGTTATTGATCCAATAGAGTAGCTTTCTAGGCCCTTTCAGAGGACAGTTAGGAGGTAGCTGTGAATCTGAAGTCATATGTAGGCCAGCCAAGGTAAAGGCCACAATCATTTCATGCTCATCATTAAAACATTTAAATCCAGATTTTTTTTTCATTGAATTCACTTTCAATTATTTGGTGAGATTGGAACGGGCGTCTCTGTAATGTTATCAGTCTCTCTGGAATACTAGTCTGGTGACAGTGCCACTAGGCAGTCACCTTTTCTTGGTTAAACCAGTTTGCTGAGGGGATGGGATCCTGATATGTAGTTAAAGACAGTGAAGTGGAGATGGAATTAGAAGTAAAAACATGTGAGCGAGTCTGGGATGCAGAGGAAACATAGACCTAAAGGCAGCAAGTCAGATATATTAGGTACTTAAGGAGGAATATGGGATAATTGACTTTATTAACTAAGACACAGAACACAAGAGCAAGAAGGTTATTCTCGGAATGTATCAATTGTTGGTTAGGCCACAAGTGTGCTGTGTGCTGTTCTGGTCACCATGTTACAGGAAGGATGTAATTGCACTAGAGAGAATGCAGAGGGATTTACCAGGATATGGTCTGGAACAGAGGGTCTAAGCTCTGAGGAGCTTTAGAGAAGCTGTCGTTGTTTCCCTTCAAGCAGCAACGGTTGAGAGGGGCAGAAATAGGGTGGAGAGGAAGGCACTTTTTCTCTTAATAGAGGGGTCAATAACCAGAAGCACAGCTGTGTAAGGTTAAGAGGAAATTTGAGGAGAACTGTTTTCACGCAGAGTATGATGGGAGTCTGGATCTCACGGCCTGGGAATTTGGTTGAATCAGAAACTCTCGTAACATTTTAGCAGTGTTTAGATGTTCACTTGCATTGCCATGACCTTCAGGATTATGGGCCAACAGCTGGGAAATGGGCTTATATAGCATGACACAGTGGACTGAATGGCCACTTTTTATGCTCTAAACATCTATGAGCAGTTCTATCCCACTAACCTTTGCAAGATGTGAACCCAAGGCCCAGAGGTGAAAGGTTAACTTTTAGCTCACTGTGTCACTCGGTTGATTTTGTGGATGTGATCATTTCTCCCAAAATAGTTTATCAGTCGATTTAAACACTGATATCCAAATAGCATTTTTGGAATCAACTCCAAGTTGGTGGCATTGCCCAGTTAACTGTGTGAGCTGGGGTAGGACCTGGCAGTACATGATGCTTGAGAAAACCCTTCACTCCTGCCAAGCGCTGAACCATGGCATTTAGGGGCAAAGGACAAACAAAAACTTCATTTTACAATATTTGCAGGTGGTATTACATTTTGTGTACCAATTAGTTACTATGGCCAAGAGTAATAAAATCAGATGCTTAAGTTGTAAACGGTCAGCAAACTAATCTGTAAAGCTGTATGAAACCAATAAAAACCATAAGGTTGTTACAGCAACTAACATAAATGGCACATAATCATAGCTGCAGATGTCTCTCTAATAAAAACCTTTCCACAACAGATTGTCAGAGTCCAGTGGCTCTCTGGCTGGTCTTGAACCTGAGACAGGCCAGTACTTCAAACGGTTAGCAATGTGGTCCCTTTCCAAATAATGTAACCAAGGTGAAGAGGGCATTACAGAAACTGACCCAATTTTGAGGCCATTCCTGTCCCATCATGGTGTGACAAGTTAAACAGTGAAAGTTGGCAGGTGATTAGAGCCAGGATAACACTTTATCATCACTCAGCATCCACACATTCCCACAGGATTGCTGGAAGATAGTTTCCATTATCACACTCCTCAGGAGCAGGTGGGACTCCAAAGCAGGCCTCCTGGCTCAGAGCTATGGACACTATCACTGCACAAGACCCCTCAGTTTCAGGAAAAGTTGATTATTTTAGCAACTTTAAATAATCACACGATAAACCTTTCTACTGTCAATCTCTCAGTAACATCCCGGTCGGACGTTGGCCAATCCAGAAGCAATTAGACATTCTCACCATCACCATGACCAACAAAATCCCAATAAAAACCCATCATTCCATCGTTTGAATAGAGATAAAATTCTGCAGATGCTGAAAATCTGAAACAAACACAGAGAATGCTGGAGAAATTCAGCAGATCTAGCAGTGTCTGTAGAGAGAGTGTGACTTTTAATCAAAGAATTCAGCAGAGTCATATTCGACTAGAAATGTTAACTCTGTTTCTCCACCCACAGTCACTGCCAGACCTGCTGAGTTTCCCCAGCATTCTTGGTGTTTATTCCACAGTTCTTGTTCCTTATCATGAAAATTTGCACTTTCTTTTCTAAACTGCCAGTCACTTTGCCAAATATGTTGTGATCTGTTCCGCTGGAATTAACAGATAAAGTGCAACAAGCGACTGAGAGTACACAGTCCAATGAGGGCAATAGCAATTTGTAAACATGATGGAACTGAAAGCAGACAATAAGGATTTTAAGCCATTCAATACCATTTATGTTTAAACCTTAGACTGCTGACAGACTTACTGAATCACTACTTCAGCACATTTTTTACATTTCATTTGCAGATGAATGAAAATCTATAAAGTTGATAAACCACCACAATTTAGCTTAAACCACAACTGCATAGCATGGAAATAGAAACATAACAGTGCAGGAGACCATTCAGCCCACCATCCCTATACTAGCAGATAAGAAGCAATTTAACCTGTACTCCCAGCTCTTGGCTTAGCAACCTGCATGGATTCTGTATACAGCACCCTTTCAGGCTTTGAATTTCAGATTCTCATCATCCTCTGGGTGAAAACCATTGTCCTGCTACCTTTAAAGATCTGTAGACCTTCTGTTCTTCCACACCTGTCAGGAGCCAACCTTGCCCTTGTTTGTCCTTTCAAACACAACATTTCATGCCTGGAGAACTATTTCCATTTGCCATTTTTCTGCCCACTTTACCAACTCCTTGACACCTTTGTCAAGTCAACAATCTTTCTCCTCGCCATGAACCCCACAGCAAATTTTGTCTCATCCACGACCTCCGAACATTTAAGTTTAAAACATTGATCAATAGGATGGAAAGGAAGGGGCCAGGTACTGTGCCCCAAAGAAATCAATTGGAAACAGTTTCCAGTCCGTGAAACACCAGCTAACCATTACCATTTGTGTCTTGCTAGTGACTAGACTTTGAATCAATCATAGAATCCCTACAGTGTGGAAACAGGCCCTTCGGCCCAACAAGTACACACTGACCCTCCAAAGAGTAACCCACTCAGACCCATCCCCCTGGCCTATTACTCTACATTTAATGCACCCAACCTACACATCCCTGAATGATATGGGCAATTTGCCTAACTTGCACATCTTTGGATTGTGGGAGGAAACTGGAGTATCTGGAGGAAACCCACACAAACACAGAGAGAATCTGCTAATAACACACAGACTGTCGCCCAAGGCAGGAATCGAGCCCGGGTCCCTGGCACTGTGAGGAAGCAGTGCTAACCACTGAACCACCTTGCCACCTTCGGGCCTAACTTCCTCTTGGATAACATTGGATTTGACTTTTGTGACCAGTCTTAACCATGTGGGACTTTGTCAAATGTCAAAGTAAAATCATTTAAATGTACTTTCTGCCTTGCTCCTCCTCAAAACAAATTCTGCAACTAACTAATACTTTAAGTTCTAACTAATACTGCTTGATTAACCTGTGCCTTACTAAAGATCAACTTTCTATTGTCCCATAAAACACAAGAGATGGGAGCTGGAGTAGACCATTCAGCCCATCAGACCTGCTCCATTATGTTCAATTCAATCATGGCTCATCTTGGGTTTCATGATGAGCTCCACTTTCTGCCGATTCTCCATTATCCCTTGATTCCTTGAGAGATCAGAAACTTCTCTATTCTTGTCTTAAACACAATCAACAACGGAGCTTCCACAACCCTCTGTAATAGAGATTGCTGAAGATTCACTATCTTTCTCTTCATCTCATTGGCCACTTATCCAGACTCTGTGATCCCGTTCCTAGATTCCCAGCCTGAGAGAATCAGCCTCTCAGTATTGATGCTGTCAAATCTCTTCAGGATCCAGAAGTTTTCACAAGATATTCTCTCATTCTGTTATGATTTCAGGGTACCCCTCGTTGTTCAGTACTTCCCAGGAGCTGAAAAACAACACCATGTTCTTCGTGACCTGCAACACATTATCAATGAGGATGAGCACCTCACCAAGACCTTCCCCACACCTCCACTACTTGCCTTTAAACAACCGCCAAACCTCAAACAGATCATTGTACGTAGCAAACTGCCCGGCTCTCAGGACAACTCCATACAACCCTGTCACGGTAGGCGTTGCAAGACGTGTCAGATGGTGGACATAGATACCACCATTACACGTGGGGACACCTCCCACCTTGTACATGGCAGGTACTCACGTGACTCAGTCAACGTTGTCAATCTTATACGTTGCAGACAAGGATGCCCGGAGGCATGGTACATTGGGGAAACCAAGCAAAGGCTACAACAACGGATGAATGGGCACAGCACAACAATCAACAAACAGGAGGGTTCCCTCCCAGTTGGGGAACACTTCAGTGGTACAGGACATTTGACCTCAGACCTTCGGGTGGACTTCGGGACAGGCAGCAGAGGAAAGTAGCCGAGCAGAGGCTGATAACAAAGTTCGGTACCCATAGGGAGGGCCTCAACCGGGACCTTGGTATCATGTCACATTACAGGTGACCACCATTGCACTACACACACACACACACACACACACACACACCCTCACAGACTTAAGACACTCTACACTCACTACATACACACATACACTTTCTCACACTCACAACCCCAACCCAGACAGACAGACACAAAGACCCACATGCACACATATATTTTGTGGGGTGAATTTGTACTTGCAGGGTTACATTGTACTTTATTCAAAAACTGCATGCATTCATGTAGAACTCTGAGCTCAAAAACTGCATGAATTTATGTCAAACTCTGTTATCTCACTTTTTAGATTAGAATCAATCTAAACATCAGGTCATGGACAGAGAACACAGGGGGCTAACACCTTCAACATATTGTCTCGCTATCATCATTGTTAACAGCTAACCCGAGAATGCAACTTTTTAAAAAGAGGTTTTGTGATTTACACGTGAAAGAAGTGAAACAATAAGGCATTTAAACAGATGAAAGACTTAACAGACAATCAATTTTTCAATGTATAATTTCAGTTACATCGCATTGTAAACTTTTGCTATAAATTCTGTGTGTTAGGATTGAGCCCTCCACTATCACCTGATGAAGGAGTGACGCTCCGAAAGCTAGTGTGCTTCCAATTAAACCTGTTGGACTATAACCTGGTGTTGTGTGATTCTTAACTCTATTAATTTAGTTAGCCTCCCATAGAGGGCAGCTCTATCAACCCAGGGACTAACCTTGTCAGCTTTCACTTCACTACACCCAGTTTAATTATTTGCTTCCTTGAATACAGAGACCAATCTGTTCAGTGTATGTCAGGTCCCACCAAACCCTACAAGGTTACAATAAGACTTCTTTATTCTTGTACTCCAAAGACAGGGTATGCTGTTTACCTTTCTAATTGCTTGGTGTACGCTACCTCTCAGACTGCACCCAGCTCCCTCAGAACACCAACATTTAAATGTTTCACACGTTTTTAAATATTTTGCCTCTATCCTTAAAAGCAAAATGAATAATATTATCCTCCATCTGTCATCTTCTTGCCCATTCACACTCTCTCTATGTTTTCCAGCCTCTGCGTCTTTCCCACTGGTTATATTTCTGCCTTTCTTTGTATCATCTGCAAACGTGAATACTTAAACTCTGTCATTTTGTTCAAGTCACTGCTATGAATCATACACACTGACGCCTAAAATGGGTCTTTGTAACACTTCACTAGTCACATCCCAACAACTTGACAATGTCCCATTTTCCTGCTCCTCAGATGCTGCCTGACCTGCTTTGTTTTTCCAGCATCACTCTAATCTAGATTCTGATCTCCAGCATCTGCAGTCCTCACTTTTGCGCCATATCCCATTTATTCCTCTTGCCTGCTTCCTGTCTGCTAATCTATCCTCTATCCAAGCGAATGTATCATCTCCAACTCCCTAAGCACTCATCGTGCTTTGTAACCTTTTTAGTGTCGCGTTATTGAATGCCTTTTTGGAAATCAGTGTAATATGTCTGTTTGCTCCTTTTGATCATTTTCCTGGTTACATCCTCAAAAAGCTCCAATTAATAGGTCAAATAGCACTTTCCTTTCTGTCTCAGTCAATATAGAAACACGATGTTTAGAGCAGTCATTCAACAGTTTTAAAAAATTAGACACAAACAACCTTTAAGATGACTGCTGCAATTTGTGTGACCTTTGATATTTGAGCTTCAGGTAGTACCACATGTGAAAGCAAAACCTAATTAAATATGGACATGTCATTCAGTGGTTCACAAAATCTCTTTAAGGATGGGTCGACACAAAATGACAATGGAATCTCCAGTCTGTAGGATTCATCGTGAACAAAAGGAAAGGTCAGAACTCAATTAGTAACAAGCAAGAGAGTGAATTTTTAAGGGGATAGCTTCCCTCAAACAAGATGGAGTGTATCTCAGAACTCTTATACTGCAACACAGGATGTTGGAATCAGCATAAACACCAGAATGCTCCTCAGAACTGTTCTCACTGCATGGTGGGATCCACACTCAGCGCCATGCACACTTTATACCTCTCTCTCTCTCTCTCCATCAGCACCACCTCACGCTGGCTCAGAGCTATTCCTGACTCTGGTTTCACTTCATTCTCTGACTCATTTGACACTAACAAGAAACGTTTTCTCTTCATTTCAAGCTTCAAGGCCCACACGCTGGAGGAACTCAGAGATACCCTTACCCCTCGAGAACCTCCTCCACTCGGGAACCTTCCTCCCGTCCCCTTTTCTCTGACTCATCCTTGCTCCTGACCCCATCATCTGTTGGGTATTTACCATCCCCTTCTGACCTTTCACTCTCCGATGCTGAATATTCTGTATTCTGCAAAAGTCCAAGTGTTATCCTGCTATCCCAATGAAGTTTGGGAACAATGTGATGTTAAAATCTTCTTTCATTGCTTCAATGCCCATTTCCTTGGGTTGGACTGCTCTCCCTGAACCACAGACCCAGCACTCACCTCCAACAGTCACCTCCAACAGACCCATCCCTCTGGCTCATTGGGAACTGCTGGTATGACATCAGTCACCTTAATTTCTTGGCCCCCATTATCCATTGGAACCTATCTCCTTGTGAACTCTGTGTTCTCAGATCCAATTCTGACATAGTAATTACAAAGCTGGTAAGGGTGGTGCTGCTGTTGCCTGGTGGCCTAACCTCTACATTGTGGTGGGTCAGACACCTCCTCCTATCCCCACCCCGCCCTGGACCATGACCCTATTATTGATCATCAGACCATTGTGTTCACAATGGTCACCAACATCATCACATCTGAGAGCTTTGCAGCCCATCAACCCTCAATCCTATACAGCTCCTTACCTTCTCCCAAAAGCCACATGTCGGACTTCCCAGGTAGACCCATTGTTTCTGCCCCATACAAGTTATTTTCTCCTACCTCACATCGATTGTTTTCTCTTCCCACTTATATCATCAATTTTTCTGATGCTTTACTTCAATTTCAGAATTTCCACTTTGCCGGCTCCAGCCACCTCCTCTTTACCATGGACGTGCAATCCCTTTCCATGTCCATGCCTTGTCAGGATGGTCTCAGGGCTCTCCACTCCTTCCTGGAACAAAAGCCGGAACCATCTCCAATCCCCAGCCTTTTCCACCCGGCCGGGCTCGTCCTCACCCTCAACAACCTCTTCTTTAATTCTTCCCATTTTCTTCACATCAGAGGGGTGGCCGTGGGCACCTTCATTGGCCCCAGTTATGCCTATCTCTTCAGTCTGAGGGAGATAGGAAGAGGTGTCCCAGACCTTGTCTCTTTGTGAGGTAAGTGGAACATTCCTTGTTTCAGACCTATTCCCACCCTCATCTACAACTCTTTCTCCAACATATCAATGATGTCATCAGTGTTACAGTCAATCTGATGTGTGGAAGAGAACATTCTTTAATTTCAAACTTACAAAGGCTTCCTTCTAGATAACTCAATTCAGTGCCACAATTGAACACCATGTTTATGTTTGATCTTATTATTCAAGAAAGGGTGTAAATGCGTTGGAAGTGGTTCAGAGCAATATTATTAGATTGATACCTGGAGTGTGTCGCTTGGAATTTAAAAGGGTGGCTTGATTGAATTGTCCAAGATCCTGAATGGTCTCAACAAGGTGAATACGGAAAGGGTGAATCAGTCCAGAACAATGGACTTAAATTAGGGTTGTTCTTTCAGGGCAGAGACAAGGAGCAAGTCTTTCTCTGAGTGGGTTGAGAGAGTTTGGAACTCCTACCATAAGACAGCAGAGATGGGGATCAGTGAATATTTTCAGACAGATTCTTGTTATGCAGGGGAATCAAAAGTAATTAGCAGTCGATGGGAATGTGGAATTCGGAACACTAACACATCAGCCACATCTTATTGAGGGCAGAAAAGGCACGAGGGGCCAAATGGCCTACTGTTTATAATGTTCAATCCAAGAGTATGCAAACAACCCCCTGTCATGTAACAAACCATACAGACGGCTGGCACTAAGGGAACACATAGCTTCAGTCTGTGACATCTTCATAAAACCATATGCTCCGACAAATTTGTTTCCAATAATTTGACCGCTACCAAGGTCAGACTACGGTCATTATTTGGCATTTTCCTTCCCCAATTTTAAATAATCATGCTGTCTTATTAGTTCACAAGCCTACTGGCACTATGTCTGCAGGCAGAAAGGGCTGGAAAATAATCCCTAACCCGCCACCATTTGGGTACATGTTGTCCTGGCCTGGCAATTTATCTGCTTCCAAAGACACTGAACACCACAATGTTTATCCCATTCAATTTTACAGACTCCTCCTTAGCTGTAGCACTTACATCCTCACTGCCGTTTGGTTGGCAGATGTTAAATAGTCATTAAGAACCATAGCCAGGTCTTCCACCTCCCACACAGGTTATCTTTGCTTTCTCCAACTGGACCTCTATATGCTTTGGTTATCCTCTAGTTCTTTAGATATTTATAAAACACCTTTGGGCTTGCCAAAGCAAGTTCAGGACTGACACCAGGAAAAGCTTTATCATACAAGGTGGGCATGCGCCAGGGACCCGGGTTCGATTCCACCCTTGGGTGACTGCTTGTGTGGAATTTGTATGTTCTCCTTGTGTCCTCTGGGTGCTCCAGTTTCTTTTTACAGTTCAGAGATTTGCAGGTTAGGGATGGATTGGCCATGCTGAATTGCCCATGTTGTGCAATTAGCCATGGAAAATGCAGGGTTACAGGGTTAGGGTAAGGGGTGGGTTTGGCTTTGATGTTCTTTGGAGGGTTGGTGTGGACACAATGGGTCAAATGGCTTGCTTTCACACAGTGGGGATCCTGTGATTGTATACAAATTGTGGTTGATATTTGAATGGTTTTTTTGGGTAAAGTGTTCAAGGAATAAGCTTTGAAATGATTCTAAAGGAGGTAAGTGTTGTGTGATAGGTTTGGATCTGAAGTTCCATCAGTGCAACGACCTCTGACCTTTTGTATTTATCTTCTACAGTTAGGTGTTAAGCGTCTGTTTCAGTTGGCTGGAGAGCTCCATATTGGGAGCAACAACTTCAGATAAAGGTTAATAGTTGAACCGAGGGAAAACATCTTCACTTTGAATGTGGTGAATGTTTGGAATTCCTTGATCCGGTGAGTTACGGATGCTCAGTCCGATGTTAAGACTCTAATCACAGCTCAAGATATTTTGTCATTAAATAGATGAGAGGAAATGGGCAGAAAAGTGACATTCAAGCATAAAGTCAGGTGTGTTTCCTTTTAAAATGGTGGAGCATTCTTGAGAGACCAAATGGCCAATTCCTCAAAGGATTTCAAAGATACCAAAGTTATTGTTCACTTTGTTCTGTTACACTTTTATATTTCATGCTCATTGTAATGACAAATGGGAATAGCCTGATAAAGTTTACTTCCAATCGGGAACATAGGGTCCTGCCATCTCCCATCACTTGGAGCATCGACAGGTCCAACCTCTCCCCCAGCTGAGGCAGGCTGACTTAGGACTTGAACTCTGGAGCTTGTGAAAGTGGGTTAAATACAGCCACCAAAGCAAATTAGCAATTGCAATGAAAATATTGATATCTTAGCGTTTGTGGTCTGCAAGATACTGAAAATAAAAATATATTCAAAAGACTTTTGGTGAAGAAGCCATGCTGATCAGAATAATCTTGTGCCAGTCACAATAAAGAAATAAAATTGCATTTCTATGTGGTCCTAAATAATATATAGATGATGTATAAATGACACAGACAAGTTTAATAGCTCTTACTCATATTCTAAGCCTGTTATAATACTGTTGTTAGTGATGATATTGTAGAAAAATAACACAGTTGGAACAAAGTTCTCTCAGTTATGGTAACAGTGACAACATATTCTTTATTTTCAATGTATCCATACAAAAGCATCCATGACTAACTATCCCTCAGAATATTGGTGGATCTTGGATGTTGACTTGTTCACGTGACTTACCATTTTATTTTTCCCCTCTACCCTGCGTGACATTCACTGGAACATGGACCTCTTTGTAACACAAGAAGTTTGATTCTTCAGGATTCTATTACAATTAGGTTTGAATGTACTCTGTTTGCCTCTGACTTGCTAAATGTGTATTTAAAGAGTCAAACATTCCACGAACTGGTTTTTGAAGTTATATTGCTGATTTCTGTACTTATACTGTTGTTGATTTCATTGTGTGTAAGTCTAAAGGGGGCTGGTACTTACAATGCCAGGGGCTTTGATGGTTTCTCCTGTGTTGTGGGTGAAACTGCCACTGTGACTGGTAGAGACAGTGTTCTGTTTCTTATTGCTGTGACCCATGGCATCCATCGACTGGCTTCGACTTCTAATCACCCGCTGAATAAAAAAGGGTTAATCAGTCATATGTCATGTTTTACGGATTGTCTCGAATTAAGTTAATATGGGCAGCAGCAGTTGTATTTGGAGAATGAGAAATTCATTTAATCTTTTACTCCATTGAAATAAATGTGAATGATTTATCCAGTGTTAGGACTTTACTCTGAGAATGTGGCATGTCAGACCTACATTTAGTCAGAAATGATTATCATTATCTTTGATGATCCATGGAGAATGTTGCTACTGAAGTCTTTACTGGATGTCCATGTGTTCAGATTCTAGAGCTTTATACAATGTGAGGACATCAGGATCTCCTTTCTGTTGAGATATTATATTCCCCTTTAGTTGACAAAATGTGCCCATGCATTGAACTGCACCAGTTTCCAAAAGCAGATGTTCCATTATTGCCCCCAGCTTATTCCGTACCACAGTCAGGTTCTACCATAACTCAACAGGAGTTCAACGTTTATTTAATAATACCTAGAGGTCTTTTCATTAACCCAAACGTCAGTCTTATGGGGCTCTATAAGCAACTGTAATTCAGTCTCTCTTTTGCTTGCCAAACTCCCAGTAGTGACTCTTTAAAGTAAATTTAATTACAAAAGAGCTATTTATGTAAGTAACACCATTTCAGCAGGTATTTATTTCTGTTCCGGGTAGCATGGTGAAGTTGAAACATTGTCCTGGATCTATAATGCTCCTGCTTTCTCTAGTCCGCAAGGTACATCTCTGTAGCCTAAACGTATTGCTCCAGGCCACCAGTCCAATGCTAATTTCAAAGTTTGTGGTTCTAACATTTTAAATTTGTTTATTTCAGGCAGAAATAGTAGGGTTTACTCACACATTTGCATCTCACTATGGTGCAATGAATGCAATAAAAGAGCTTTATTGATGCTGACTTCAGCTCCCTGACATATCCATTTCTATTTCATTTTTAAATAAGTGTTTCAAATCCCTGAACACTACCTCCTGATCATTCTCGTTTTTCTCCTCATCTCTCCAGCCTTTGCTATCTCCACAGATCCAGGTGAGAGAGCAGAACAGAGTTGACGTCTGTTTGAAATTGAGCACTGATATTTTACACTGACCTCCCGCAGCTTTTATATCCTTTAAAGTAATGACGTTGTGAAGCATATTCTCTTGAAAAATAACATTTTATCTCCATCTTATTGAAACTAATGAATACGTAATTTTAAACTAATAATGAGCAGAACTGCTGATGGCATTTCTCGTGGAATAAAATGGGCAGCAGCCACTCAAAGCCAACCAATGAATTAAAATAAGATTTAATTAGTTAATGCTGCCATATTACATCTGTCATTATGGATAGCTGCTGAACATGCTTTTCTATGAACAACAGGGACTGGAATGTTATTGGAAATGTTTCGGAGCACACATCTTCCTCATCAGTTTTGAGACTTCGAATACAGCCGAGTTCCCCGAGCCTCAATCTGTCAAATTAAATACCAAAAGTTACCAATTTCTATCACATGACAGCACATATTCTAGGTCCTCTATGTAAAACCAATTTCATTTCAGAGTTGGTCAAACTTCTTTTCCAAAAATATAACTTACATTCGTGTTGCTGGAAGGCAATGATCTCTGTTACTGATGTATTCTGAGCCTGAAGTAGTTCTCCGTGAGATAGACAAAACAATCACAGCTACATAACCTTATCATTGGTTAGCACAGTCTCCTGTATGATGGAACTCCAGTGAGACTATAAGCTGATTGTTGAAAGGAAATCTCTCATCTTTAAAGGCAGCTGCTGAGGATCTGATAACTTTATTTCAACACAAAAGATGCTTTGACAAATTGATCTTTGGTGTCCAAAGAAATTTTCCAGTTACATAAACTGTTGGATTTGATTTGCAACTATGAATTCAAATTGTCTGAATTGATAAATTATCCAAACAAGAGGTCTTAGAGAATAACCCTTGACAAGCAGAATCCGAGAAGTAGGTGATCTTACTGATCCGTTTTTTGAACAATCCTTGGTACAAGTCAGGTACATGTATATTTGTTGCACAACATCAAGACCAGACATATATACACTCGTCACAGCTCACCAACCAAGACTGAACCACATGCATCAGTTCACCAGGGAGGTAAAAGCTCATATGCAAGTTTGATAAACTATCAAGGGGATTAGTTTTAGGCATGCTCTTGATCTTATGAGTGATCAAACAGACATGTTTTCACTAGATTGTGAGGGAGATCAAAGAGATGGAGCCTCTGTAAGAACCATGGGATAGAACCAAAGGAAGCTCAGGCAAGTGCATACAAGTGAGTAACCAGTACTGCATGCATCCTCTTCAGCACCAAGTAGATCAAATGCAAACATGCTATAGACCAGGACAGCTCTGACACACACACAACAACAGACTGATGCACATAGAAGGCAGATGCAACATGTGCATCTCCCTAAATCTCTAAGGGATTGAAAATCACTCAGACCCACTGCCTACAAAATTCCATATGTATTAAACCACAATTCAGTACTCAGTTGTCAAAAGGTGATCTATAATGGGAAGCCAAGAGCAAAATACATATTTTTGTATTAACTATAAATATCACATTGATTAACAATCTAATTCAGACAGTTGAATAGACAAGATTTCTGGGAATTAAACTTCCTGTGCTGTTCCCTTTCAAGCCTTCCCATCAAAATTATTTTAACTCAATTTCATTTATCTTGAGGGCATTGTTTATTTATTGAAAGAAACATTGCACCTCAACCATGTATGGGAAAGTGAGATTTATATGTTGAATTAAAAAGACAAGATTGAATTGATTGGCATCAATATCAAGATAGTGTTTACACAACAATTCAGTTTAAGATACCTTACTCTGTTCTACTTAATTTATTTTTAACTACTACTGGTGAGAATAAATGTTTCTAAGTAGTCTGTTATTCCATTTCTAATAACCATAATTAAATATTCAGCTACATTAAGTTTACATTAACTTAAACATTTTGCCGATATGTGTCAGTTCGGCTCTGTGCACTGTTTCAGTGGGGGTTCTGTCTGAATACATAGGGCTATATAAGCAACAAAAGCAGTTGATGCAATCAGCTTGTGTCTCATTGCAGAAGGGAATAGCATCAATTCACGATGATGCTATTTACAAGGCACAACATTACTGACAAAGTTCTTCTTTTAAATGTCAGGTTTAATGCTGCATGAAATGGATCTGGTCTCGATCCAGTTCCTGTTGTTTTCAGGCCAGGGCAAAAGACTCTTCAATCAAGCGCCAATTATTTCTAAATTAGCAATCTTAGAGATCATTAGAATTTTATTGTTAGAATTGGAAAAGAGACCATGTTTTCCTGAGGGTGACAATAAAAAGGTAGCAAATGTTCGCAATGTGATTAATTAGTCAGAAAGAAAGTATTAGGGAGGCTCTTCCCTCTGAGACAGGGGGCCTGGGTTCAAGTCCAACCTGTTTCAGAGATGTCATGACAGGCCTGAGCAGGCTGAGGTGGATGGCACAGATTTGCTAATTGTTAGGATGTATGGAAAAAAATCATCCTTTTAAAATACTGAAACTGTTCTGACTGAGTGAGTGAGCCCCTCAGTTAGCTTTTATACAAGATATCCAATTAGTAGTACCTTGTGACAGAACTGCAGAACAATTTCACAAAATATAAATCTTTAATCTCCTGAATACAAATGTCAAATAGAAAAGCCTCCATCCTTCCCTGGGATGGTTACGCTTCTTACTCTGTCAGGTCCTGGGAGAGACCTGGACTTTGTAAAGTTGCTTAAAATGGGCTGACAAACTATCACATCTCATGGTCTGGGCAGGGGGCAGGCTGGGGTTACAGGAGTTGAACAGGCAGCCAAATGAGATGGCCTAGCACTTTGGCCAAATGTAATTCAGTAGAGGTTAGCACTTATAGGAGGAGGCAGAGCAAACAGAGACAAATAATTAAAACATTGATGTTTGGAGGTGGAGACCCAACAGAGGAGTGACAGCTAAAGGCCCAACCCTCAGGGAAGGTTACCAAGGGGGTGAGAAGTACTGACCTTCATAGTGATGTCCAAATCCCGCTGATGACCAACAATATATTCATGGGGGAGGGGTAAGGAAAAGAATTTTTATGGAAGAAATTCACAAACTTGCCATTTTCAAACACATTTACTGCTGTTGACTTCAGTCCTCCTAAGACAGCAGCTCCCCCAGCATCCAGATACAATGCTTGGACAATGCCAGAAGTATTTTATTGAAACAATATTACTGATCCGTACATTGTTTGAAATTGTAATGTCTATCGATGAGCCTGAATTGCTCAAATGAGACAAACAAAATCATTGAATTGTGGCCTCCCATGGTGCACTGAGACAGTTTAAAAGGAAGGTCTAGTGTGTTCACTGGGACATCACTTCCTTACCAGACTCACAGGAACAAATTTTCCTACAAGATGGAAATTATGGATAAAGCTTTAAACCAAATCACCCATTAGAACTCCGAGACAATTGGGTAGAATGTTGGTTTTTATGATCGGAGTGAATTTACTCTCTGCTGATTGGTCATTTTGGATAAGGTGTAAAATTAGTAAATTACCAATCCTGTGAATCTCCTGCTCAGTGTGTTAGGCTAGAATTACCCTCTGAATACATCTATAGATGCATACATCTCAATGTCTGGTAAAATGTGTATGTAAATACTGTAAGTAAAAGCCACAATACTTGAAACTGAAATGATCCGTGCTTCCTGAGTGTTTCCATTAGATGTACTTCCCTTCTCTATGTAATGGGTGGAATGGATGACTTTATTCAGCTGGGTGATGTACACTGTGGTATCGTTTAAAGTATGTAACACCTCAGTACACAATTGGCTAGTTTCGATGTAGCACAATAATTATAGTGTGGCCATGTTAATTGTACGTTCATTTTAAGATGAAGATATACAAGTGGAAGACATTGACTAAGTATCTTGAGCACATATAAAGAGAGACTTCCAGATGTTGTTGGGAAGGAGGCAGACATTACATTTTCTAAGTAAATCTCGTGTGAAGTAAAGGATCAGTGTCTGGTTTCCTACTTCACCAGCTGGTTTCAGAATACATGACTAGCTCTATATTCCTCACTTTCATCTGACTACTTTGTTGTGCTATGTCCAGTAAATTTGTAAAAGCATTTTATTAACAAACAAAGGAAAACTTTCTTCCAAATGTTAACATTTGTAAGATGCAAGTAGTACGGAGGAGGTTGGACCAGAATGTAAGAGAGGAGGGAAGAGTGTTACAATGGCAGAAAAAAGGTGAGGAAAGATGGGAAGGGCCTGGGATGGATCATAGACTGGTTGGGCTGAATGGCCTGTTTCTCTGCCTACATCATAATCATTCCATGCTCTTACCACCAAGATAGATGGTGGAAGATACGTTACAGAGGAAAAAACAACTGGGTGGACATCAAAAAACAATCAGAAAACATTAAGAGTGAAGCATATTATTAGAAATTGACCAGGGAGAAAGTAAGAGGATATAAGGATCAGAGAAAGATAACGAGGCTAAAATGCCTCGTTTTGATATTCTTCTAATGTTTGTTTTAGTTAGCTGGGGTAATATTACAGTAATAATGCTCCTCCTGATACACAAGCAACTGTATTGCTGTTATTTTATGGATACTACACATTAAAAACTTAGAAAAGTGGAAAGTTGAGGGATCCAAGAATTTTCCTGGATCTGCCCAAAGTGTTAAAACACAAACATGTGAACTAGGCACATGGTTTGTTTACAATTTTTCATGCTGGCAATCTTTGCTAAACAGTAAGCTAAACAGTTAACTGTTTTTGTTGATAATTCAACATTTTTTAACCATGTATCAACCACACATTATAGTGACTCTCCATTACAATGCTGAATTAATAAAATCCAATCTTACACATTTTCAAGGTTTTTTGGATGTTGGATTCGCTGCAATAAAGCAATACTTCAAGAATAGATAGAATATCAGCTAAATTTTCTAATTTCTTCATTATAATGAAGAGAAAAGCAATGAGATTGTCAAGGGAGAACATTTCTAACTTGCAAGAGTTAATTAGTGAAAATAGTAAGTTTTCACATAATTACATTAAGTCGTATAATCAGATTCATAATCTGCTTTATCAATGCACATTTTAAAAATATCAGCACGACAGAAACATTATTTTGTTCGTTCAGGGAAGAATATTCAAAGCAATTTTAAATTAAGCAAAATAATATGAATAAACTATGTAAGTAAACAAAGGTGAACCTAATGAAGTGCATTCGATAAAAGGTGACATTACCTTAAAGGATTCAAAGAAACCTCCTCCTCCTCCACTCCCTCCATTCTCAATCTTCTCATCCTCGTTGCTAATGCCCATCATCGCTTGACTGTTTACATGGAGCTCTTCATAGAGAGTCTCCAGCAGAGCTGACCTGGTCCGCTCCTTCATTACATGTACAGAAAAGTTAATCAATAAATTCAACGTCAAAGATAAACTGCACATGGTCAAAGTTATATATCACTGACCTAACCTTTGTTATTCAATGTGCTTGCCAAGCTACTTCACCAGTCGAGTTTCACCATAAAGCTCAGAGACATCTTTGTCTAAGTTCAGGCAAATCAGCACTGTATCATCTGCTTTTGATTTGTACATCAATTTCAAAAGATGTCACAGAATGTTCCTTGATTCAGCATGGATAACTCAGCCTTCACATTACAACTACCCAAGAGCGCCTTGTCCATTAATCTGAGAAGTCACATTTAAGTCAGTGATTAACTATAAATATTAATGCTGATGTTTGGCACAAAATGTTACAGATCGCACTCCACAAAGGAGACAATATGTATTCTCTGCCAGATGTTAGCTCAGAACAACCTTTCCACATCTACTTGAGTCAAGTCCTGAGAATCTTGTACATTTGAATAAAGTTGCCTTTCCTCATTCAAAGCGGCAATGATTTCCTCGAAACCTGGAATCAACGTAGTCAGCCTTCTCTGGGACGGCCTCCAATATCAGTATTTCTTTCCCGACAGAAAGGGACCAAAATTATTCATAGGATTCAAGTTGTGATTGGACCAGTGCCTTGCATAGCTTTAGCATGACCTTTTTATTTTTATCGTCCATTCTCTCTGAAATAAAGGCCAATAGTCCATTTTCCTTCCCCTATTACCTGCTGACCCTGTGTATATTTTTAATCATGTTATGATTCAACTCTGGAACAGGTGCAGTTTGAATCCCAATCCTCTGGGTTAAAGGTAGAGCTCCTAGTTCTGAGCCACAGGAAACCCCAGCTGAAACTCTATGTAGCTCTCCTTTCCGCAGTTTTTCCTTTCAAATAAACATGTAGTTGCATCTTTTAAAAATCACAAACAACAAATGGTGACATCTTGCAAAATGTCCAGATTACAGAGGAGGAAGTGCTGGATGTCTTGAAAAGCATAAAAA